>NC_085870.1:54561829-54714329 GCF_034702125.1 Engraulis encrasicolus | reverse complement strand
CACCATCTGAAAACACCTTGGTAAGATCAGATGAGTCCTTGTTCTTCTCTTCTACAAGCGTCTCGATTTCCTTCATGAGGTTGCCGATCTCCTCAGTGATCCGGGCAGCTGTCTCCCGATCAGCCCTGACACACAAAAACACACACAAAGGACATTACACTAAAGCCGAGCTTAAACTACATGACTTAACGCAATTCTTCCCCCTTACAACAATCGATGGAACGTTACACCCCATGACCATTGCAAGTGATTGTCGGATTTCTTTGTCCTGTGCAACGTTCTAAGATGAAATTTTTCCGGTTCAAAGAGCCGCAAATTGTGTATATCAAACACTAATATTTATGATTCGAAGTAGAACGTCGGGCATTGTCTTGGTGCTTACGACCAGAGATAAGATTATCAGTGAGCCCAGCTCAAGTTGCAATAAATTACATTTAGCAGAAACGTTTATCCAAAATAACTAACAAGGGGGAACATACACAGCACATATACAGATACAATAAAGGTTAAGCATGTGTTGGTCCTTTAGAAAACAAATGTATTTTGAAAGATGACAGATGGGAAGTGTGTCTTCTTCTCTCCGACCATTCTACAACATACAGTATGTCAAAGTGAATTCTGCAAGTCTGGATGCTTACTTCTGTTTTTCTCTTAGTTTCACAGGCATGACATCAGCAGGTGTCCAGGGGTCCTAATTGGAAATAAATAATCATGGAAATGGAAACAATGGATAATTGAATATGAAAATGAATATTCCCAGTTCACAATACACAGTGTCATTTATCCTATGTAATGTATGGGAAAAACACATAAACTACTGTATATTATGCACGTTTGCTTGCTACTCACTGGATCCACAAAAGTCACTCCGAATATTTCATATCCAAAGTAGAGAAGTTCCTTTTCCAGTAAAGACTTCTTGATATACTGCTTGATAACCTGAAATATGAATTAAATGTTAGGCTCCAATAGAACAATATCAAGTAGCATGCAAATTCATGAGTGCTAATTATAACTCTTGAGGAAAGCAGTACCTCTCTTTCGACTATGTTGACGGCATTTTCCTCCCCAACAACCACTGCGTAATATGCCATATTCTGCTTCATCACCTCGTCCTCAGGATGGAAGAGAAGATATGTTTTAGCACACTCAAGAGCCTTCTCGTAGTTCTCACCTGGAATACAGACAAAAAACACAATGCACCATCACAACACCATAATTACTGACTGGTTTAGTGAATATTGGGCACCATAGTATATAAAAGATGACGTGAGGTAATCCCAGCCAAGGATTAATGTAGCTATGATATCAAACTCAATATGGGCTCAGCCACTGTCGCCCCAAGTAAGGTTGCAAGAAACCTGGGTGTCATGATTGATGACCATCTATCATTCTCTGACCACATAGCCTCGGTTGCCCGGTCATGCCGCTCCTCACTGTTCAATGTAAAAAAGATCAGACCGTACCTGACCCATATGCCACTCAGCTTCTGGTACAGGCCATGGTCATCTCTTGCCTTGACCACTGCAACTATGTGCAACAAGACCCCTATAAATGGTCCAAGATGCGGTGGTGCGTCTGGTCTTCACCCAACACAAAAGGATGCATGTCACGGCACTTTTTGTCGACCTGCATTGGCTACCGGTGCCCTGACCCTTGCCTACAAAGCTACAGCAGGTTCTGCTCTGGCTACCTGAAGGCTATGCAAAAGCCATGTGTTCCTTCCAGGGTGTTGAGTTCCTCCAGTACCAACCGTTTAGGCTTACCCTCTACTCACACAAGGCGATCCCAGTCCAAAAGGTTTTCTGTCATTGTCCCTCAGTGGTGGAATAAGCTAACAGTTGCTACAAGAGCAGGGTCATCCCTCTCAAACTTCAAGAAGCTAGTGAATACTCATCTCTTCCTAGCGAGCTTCCGTGCATAACATACTTTACTCTAGTCACCTTTAATCATGGGTACAGGCCTGCACTACGCTTCATAGGTCCTCCACTATTTTTCTGCACTCTATCTGTTCTACATTACTTGTATACTACTGTACTCTGTATTGGCCCCACACTCTGTACTTGCTTGAATGTCCTTTTTGTAAGTTGCTTTGGTCTAAAGCTTCTGCTGAATGTAATGTAATGTAAAAGGAAAAAGAACATCACGTTTTATTGCCACAAACTAACTCGGACATACTGTTAAAGTAGGAGAACTGAAGGTAATTGAACAGCGATGGCAAGAAGTCCTCAAACGGCTTGTCTTTTCCAGCGGTGGTCGCAAGCTCCAGCACACAGTTCTGTTTGCAGTTCAGACTTTGCAGGAAATGATCTGAGGACAGACAAATGACAAAAAATATTTAAGAATTATTTATCTGTTTAAGCAATGATTCCCAACCAGGGGTACATGTAAGAACACTGTAGGGGGTAAGCGGGGGGAAAAAATGTATGGAGCATGGTCACAATGGGATCGAGAAAGACATATAGAGCATGCAGTGAGGGGGTACTCATGGTATGACAAAAAGCTGTAGAGGGCACGCAAGACAAAAAAAGATTGGGAAACACTGTGGACACTTCCGGCATGGCCACTGTAAATGTGCTGTTACCAAATGACCAATGACCAAGTTGTAATGTAACCATAAAAGCCCTGTGTGTACTTTTGCAAGTGTAGCATACTTTGAGGAGTACCATCACATATAAGATATGAGCTTTTTGGCCAATTTTGGCAAAATTAGTTCTCATTGTGATATCACAAGTACTTTGCAGGATTTTTAACACAAAGCTTAGGTTTAGGTTTAATGTTTACGTATTTGACAGGGACAGTGCATAACATACAATTGAGCCAGATTATAGCCACAAGGCAAATTTTCACCTGCAGTCCCTGGACAGGAATTAATGTTAAGTTAAAAAATAATTAATTAAAAAAGAAAAAAATAGAATTAATAACAAAACAAAAACATAACAACGAAACAAGTAATGGGTGAGACTATGTCATCACTGATAAGCTAGAGGATGATGCTGACATGTATAGGCAGAGACGAATGTTGTATGTCCAAGCAAACATGTTGGTAAGAAAATGTCATCACTGTTCTGATGATGTGAAGTGAGATGTGAGTGTGATGTGATGGCCTACTGTAGCCCTATGTATGCAGCCTCATTATGGGTCAGCTACAAAAAAGAACCATTGCGCAAACTCCAAGTGGCAATGACTGTCTGAGGATATTGCTGAAAAAGCCTAGGAGTTGCAGTGCTAGTAAATTATTTTGTGACTCAGGACTTTGTACTTTACCTGGTCTATTGAGGAACCTTATGTTTAAGTTCATGTGCCGTCTGGATAAGTCTAAAAACTGTATTATAATGATTCTCACAAGCTCCAGATGCAGCTCTATCCGATATCAATCAAATATGTGGAAGCATTGGTATGGCTGCCTTTTAAGACTGTCATGACAGATATGTTTGTATATGCTTAGGCATTATTGCTTGTTGTTTTTTTTCTCTTTCTCTCTTCCTTTTCTTTTCCTGCCTATTTTATATGTTATTGTTTTTTTATGTATGCTATGATGTGTGTCTGCCTATTGGGCCTAGAGCCTGTAATAAAGTTCATATATATATATGCAGCTAGGCCTGTAGTAGGCTATATGGGACAAGTAGGCATACACAATTAAAAACATCTGGGATCTGTAGAATGTTACAGTAACATTCTAGAAGAACTGGGAGAAAAATGTTACTTCTCAAAAGGTCTTTTGAACGATTAAAAAAGCACGGGTGGAACAGTGTGCCTTATGACATTATGAGAATGTGACTCATAGGAGAATGTGACTACAAATCGATTAGCCTATTTTCAGTTTGTGAACCATGAGAGTAGTTTCATCCACTCACCTGTCATAGCCTGGAAAAGGTCTGCTTTGTACTCCATGTAGTTGTATCCATCATAGTCGTACGATCCTTCACAGAGAGCCCTGCACTCCTCATAGGCTGGGAAGTACTCCTCCACCGCAGTCTCAAAGAACGAAACCGCGCCAGCAAAATCATCCGAGCTGTACAGCTTCTTTCCCTCTAGGAAGGCAGCCTGAAAGTAAATTAGCAACCATATGCATCATGTGAGGGAATTACAGTGACCATGTTTATATCTGGGTAGTAGATGAATGTCTTGGACCGTTTCAGTTCATTCCAGGTCATTGCGACATTGTAAAGAATAATCATTTTCAAAACTTATAACAGTAGGTGGATGTGTTGCTGCAGAAGAATAACCTAGGCCTTTTTCACTAGGATATGTTTGTTGTCCCCAATTGTATTTTTTTGTCAGCAAGTGAGGTAACACCAGGCAAGTTGTATTGCCTGTGACAAGATAGAAACAAAGATAAACATTAACACATTACCTTACACATTTACCCAGATATAGGCCTAACAAGACATTGACATGACAATAGACAGGGCAGGACAGACTATTCACCAGTCCCATTCACAATTTGTTGGCATCAGTAACATAATGACCAAAATGCACTGATCTGCCAAAACACTGGATGTGGAAGTACAGTAGGGAGCAGAACTAAATGGGACTAAATGTCCAGATAAAAGTATATACTGGAGGAATGTGCAAACATCAAGAGAAACACCTATGTTACATGTCACATGCATGATAGACAACCTTCATATAATCTTACAAACCATATGTGGCTGAGCTTCCAGATCTTTGAAGTCACTCTCCTGAACTCCCGCCATCATCTTGTAGTAATCCAGATTCTGCTTCATCTCCATATGGTCGGGGTTTGCCAGAAAGAAGGTGTTTGCAGCTGATACAGCCCGGTCAAGCTTTTTGATCTGGGGAGTGAAATGTTACAGATGACAGATGATATGACATGACAGATGACATGTTACACATGTTACAATGGCAGAGATTAGGTGTTATTTTTCTCAGCATGACACTGCATCCTAACCCCAACTGTTTGTTTACAACTGACAACACTGTTTTGAGACCATGTGACCAGACAGCCCAGTGCTTTTATTAGTAATTAATGTGTTATTACAACAATTGTAATAATTTACTTGTAAATGCGTACTGATATCAGAGTGGCAATGACCGAATCGCAATGTATTACCAGAGAGGAAAGAAGTAGGCCTAAAGACTGTCTATTGTGGTCGTGTATTAGGCCTAGTAGTATGGCAGACAGTAGGTCTAAAACTCTCTTTCGAGGAGGCGTTCCTAGAGTAAAGTGAATATTTAATGGTGAGCAACGAACCAGAATTGTGTTCCCAATCTGATTTTAAAAATGTTCTGCTTAGTGCAGTAGGACTGGAGTTGAACTACTTGCTGTTCCTCTCTCAAAGGCATGATCACAGCCCATTCATTCCTCTACAGTAGCCGAAAACCACTTCAAGTCTGTGAACGGCTTGACTCGTAAAGACTCCACCTTAAGACGTGGCACTGAAGCTCTTTCTGGGGGTTGGGATAAGCAACAAATGGATGAGCCCTGCGGTGCTCTATGATAGGGGTCGCCTTTGGAGGGATTCTTCACAGCTTTGTGGGAAAAATCCTTTTGGACACAAATCTGAACGTATGAAGCCTATTTCAACGTCTTGACATACTGACATACATGACTTGACATACATACATACATACATACATACATACATACATGACTTGACAAAGCTACATACTGAAAAAGTTGTGCAGAAAAACGCAATCTGTGCCACCGTGCGCAATCTGTGACATCATGCATTTTACCCACGTTGTTTACACTTTGATAGGCCTACTCAGTGAGAACATTTGATTTCTTACCTTGAAATATGCAACTTGCAAGTAGTTGTAAGGAGTTCTCTTCCTGAACTCCAGTTGCACTTCATCGCTAACTTTGTGGAGTGTGTATGGTCCCAACTTCTGAGCCTCGCAGGAAGTAACGCAGTCGGCCCGTTTCATGATGGACTGAAAAAAACCCAAATCTTCAATGGACCCGGCGCCGGGTAATGCCTGGCCAACGCCTGGAATGTTTTGCCCAAATGTCGCGTTGTCTGCACAGGCAAGCCTGCACTGAGCTTTGATTTTCCGGAGTAAACCTCGATTCTTCAGGGCTCTTTCCATGTGAAGGATGACAGTCATCCAATCCCCTTTGTAATAAGCTTCCACCGCATTGTCAAATAAGAGGTCGTAGGGCTCCGGGATGCCGTTGCTCTCCGTTTGTGCATCTGAAAAAGAAGTCGTAAGACATAATAGAACGAATGAGAAAAGCACCGTTATTACGCTGAAGGACATCTTGGAACTCAGGCCTTCCCCAGCACTACTAGACCCGACACGAAAAGGGAATCGCAAGGGAAGCAAGGGCCGTCCTCGTCAGGGTCTCAGAGGGTGGAGCTATGGACCGCTAGCAGGGCCACTCAAAACCACAATACAAAAGCTGCCTAATGCAGAGGTTCCCAAACTTTGCCATGACAAGGCCCCCCATTTACTGGTAAATTCCAGCCAAGGTCCCCCTTTACATGGGTCGTGCCGCAGCCACACCATTTCTTCTCTTCACCCCCTTTCACGATCATTAGGTTTGTGAGGAGTGCACCACTAGGATATTATAGGCCTGTAAAATAATAACGATAATAGTCTTAAAGTTCACAGATGCAACAGATTGCTGTTGAGAATATTATTGTTTTCTAATTAGATAATATATAATACATTAATGTATGGGTTATTGGTTTACGTTATTCAGTTTATTAAATTATCCATTTTGTTGTCCTATACTTTTTCTGCCAACCTGATGTGCCCCAACCCGCCCCCCCTCCAGCACCCTCTCGCGCCCCTGCAGGGTTCCCAGCCCCCACTTCGAAAACCACTGGCCTAATGAACAGAGGAAGATAAGTCAAAGCAATTAGAGTAGAGTAAGAAAAAAAAGCCTTTTCCCCAACAATTGAAACACTCTGCAAACCCACACATAAGGGGGTGTATTCAGGGCTTGTTGAGCAGAATATAAAATAATAACGTAAAATAATGCATGTAAATATGTCCTGGGTCCAGTGCTTAATTTGATGGGGAGCAAGGGGGAGCTAGCTCCGGAACCTCAGGCAAAAGCTCCGGAACCTTGGATGGAACCTCAGGGAAAGACATCACAGACCCCCCCCTCAGGGGGAGCCACCCATCCTCTGCGCTCCGGGACCTCCCGCTTGACAAATTAAGCACTGCCTGGGTCGTATTCCAACCACATGTGGCGTGTCTGCACAAGGCATCCATGTGTACATGATCATATTGTTCAACAAGAAAGGATGCAATTCATCAGAGTTTCCCATTTTTTCTTTTATTCTCAACACCCATAGCTGACAGCCGATCTGTTTGTTTGCTATACCAACATGTCAAGGTTTATGATAGTGGCCAAGTGCTGAGATGTTCATGTGAACAGACTGCAATGTTATTTTAAAAATGATTGCTGAAGTAGGCCTGTACTTGTGCTGCTATAGTTTTGTTATAACCATGACAGCTGCTAATAGTGAACGTTTCCTCCTGTTGTGTATCTGAGTATTGCCACCAGAGAACGGCCTTGACAAAGTTCAGGAGTAGGCCTAAAAGAGTTCCAAAGGCTACACATCCCTAATGGGGGGAAAACAATGGTGTGACATACATTATTGCAATATTGCCGGTGTGTCCATTTACTGCATGTAGAAAAAAGGGACAGCATGACAAAATTGCATTAAAAAACACAAAACAGGATGTAACAGGATGTAACATTGCAAAAACAACCTTTTACTTCCTGTCTTGTGTGTTTTTATGGTTTGCGATGCTGTGCCTCTGGCGTGCAAACATGCTGTGTATCTGTGCTGCCTTGAGCCGAGCTCAGCTGTTGTCATGTGATGTGATTCAGCAGTAACATCTAACTTTTGACTTGCCTGGCTCTTGTCCGACCTGTAGTTCCGCGCTAGCCAGGCCGTGCCCTCCTAGTGACGCAACACCTTCAGCATTGCTACTAGTCAGGTCAAGAGCAATGCAAGTACTTTTTGAGCTCCCGAAAAATTGAGAACTCCTCCAACTTTGTCAGGAAGGAACCAAGGGAGGCTTGTCAACCATGCCAAATGTTAATTGTTATATGCTCTTGGTCAGACCAATTCTCGAAGATATTTGAAAGTCGATGATAATCAGGGTAGTTCCGCGCAGCTTCATGAACTCCACTAAGCTACTAGGTCTGGGAGCATAGCAGGATTCCATTTCTCCAGTCAAAACAATAATCGCACCATTTATTGTTTCAATATCAACAAATTTCTTCAAAAACGTTTTCTCTTGATCTCTAAATCAATATGTCCTGTGACTCCTCAATGCAAACTGCCATTGACATTGACGCAATAAATGCTCTGCATTCTTTTTTGAGTCCAGAAATAGAATCCTGCTACATGCTCCCAGACCTCTGTATATGTTGAGCGCCACCAGGGGGCTCCAGAGCTCAAACACACAGAGGTCTGGTAGGAACCAGGCTAACTTTTCACCCCATTGTGATAAAAACATCTGTGGTTGAGTACATTGATAAATAAAAAAGTTGGGATTGAAGGGGGGAAAGCCCAAAAAGCAGGAAAATACGAAATTGGAATACAAGGCTTATTGGCTATTTATCATTCTAGTACGTCAATAACACAATAATAATCTGTTGTTGAGAAATCCGTTTATTAGCCAAAATCTACCTGTGCAAATCATATCATGCATTGCATATCATATTAGATTTTTCATAAACCGACTGCAATAAGCTGATTATTATAAACTGTTAATTCAGTTTATATGAGCTCTTGAATAAACCGGTTACTCCAAAAACGGTTTGATGTGCATATAAACTGGCTCAATGAGTCTGTTTACATTACCACAATAATGGGGTTATTAGAATAAACAGGTTATTGGAGTAAATTGGGTAACACTTTACTTGACGCTGGTGTCATAAGCATGTCATTACAGTGTCATAATATAATAGTGCTATACATGTGTCGTAAACATTATGTCCATGTCATAAACATTTTATGACTATTGGCCTTAAGTGACATTCGGTTATGGCAAAGACATTCTTGAATTTCCTGAGGTGTGACTTCATGTCCTGCGGTGTGACATGCTTATGCAATGTGTTACTCAATTCTTACTTGTTTTTCATATATCATGCAAGGATATAAGGATACCAGGATATAAGGATACCATTCACACAATTATTACAAGTAATACAGTGAAACCATGCAGTGAAATCACAGTTGTCTGCCTGTACAACGCATAGGTGTGTGTGGGTGGGGGTGGGGGTGCGGCTGGGTAGTAGTGTGTGTGGGGGTTAAAGGAACAATAGTACAAAGACCATGGGGGATATGTTTGTGCAGAATATTAATAATTTTATTGTATTTTACAGAAATGTCACACCAAGGATGTCACACCGCAGGGCACATTTCCCCAAAAATGGCAAAAATTAGGCGAAATTCCACGGACCACTAAGAGCTTTATTTTTTTCTATTTTTTTCCAGCATTTATTTCAGGAATTTGAATAACTTTTTTAGGCGTTACGCCCTTAAACGTCAACCACCCTTGTATACTGAGATTTGAGCTTCCCTACAAGGTGCACAGTCATTTACAAATGAACACAGTCCAGCAAGTGTAAGTTCAGTGCAGTAACAGCTTTGAGGAAGAAGCTGTTCTATTGGTTCTGGCTGGTAATGCCTTGTAGCGCCTGCCAGAGGGCAACAGTGTGAGAAGATGGCAGCCAGGGTGCGAGGGGTCTTTAATGATACTCCTGGCTCTACTTAGGCAGCGGGAGTTGTAAATTGTGACTATGGGAAGCAGGGGACAGCCTAGGATTTTTTGCGCTGTTTTGGTCACCCTCTGCAGTATCTTCCTGTCAGCCTCAGTGCAGCTTGAGTGCCACAATGACATTGTGTACGTAGGTCAGCAGGCTCTCTATGGTGGAACGGTGAAAGGTCATCAGCAAGCTTGTTCTTTCTTTAGTACTCTCAGGAATCGCTGCTGGACATTTTTTTACCAGAGCTGAGGTGTTGATGGACCAGGAGAGATACGTAGAGATGTGAACTCCTAGGAATTTAAACAAGTTCAGTTCACTCGCTCCACACATTCACCGTTGATGCACAGGGGGGCAGGCAGGATCATCATTGTTTCGCCGGAAGTCCTTCGTCTTGGAGATGTTCAGGGCCAGGTTGTTGGATTCACATCACCCCCCAAGTTTCAGGACCTCATCCCTGTAGGCCTCCTCATTCCCCATAGGTTAGCAACCACGGTTGTGTCAATTTGCCAATGATGTTTTCTGGGTGGATGGGGCTGCAGTCAAACGTGTAGAGCGAGTACAGAAGTGGGCTCAACACGCATCCCTATACATGGATCAACAGTGTTTATAAACACAATGTTGTGAGGAGGGGCAAGACACTGGCAGCCAACCACATGAGCTAATTTTTTTGAGAGACAGCGGTTTCCAACAATCAGAGGTTTAGTTGTGCGCAGCTAGGTTCGCGCAGCCGGGGGATAACAACAATTTAGAACCCATGTACTTGTATAGGGCGAGCCGGTGTTGAGGGTGCGGATGGATGACAGATGATGACCTATAGTTTCACTTGTGGCCATAGTAGGTATTGCAACTATGCTGTGTATTGAAACTGTGCTGTCTACCAAATTTGATCTTTTCATGAATATTTACCAAATAATGAACTAATATTTACCAGTATGACAAAAATACAGTATACAAAAAAAGTTTTGCGGCTAAAAATGTCTATTTCTGGATATTCAAAATGGCAGACAATGGAGAAGATCCCCTATTCATGTATGAAAAATTTTTCCCAGTCATAATGAATAAGAATAATCAATTCGATGGTGGTACTACGGAGCCCTAAAAATGACAAGTGACAGTAAAAAAAAAAAAATTCTCATGCGAAGCGAACCAGAAACTTCCACGTGCCCACCAGTGAGTACAGTTTCAGGTGGGCACGCAAAGTTTCTGGTGGGCACAAGAAAGTTTCTGGTGCGCACGAGAAACACGTATAGTTTTTTTTGTTTACTCTCACATGTCATTTTAAGGGCTCGGTATGGTGATAAGTAGGCTGGCCTAATCATGAAACATTTTGTGAATGGGCAGCATGAAATCTAATAGGCTACTAAAAATATTACACGGTGCACCTTTAAAGCTGGAATTAGGCCTAATCAGTCTTGGTTTGATTCTAACAGGTTTACCAAATGACATGTGAGAAGAATTCACTGTTTCACAACGTGGAACAATTTCATAAGTCTTTTTTTTCTTCGCCGTAGCCTTTCAGTTATGCAAGCCGTGTAAATGGGGAAAGGGGCTTGTGTCTAAGCCTGTTTAAAATGACCCTTTGCCTAAAGTGGTCAGCATGTATTTATTGATTTTATGAATCTCATAGTCGAAAACCAATATCGATGTTTTTTTTAATGCATGTTAAATGTTTATATACGTAGTTTTTGGCAGATGTATTGGCCCATTTTCTTCAGGCAATAGTGTAGCCTACTAAAAGGGGGCGAATTGCACAAGGGCCTGTAAACGCCCACAACGTGAGTGGCTGGCTGCTTGCTGTTGTTCTGAAAGGGCTCTGGTGTAAATGTTACAAAAACCTGTGAAGAGTAACATAGTTATTGCTGGCTAAAGTGATACATTGTTCACATTTCTACATCCTGAGTTCGTTACAGTTGTATCATATCAACATGGATAGAACAGTCAGCCTGCCAAATCAACCAGACAAGACGACAGTGGGTAAGGAAGGACTATGTCTCGATATGGTGTTGCGGTTACTAGTTTTGGCTTCAGTCAGTTTTGGGTGCAAACTTTATCTCCCTATTTTGTGTCATAATATTATACCTATGCATGCATGCATAGTAGCCTCGATGAGTTGGATAGGCTACACTGTCACTTTGCATACTAGTTTAGACTTTCAGAGACTTGTCAACTCTCTGTGTATGCCATACTGTATGCTACCCAGTTTTCTCATTAAAATATCCACATTTTCTAGTAACACTGGTGGAGACGAGTAAGGCACCTGGCGGACTGGAACTTGTGAGCTCCTATCAAACGAATAGGGTTGGTGATCCCATGGATTTGGTATGCCTGGCACAGGTAGTACAGAAGGTAATGCCACGATCTGGTAGGGTAATAAATCCACTTTATTTTGTACTTAAATTACTCGTGTGTTGATACACTTCGTCTACCCATTTGTAACCCCGATTGTGTCTTTTTATAGGCTGACGAATTTGTTCGAGCCAACGCTTGTAATAAGCTGACGGTCATTGCAGACCAAATCCGCTATCTACAGGAGCAAGCTCGTAAGGTGAATTAAACCACATTAATCCATCTACTATTAGGTTTATCACTTAGCCTACCTTAGTGGAATTTCGTGCAACTGATAGTGAAGTAGGCATACCTTAGTGGAATTTCGTGCAACTGATAGTGAAGTTGGCCTCTAAGGCCTACGGATGCTGTCAATTCACATTTTTTTCATGAATCTTACCACCACTATCACATTCGAAGTAGGCCTATTCCATTGTCCGCCATTTCCAGGGATTGACATGTTTAGCTGCAAACCTTACATTGGTCATACAAGTACATATTAGGTCATTATTTATTAAATATTAATGAAAAAAGGTCAAATTTGGCAGTAGACAACACAGCTTCAATGGGCAGCATAGCTGTTATACCTACTCTGACCATTATCCTATACAGTGCACCTTTCAGATGATTCTGACATCATCCTTGGATAACACACATCAGAATATGGTTTCATCTGAATGGAGATATCACAGTTCTTTTCTCATTTGGCTAGGTTCTAGAGGAGGCTAAACAGGATGCCGACCTTCACCATGCCGCCTGCAACGTAGTAAAGAAACCTGGCAACATGTATTACCTTTACCTGCGTGAGTCTGGACAGCGATACTTCTCCATCATATCACCTCAGGTATTTAAGAATGTTTAATATACATACAATATTCTAATCTTGATATCTAGCTGAGAGGCACATTCACTAATAGACATTGGTGACCAATCACTTTTAAACAGAGGTATTGCACTATACACTAATTTCCAAAAACAATCACGCTGTAAAAAGAAGAGTAATGTTATAGTGGGGTGTTGAAATTGACTCGCAACACTGCTATTCTGGAACGATCCCAGATAATTTGCTGTGAACATTGTAAGAAAGTCCAAGTGGTAAGTGCATATGACTGATTGTTTGATTGATTGACTGGTTGATTTAACAATAATCAATTTGAACTTGCTGGTGAAGGCAGTGTCACAGTGTTTTGACCAACAAGTTCAAAGTCTATAATTTAGGTAACTTATTTTGTCAGGCAGAGCTAGTCGGAAGTGGTATCAGCCAGTGTGCAGAATGCAGATGCTAGGGTACGGCTGCATTCTGTTCAGAGGACTAGGCCAACACATTTCAGGGCTAGATCTGGCAGATGTTTTGATATGGGTTGGGGTAATAATTCATATAATTTGACTAACTACCCTGTTTTTGGTTGGGCACCACCCCACGGCTGACATTTTGTAATTTCATCATGTTTTTTTTCCCCCTCCAGGATTGGGGAGTCAGTTGTCCACACAAGTTCCTTGGTGCCTATAAATTACAGTATGACATGTCCTGGACCCCGATAGAGGATGTGCAGAAGAAGGATGAAGAGCTCGCCATCTTTGAGAAACTCTTGAATCGGCAGGCTGCGCTACCTGCCGCCAACGAGCCCAACTTCGATGGTCTCTCCTCCTAATGAAAATGAATGACAGACTCTTTCTCCTGTAGTCTTAATTATGAACTGAGGAGGTGGTTATGCATTGCATAACATACCTTTGCTTTATCTGAAGCTGCAGAATTGGGACCCTGCTTTCTGTTCAGGCAAGATGAGAAGGATTGGGCTTGACACTTGTGAAGCCTGTGCACCTTCAGATCACGGTCAGCTCGTTCAATATACGACAGTCTTGGAGTCGAGCATTAATATTATATATACAGTAGCAGGTTTTTTTGGAAATAGGGCATTGCAATGTTGCTTTTATGTTGTATTTTATAAATGAACATCAAACAATGCTGTGTCTCTTTACTGTTATAATGCTGCATATTCAGTCTTAGCTGAGTCACAATGAAGTGTGTTCAGATTGTTTTGCACTCTTTACTCTCATCACAATAATAAATGAATATAATAAGTGTTACTCAATGGTGTTTTATTGTTACATATTTATTTTACAATAGAAATCCACAGGAGCACAGATCTGAGTAATGTGTTGGTTTATCCATACCATGAACTCACTTTTAAACTGGTAAAATTCTAAAAACATTGTGATTAAATGATTACATGGGCAAATGGCTGTATAACAGCTTTTATTTTATTTTTCACATTTGTTAGTACACAAAACAGCTTGGACTGTAGTACCATCTCTGTGTGGGGCTACAGCACATAAATTAAGAACAAAAGGGTATAAAATATCTACAAAAAAATTCATGAAGCATATTCATCACTGAGGTCTGTTTTCAACTCAGTGATTTTCAGTAAATAGAAATTTATGTGAGGTAACAGTTCCCAGTTGTCTGTTCCAATGTCAATTCTGATGGCATCTTCTGTAAGCTTGACCCTGAGCAGAACATGATACTTTGGAGGGAGGAAAAACAAGACTTTGCTCTCGCCCGTGCTGGCTTGCTCAGACACAAAGAAGTTCTGGAAATGCTGCCTGCTCATTTCTTGGAGAGAATTTTCCTTCCCCTCTAAACAGAATAAAGTTATCGCTGACCCATTGGCTTCTTTGGCATTGATATCTTCCCAGAGTCGGTCAAAGACCTCTTCCTTGTAGCGCAATGACGACCCAGCAGGTAAGGGCATGGGCAAGAAGAGATCAGGGAAGGACACTTTGACATCAGGTAGGTGAGTTTGCCAAGTGAGCCCGTCTTCTGTGCTAAACACAGCGCTTGCTTTGAAGCAAGTAGGGTATGGTTGTTTGGGCTTTAGCTTGAGACGAACCTCAGGCGGCTTCCTTTCTCTGAACAGGCACGGCACATGGATGTCATGGATGTCTTCATAGTTGGAATCATTTGAGTGAAAACTCATAAAGATTGAAAAAAGTTGATCAAAAATAGGCTCCGTTTCACCTAGGTACCCAAGTTTGTACTTGAGGGTTATTTCTGAGGCAAAATTCAAGTCACTAAACTGACCCAGATACTGGTCTAAGACATTCCCATCTGGAAAACTCTCTGTACTAACAGTTGCTGTAGACGGCCAGGCTTGCTGTTGTCTGACAAGTTGTAGCATTGGCCCTGGCGTTGGGTGTATTGTGAGATGGCTGGACAGTCCATCAGTTTCAGCCATGATGGCCGACAAAGACCTCGGCTTGACCGGTCCTCCATCCTTTGCACTTTGCACCAACACCCCCGACAGCTTCTCCATGGACAAATTTGTGAGCAGTGTATAGTAAAACCTGGCGTGATCTCGTATGTCTGTGTCGTCGTAGTGACCAGCCATGTGGTGGAGCAAATCAGCCAACTCGACCGCCACAGATGCCTGGTGTACACTGGGGTGGAGGAGGAGATTGCGGCAGACTGACAGAATTGCATTGCCCACCTGCCAGCCGCCCCTTTCACAGAGGCTGGAGTGGTACAGGACGTTGAGCAGGAAGCACAGGGTGCTCCTCTGAGGGATCTGCTTCTCCACAGCGGCTCTTTTCAAGATCTTGAGATGCAAGCTGAAATTCTGCAGGGTCAACTGAGAGGGCGGCATCTCCACCACTGATGTCCGCAAGGTCTTAAGCATTTTGACAGGCCACACCGAATCCTCCAAGTGTTCCTGGAGCCGGTCGCATAAATTGATGAGATTTGGAGCGAGGCGACAGTGTCTTGAATGCAGGTCAGACAGCTTCTGAACTAACGCCTCAGTCAACCTCTCGATCTGAGAAAAGTAGGTGAGAAATGTGAAGACCGCTCTAAATGAGGTGACGATCATCTCCCTGCGACCATGGTTGTCCACGATTTTGAGAAGCTCCATCAAATGGTCAAACAAGTAAGACAGGCCTTTGCAGTCCTCTCCCTCATCAGCTTCCAAGTACACCATGCACATGAGTTTCAAGCGGCTCAGCATGGTGCTGCTGTCATTGAACACTGTAGGCAGGAGAGCTACCGTGAGACGAGGTGTGACCAGCAGAGGAAGGCTGTCATCAAAATGGCTGGATAGAGGTCGGTTTTCAGGAAAGTGTCGTATGCAGTCAATGTAGAAGAGCTTCTCTGGGACACTGATGAGAGGATGCTGAGCCATGCACACCAGACGTTTCAGGAAAAAGTTCTCATCGTCAGAGCTGAAGAGGCTGTCCGTGAATGCACTTTTCATCATCAGCGTGGCGTGTACCAGCTCCACCTGAGACATCCCAAACAGCCGCAAGAGCTGTGACTTGAACAGGGCAGGGGACAATGCTGGTACCATAGAAACGACATCAATGAGTTCCTTGAGCAGAGCAGCTTGTGAGATTGGAGTTAAAAGGTAGGACTCTTCTAGTGACAAAGACACGATGGATTTCAACTCCCGGCAGTCCACTCCAGTTCTAAGCTGTGGTATCTTCTCCATTTGAGTAACCAGGGCGGGTGGCAAAGGTCTGCACACCACTTTCCATCCAAATCCCTCATTTGTACACAACGCTGTCTTGAGATCTGCGTCAGCAACATCTTCCTTCTGACAGAGGAGAAAGACTGCATTCTTCAGGGCCAGTGTGTAGAGAGCAGTGTAGGCTTGGTGAACAATAGAGGTCTCCTGTTGCTTTAATTGATGAAGCTTTTCTAGTTTCTGCGACAACAATCCTGGATAACTTAGTTCCATCTCGCGTAAACAGTCACAGGCTGTTGCACGTACAGACTGGAGGGACAAGCCACCCCTGTGGTCATTGGTGTCATCAATGGTCTTAAACAGCTGGTCTAGAAAGTCTTCTGCGACCTTGGGTTGTCGATCCATGGAGGTTGTGCAGATGAGGATTGTGGATATGGCTAACATGAGACTGCATTTAAGACCGACAGCTTTCTGTGGTGTCTGAGCCAGAACGGACATCAATTCCAGTGCAGTCTCCTCTCCAGTTGGGATGGTGGGGCAGAGGAGTGTGGGATGCTCCAGGAAGGGGGACAGCATGAGGATCTAAAAAAAATAAGAGAGACAGGTGAGTTCCTCTCAGACGCAAATTGTTGCTCAATTAAGTACCACTTGAATAGTTTTTTTCATTATTTAGTTGTATATATATAATATATATATATATATATATATATATATATATATATATATATATATATATTTAATTCTTGTCTGGCAAAATGGTAACCTGGCGATGCCATCCCATGTACTCCACCCAAAGATTTTGGCTCTGCACCTAGTCTGGCGACACTATTGTAACAGTCATGCTAATAAAGCACAATATAGGTTTTAATTTGAATTTGGCACTCCAATGAATTGAAATGGCAGATTGAGATCAGACCATATCCATATCCTCCACGGACACTGATTTCTCTTCGCTTTCGCCAGACTGTTTGACGGAGTCAACAGTCGGCTTTCGCCCAGGCTAGCTAGATGGGAGTTAATGTAACAAATGTATCCCTATGAAAAGATGCTTAATGGTGTTAGATGTGAATTTCTTTCTTTTTTGTGATCAAATGTTCATTAAAGATTCCAATGGTTACAACAAATAGTGCAGAATTACCAAAAACACAACTGAGTACAACAAGTAGGAACCCATTCCCTCCCCCACTCCCCTCTCAAATACCCACCTGCTACAAATCCCTCCACCAATCCCCTAAAAAACCCACACACATCAGCAACAGAAGGTTGCTTGATAGTACAAACAAAACAACAATAACAATAAAAAATAAAATCAAGAACTGTTAAGAACTGAACTACAAAACTACAAAGAAAAATAACCATAGGCACACCCGCCAAGTCGTGCCAATGGGACATAAGTGTTAGATGTGAATTTCTATTTTAAATATTATTGTGATCTGTCACAGTATCTTTGTGAGGTCATGTGACCCGGTAATCACCTATTTCACCTGTGGGAGGTATGCGAATGTCAAAGTGAACCTGACGAAGTGCAAAGTGAAATTCATTGTTCACCTAACAATAAAAAGCAGCAAAATCAAGTCCACCAGTGTGCTGTGATCCTTCTTGTTTACTTTGGATTACTGATGACTGCACTTAACCAGCACCTGGAACCTGGCTGTGCATAGGAGTTTCAGATCTTTGAAGCCCAATTTGCATTTGTGAAATGACCCATATGTGCTCCTTATAGCACAGCAGTTTTATTTTATCTTATTTTATTTTAGTTCTATTAGTATGATCATTTATACATACAGTGCCGTGCGTATGTTTTTGCCCCCCTAATGTTTTTAATTGTATTTCTTTATTAAACTTTTTTGCACATTTGGCACACTTAACATACGGCACTGGGGTGCATTTCTCGAAACCAAAGTCGCTTACTACATTAGCTTCTTTGTTGTTTTCAATGCATTTTCCCATTGGCAACTACCGAAGTTGCTAACAGGCTAGCAACTTCTCTTTTGAGAAATGCACCCCTGTACTGTTCAAGTGTGCACCTTGAAGGGAGGCTTAAATCTCATTGTATTGAGTATAATGACAATAAAAGGTTTTCTATTTCCATTTTCTACCACCATCAATTTCTAAGTATCCAATATGACTGGGAAAATGCAAAATGCACTGTCCTTTTGGCAGACCCGTAAAACAGTGATGTATAACGTAGGCTACTGGACTGGAGGAGTGAAGTAGAAGTACAATAGCTTAATCAAGAGACTGACTTGAGTAGAAGTAGAAGTGCTCTTCTAACACAGTACTCAAGAGGAAGTACAAAATCATTCAAAATGTCTAGAAGGCCTACTTAAGTATTTCAAGTAAACATGTTTTAAAAATACTTATCTAGTACTGAAAGTACAAGTGGGCCTACAAGATATTAAGAAAACTGTCAACTACTGAAAGTACACATATAAGTATTTAAATTTACTACTATTAACTGTGGATGCAAGAGGAAGCTGTCTGAAAGGGATGTTTGGGTGACCGGGCGTGTTGACCCCGTGGAGCTCTCGATGGACCGCTCTGGTGGAAACAGGAGAGTTGAGGTGCACATTTAATTCTACCATGATTTGGACAGCTGTGGTTTTATGTTTTTTGGATACAGTCTGGGTTAGCACCCAATCATCCCTTTCAGTGAATTCAGACAGCTTCCTCCTGCATCCACAGTTAATCCTATTGGATGAGGTTCCTCCTTCTCAGTGGTATGCAGACATTACCTTGGATCAGGGCTTGACGGTAACTTTTTTGCTTGCTGGACATTGTGGCTAGTAGTTTTCTCGAGTCACTAGCCATTCAGCTGTTTTAGTAGTCATAAATGTAATATGTTTCTTTTTTATCATAATATAGTACATGGGTCATTCTATGTCAATTCAACAGGAGCTCGCACACTTACAGTCAATCCGGAAAGTATTCACAGCAGCGTTTCACTTTTTCCGCATTTTATTACGTTACAGCCTTATTCCAAATTGTATTCAATTCATCTCTGTCCTCAAAATGTAACATACCCCAAAATACAAATCAAAATACCCCATTATGACCATGTGAAAAAAGAGTTCTTGAGAGTTTTTGAAAATGTTTGAAAATATTTACATAAGTATTCACAGCCTTTGCTTAATACTTTGTAGAACCACAGTAAAGAAGAAGGATCACCGCACACTGGTGGACTTAGTTTTGCTGTTTTTATTTAGGTGAACAACGCGTTTCGCATTGCGCTTCATCAGTTTCACTTATGGAAAGTGGCTGTAGTGTTATGAAATGTGAATTTCTATTTGTAATTTTATTGTGATCTGTCACGGTATTCTGGTGGTCATGTGACCCGGTAATCACCTATTTCACCTGTGGGAGGTATGCGAATGACAAAGTGAACCTGACGAAGCGCAATGCGAAACGCGTTTTTCACCTAAATGAAAACAGCAAAACTAAGTCCACCAGTGTGCGGTGATCCTTCTTCTTTACTGTGGATTACTGATGACTGCACTTCACCAGCACCTGGAACCTGGCTGTGCATAGGAGTTCTATATCTTTGAAGACTTTGTAGAACCACCTTTGGCAGCAACTACATTCATTTTTTCATTTCAAAAAGGGATTAAAAGGGAGGTCATCTGTGTGTGTTTCAACCTTTCTTTCCATTGAAATTGTACATTTTGAGTCTGCACCTGGCTAAAATAGATGGGTGTGAGTTTTGAATGAAATCCTATGGAGAGCATCATGATCTGCTTCTGTAGTCACAGTGCATGTTGACATGCATGCTTCTTTAGGTGTAATTCAGATTTCCAATGTTGATGGCATTCATACATCCCCAAACGATGTCAGTACCACTACCATGCTTGACTAGCCAGGGAAACAAATCAAGAACCCATGTTGGGTTCAAATATGTCTTCTGAACGCCTATACAGAGCACATCCAAAAACTACAATAAAATTTGTATAATCTTTGGGGGAATGCTATGACGTGCAGGATCGTCCAGACCAAAACGGACAGTTTTGCAACAAACTAGTCCTATCTATGTACCAGCAGGCATAATGTGAGCTTCCTACATGGTTTAGTTCTTGAGCTATGGGCTTGTTAACTTTGACAAAAAAAAGAGTGTGAACAAAGTGAGCAGGCTCCTGTAGAATTGACGTGGGATGACCCACATCTAACCTCAGATGATGAGGTGCTAAAGCAAGAAAATGAGTTCACAGCTTTCTACATGGAAATAAATCATACTAATAGAAACTGAGTAACTGAGCTTTCTCTTGAACTTTTACAAATAATTGATACAGAAGAGGTAGAGAATATAGGCTATTCCGATATGCCATACCATGGAATAAACTACCTGTCAAATTGACTAGTGACACTGAGATTATTACCAGTCACAGCCAAGTTTTACCAGCATTTGGCAGGTTGGCAGGTGCCAGTATCAAGCCCTGCCTTGGATACATCACAAAGACTTGCCTCTTGTCTCGGTCAAAGATGCAACAGTTACACGCGCACCAAGAAATTCTCCTTTTTGACCTCTGATATGTCACTCACTCATAATGTTGTGTGCAATGCAAAATTTTGAGCACAACGGTGCTCTTACCCTGCTCATTGAACCTTTACACTTCACTTTTCTGGTGCAATGTGCAATTAATGAAGATTGGCCAACATGCTGGTCCACTTGAGCCATTTAACTCCCCACACTAAAATGACATGTGTTTCTGTTATTTTGTCCAACCCCTATATAAGTACGGTATTTCTAGTACTTCATTAGGCTATACAAAGCTGCCCGTTTACAAGTAGGCTACATATCTGTGAAAAAAGCAAATTCGGCCATAGTTGCCATCTAGGTGTTAACAGGCAGAGTATGACTACTTCAACTTTCAGAGCATCAAAGCTTACCTTTGTATTGTCACTTGCTCTGTCATCCCTTAGCTCGCGCAGAAGTTCAGCCAGGAAGCTGTCTGAAGTTGTGCTGGAGAGATACTGACAGGGACTCTGAGAAAATGCCGATATTCGTTGACTCCACGTCTGAGCCGCCATCACTAAAACAAGAGCATGCAATTATAAACGAGTACTGTAGTGTAGTAGCCTGGGGACTCCCATACTGCCTTTAGTTCTACACAATCGTTTCGATCTGGAAGACACTTGTGATTAGGTCTGGTGTTAACCAGGCAAGTAGTGTAGTGCTTAAGTTAAATGGTTGCCTCTGGAGGTGGCAGGCTTTAAAAACTGTTTAACAAAGCATGTGATTTCATGTGTAAAAGCTTTCTGCGCGTATGCCTACAATTACAAACGTACTACTTACCCGTTAAATATTGTTTAATTAAATTCCATAAAATGCATGTCTTTACAACCAAATGTTCCGTGCTCTATCTTAGACGGCTGCTTGACAATCATGTGATCAGTCATATGATTCGAGACCACTGAGTTTCGTATCCAAAGTAAAAGTTCCTGCTAATGGTTTGAATCAAGTCGAGTTCGATGATTTCCTGTATCGACGATTAAATTGTTATATGCACTCATTATTGAGTAATATTTGCGTCTAAATATGTTTTTGGAGTTGGAGTTTGGATCTAGCGCATTCCAGCAACTTAAGCTATTGAATACATTTTACTTTGAAGGAACAACTGACCTTGTTTCGAACCAATACAACTGCAACCATAGACTATGGCTGGATCTCAAATGGTGCACTTGTGCACTTCGGGCACTATGTTTCAGTGCGTGACTAATACGGCATACCCACTGAAACAGAGAGATTCTAGAATGAGAGGGGACATATGGCGGCCATCTTGGTGACGCCTCCGGGGTGCTATTTCGCGATTAAGTAGACCAGATCTGAGAGTCAATGGGAAAAATGAATGGGGAAACTTAGTATAGGACGGAGGGGAACCCAGCGGTTGTGAAAACCATATGGTTGAAACGACCGTGAAAAACTGATCAATCTAGACTACTTGATTGTGTCATACGAGTCAAAATAAAGCTTTTTGAGCCACTTTTCTCACGGTTTTTTTGACAGAGCGCAGGCGCAGTAGTTCCATAACGGCACGAGAGCAACGGCTTTTCACAACTGAGCATGTGCACAATTTCGCGTGCGCCGATGCAGCCAGATGATTGGATCACTGGCAACGCAGCTCAGCAGGCACATTGGCTCTTGTTACCAGAAAGGCGGGAGATGTGCGGGTAGACGCCATATTTGCGTTACGAATCTTCACCGTTAATTTCTATGGACCCGTCCTATCTCCCCTTACTAGAATATATCTCTGACTGAAACCTGAACACTAAAGTGCACAAGTGCGCCATTTGAGATTCAGCCCCTCTCTGCTGCAACTCAATGCGGTCATCGTGTGGCAGTCTGTCGTATTGCAGTCTGCAGAGAGAACTAGGTCAAAACATCTCTTGGGATTTAGAACGAGGTTAGTCCTGGTAACCCTGTAATTTATCTGCAAAATGAACACAATTGACCAACCCTTCGATTTAAAAGTTCATATTCACTCTAGTTTTTAATAAGTAATCAGCACAGAAAGTTCATCACACGAGTTGCTGTGAACAGTAGGGGGAAATGGCGTGTGCAGTGTGTGTGTGTGTGTGTGTGTGTGTGTGTCAGAGAGAGGGAGAATTCACATTCATTCACAAGTACACGATATAACGTTACACGGTACCACATAAGACATTGTTATACTTCAATACCATTCACATTATCGTGCGTTTTCACATAATGTGCATAAACTCGCACATCGAGATAGTTATGCTAATTAAGGAATATTTGACGTTGCGCAAAACGCGGCGTGCCCCTGTACAGTGGTCAGGGAAACCCCTAGTGCGGACCTGCCAACGCCCGGCACAGAGAAACAAACAGAAAGGATACGGTAAGATAGAAAATGCTATTTAGAGACGTTTTGTGCGCATTTCTTTATTGAAATACCGGGTGTTACTCAATAAGACCACAATGCGTCATCACTGCTAGGATTTGGATGTAAATGTGAATTTCCAGCTTCATATTATTTTTGTCAAATGACAGCCGCTAATGTTATCCTGCTAGCTAGCTCATGCTAACAAACCGACCGTAATATCAGCCGTAGTTTGCTAATTGACTGAAAAGGAAGGGGCTCAGTAGCCGCTATGGGGATGTTTGTACATCATGGACTTAAAACTTGTACGTTTTAATGACAATCCTTCATCTTGTGTGACAAATTATTGTCTAAAGATATTCAGAGTATGCCAATATATTCACCGTTTTTCCCGAGGAGGTAGTAAGGACCCGTTCTCTATTTGCTAGCCGTGTCGGCGGTGAATGCGGCATTTTTCCGAGCTACTTAGATAAATTGGTAACATTAACTAAGCCCAGAAAAAAATCGAGGCCACCCTCGGGTTGTGTTGTCAATGTTCACTTAAAAAAATAACTGTCACCACCATTTAATTGACATGTCAGCCAAATAGGTTATTGTGCCAGATTATCCAGCCAGCTAGCTTTGGCCAGTCAACCAGGGCTAGTGGGTTGTGTTGGGTTTTTCAGAAACTTGGTTAGCCCTGTCGAAGCTAGCTTCACACCAACCTTTATGTGTTAAATTGTGATGTAAACAAACGTGAACCCACATTTAAAATCCATCTTCAAGACAACGCAGATGTAACATGTGAACGTAATCGACAAACGTATGATTTGCGTCAATAATCATTTTTGGTCTCGTCTTGGAATTAGCGGCACCGGAAGAAACAGGCCTTGTAACATCTAATAATATTGAGGCAGCTTGAACAGCCGTCAGGGGCTAAGATGCACAGCTTGTCGGGAGCTTCGTTGTTTACGCTCTATGGTCAAACAGCTAAACAGATAGGCATCGTTAGCAATGTCTGAAAGGATCAGGTGTGAAGTGTGAACACTACGGTTCTCTGTCATATGTTAAGTCTTTGCCGAACCATTTACATTTAGCCTAGGGACAGTTTGCCTGTAAACGAAGGAAGAAAGATGCAAAGCGCTTCAATGAAAAGTTTCAGAAGAGGGTGCACTACGACTTTTTACGGAGAGGAGGAGTGAAATTATGTCACTGTACAATACACTGTACAGCACGAAAGGAAAGATGTACAGAAGATGTGTGGTTACCATATTATTCTTTTACTAGAATGTGCGGGCTATGTTTTATCTATTTAACTGGCTACTCTGAAAACATGTGCCTGTGTTATATTTTACAAAGTGACAGTTTGACTGTCAAGTGCATTTTATAGCCTCCTGTCTGTTAAACCAGCAGTGATCAAATGCAACTTCCTTCCAGACTGATGATGTGTGCTGCCATCACAGGAAAGTGAGAAAAGCTAACAAAGAATTCTGGGTAGTATTATGAAGACATTCGAAGTTCTGGCATGTAGAGCATAGCCATAGACATTTAGGATCCTGGGTCATCCGAGATTTTATAAACTGTATATGTTTAATCTCTCAAACCTCTTGCATCAGACTGTGTGTGGCCGCATGGAATGACTCTCATCACATGTTGGTCACTGCAAAGCAACTTCTGGTTATAGAGAGGATTTTTAGAATTTTGCGTTTGTGCTCAAAAGGGAATGGTTGCGTTCCACTGTACTCTGATTTATTGGAGTCACCTCTAGCCTTGCGCTCTGGGCTGCTGATGTGCTGAAGTTTTGTGATTGTGTCAGTTTTTTTGCAGAGGGGTGGAGGTGATAGAGGTGATAGAGGTATGGGAAGGGTGGTGGCTTGGTGTTCGTGAGGAGGTAGGCAGAGGCAGGAAGGCAGATGAATGCACCATCAGGCCCTGGCTATTGTTGTAGTGAGCATGCTCACACTCCTCCGCGGTCCCATTTCCTGCCTGTGTGTTTCAGGCCCCCCTTGTCCTGTTCCCCTCCTGCTCGGCTTTGCCAGGGGGATCGCAGCTTAGACCAAAGTACTTTTGCAGTTTTAGCCAACAAGGGCATTTCTGTTTTCACGGCTATGATGAAGGTTTCAACATGCGCTACAGAAAAGAATGTCTGTGCAAGAACCACAACCTGTTTAAAGGCCAGCATGCAGTGCAGGAGTTCTGTCAGGTTTGTTGTGTGTTGTGGATGGTTGGGCCAGAGGGGCTGAATGGAAGTCTGAAGACATGACTGTGTGATTGCTCTGCATTCATGTGGGTGGGGCTCTGCTCCGGTCGGCTGGGATGTGCAAGTACAGTTCGCTGCGACATGAATCCAGTTGGACCTGTGGACGTCCCCAGGGACGTCCCAAGTAGGCTAGCCTAAAAGGTTTACCGTGAAAAGGAAACTGTAAAGGTTTAAACCTTAAAGGTTTGAGGAATTCCGCAAGCTACCGGAAGATAAATAATGTAGCCTATTTATTGTTTCTAAACTTTATTATCTGTTCAACGAACTGCATGCAAGACTGATTTTCATTCTTTTTCATGTTCATATTCAAATTGTGTGGTAATAGGTAAGGCTTAGGCCTAGATACCTTTGTATTTATTTGAACTGCCGTGTTTTCACATTCCGTTAATTTCACATTCGAATTGATTAATATACTTTGAGGTTTCACGCTGCACAATGCATTAAAAGCTAAATATTGACATGGTGTTAAGGCAATAAAACTTGGATACGACATAACATTTCCCTACGCGAAGTATAGGCCTACTAGAACGTTGGCCGCGTTGTAATACCAAAGATTCTCTATTCTAATTCTCATCTAATTCTAATTGCATTTAGATCGTCTCTGGTAATACTCCCATAGCCCTTCTACTATAAGTTACTCCATCAGAGACTGTAGGACCTGTGAGTTGGACGTCCCTATATGGGCATTTGGGACGTCCAACTTGCTACAGCCCGCAGCCGACTGCTACTCGGGATGTGGTGGAAGCCAAGCAGACATGCTTCGCTCTGCTCCCCTCAGACTCAGACTCACTCGGCCTCTCCACTTACTCAGCTTAGCTGCCCACTTGACTACGTCCCAGTGGCGCGATGGGCTAGGTCGACCCTCCGCACTCTTCATGTCCCAGCTCTGTGTGCGCAGTAGAGCATGACACGGGAGTGGAATCCCATCCCGTCCCATCCCGGACTGGAGTAAAAGAAACAAATCCCATCCCGTCCACTCCTGAAAATAATGTTTCCCAATCCTGCCCACTCCCACTCAAAATCAATCCCACTCCCGTTTCGTCAAAAAAACTAGACTAAAACTTTTTTAAATGAAAAAATAAGCGAGCATTCCCGCTCCCGTTCATTTGTATTCCCGCTCCTGCCCGCTCTCATTCATCTTTATTCCCGCTCCTGCCCGCTCCCGTTCATCTTTAAAAATTTGACTCCAATCCCTCGGTAATCCCGCAGGACCCGCGGGACCCACGGGAATTCCTGAAAAATGTCATCCTCTAGTGCGCAGTTCACTGTTGGCCTGTTTGTCCCAGCCACCCCATGGGCTAACTGAAACTCTTCTGGCGCTTTATATGTCAAGGTATTCTCCTCTACCTTCATGCAAAGACGTGTTTTTTTTTAGATGGGGTTTTGACTGTGATTTGACTGAAGTATTTGGCTGTTTGCTTTGGTTGTGGCTGCATGCATATTTCAAAGAAAATGCCTGCCTTGAAGTCTGATTCCTTGTGGCTGTTGTAAACAGAAATGTGCTATGTCTGAAAATTCTCAGTAACTGGCTGGTTAGGACTATTCCAGTCAATACATGGATGCTGGACCCCTCTACTAAAACCTGTAACTGATCCTACTGTCTGTATTGCAATGCAACCAAAGAACTTTCCATAAAATATGTCTTGGGTATCCTTTTTTTGGGTAATGGTATACAAAGCTGTCGTACCACTTTGTGTGTCACCTTAAAGGGCCTAATGTTGGTGACACATCTAAGTAGTCTTTCTTTTAAACAAGTTCTTTGGAAATTACATGTAATTTATTTACTTAAATGTCTCTGCACTGCATGTGTTGCTGTTTCTTAGTTTGTTTTTAGTTGAAGCTGATGTCCTGTCCTTTCTGTAGCCTGAGGATACAGGATGCAGAACAAAAAGGAATGGACAGAGGTTGTTTACAGGCACCCCTATTATGCTGATGGTACAGATTGGCTTCAAGGTGGCTCTGTTCATCTCCCTGCCGGCATGCATATTGATAAAGCAGCTGCTCCTAAAGCAAACCATCAGTGTCACCCTCGGGAGCTGAGAGGGAGGACCTCTCAGGCCACCAACGTGCCATTGTTAGACCCCTCTGTGGCCTGACCCATTGTTTGGTGGTGTGGTTGTGCGTGGTCAAATGCATTGTTGTTGCAGTCAGTGAGCTTTATAGCATTTCCAGGCAATTGGTTGTGTCTCTCCAGACACAATTGTCTCTTGCCTCTGTCCCCAGGCAGTGCACCCTCTGCAGCAGTAGCCTGGTATTGCGTGCCTGCCCTGTCAGTCTGCCCTAGCTGCTGGTTGATACTGCAGTGACCTACAATCCGGCCAGTACCCAGGCCAGATTAATGCCAATGGGGCTTTGGCAGACGGAGTAGGGAGACTGCAGCTTTTGGGGGTCAGCTGCTTTCTCTGACTTACCCACAGGCCATAGATCTATGGTATTTTTTCAGAGACGCCTTGTGATGCAATTTGCCCAAGCATGAAAACTTCCATCACGTCCACATGCTGAGATGGACATGGATCATAGAGGTTTAATTTCATGGTCAGGGGAAGGTTTTATTGCGGGTTTCCGCTAGGGGTGGGCGGTAACCGCGGTATAATATCGTGTGCGGTATTTTTTCATCAATGATAGAGATTTTGTGTCATACCGTCTACCGCAATAGCGCATTGCGTCCTGCACACTCGCAGAGGAATAACAGCAGCACAGGCATTTCATTAAAAACTACTCAATACAAAATGTGTAATGTATGCTACAATTGTTTGCAATTGTATGTTATGCCAAAACATTTCAATTCTAGAGTGTAAATTTACTTTTAAGGATGTAAAAGTTAAAAAATGTGTTTTCAAATTATTTGAATGACAAGAATTCCCACATAGATATAACAACGTCTGACCAGTCATTTAAAAAAATAAAATGCAAAAAGCGGTCTTTTGGTCATTTAGCCACAAAACGCTTAATTTTTTCATATTATACACAATGTACAATACCGTGATATATACCGTGATATATACCGTGGCTAAAATTATACCGAGGTATACATTTTTGGCCATACCGCCCACCCCTAGTTTCCGCCATGAGTGTTGGTTAGCAAGTGTGCTCTGCACTCGCAGTGGCTCAAGTAGAGAGGAATGTATTGTGTTTAGAGTAGCGTAGCCTAACTTTTTGCAGTATCTACAAATGATAAAAAAAAATAGTTGAAATTTGATATCGTTTGACAGCAATATTGATATTGTGATATAAAATCGATATATTGCACAGCCCTACACTTAATGCATTTTGTCATTTACAGTGAAGGCGCAGGTGGCATTGGATGGAAGTAGTGTAATTTTTAAGTAATTTGAAACAAACTGATTATTCTTAAAAGCTAGGCAGACAGACTTCCTGTACGGCACAAAGCATACTGTGAATGCAGTGATGAGAAAGATGAGTTGTGAAGCCCACTGTAGTGTCGGTGTGTGTATTGTACATGTCCTGGTGTTTGTCTGGTGCTAGATGCCACTGCTCCCACTTGTGTTCTCCTGCATCCTCTGTCTAGTCCAGTGCATCCTTTCCGGTATTGTGGTCAGTCAGTCATAAACAGGAAGTCTTGAGGGAACGCTGCTCCTATGTGGGTTAGAGGTTGAGGCCAAGGAGGGCTCATCAAGAATTGGCTATTTATTTCAGCACATGCAAATGCTGTCCTATCCTTTTGGGAGGCTTCCTGATTTCAGCTTCTTAGGTGTTGAACTCATGTATGGTGGTGAATAGATATGCTTCAACAATCACTTTCCCTCTTAGAGGCAAGCTGGACTGCCATCAGTGCAGATGCTTAATGTGGAATCCTCTGCATTAAATATTTACAATCTCAGTGCAAACCAATGTGCCCTGGAAGCAATGTTAACATACTCGTGGCTTTAAAAAAAAATGTATTCTATAAGAAACCACCCAGTGGACAAAGTGGATGGGTGACGTATTGTTCAGATCTGACTGACTGTAGCCGAGAAGAGGGACTCATGCAGCCTTATGCTACGTCGAGACCAAGGGCGACCTACGCTGTCTAATAGCGGTGGTAGCTGATGAATTCACCATGAATTTGCTTTATTCGCTCTGGACGTGACATTGACATGTTTGATTTAGCTAATCGCATAACGGCTCTGGCTTGACAGACTGGTACATTCGGATATGAACATTCCAATTGGTTTTCGCCGAACCGCGTCATAGCTCATTACCATAATATTGGTTTGGCTTCAGTTGTTGAAATTCGCTTTGGCCGCTCAGTTTGCTCCCCCGCTCAGTTTGTTTCGGCCCTGGCGAAGTCGCTCTGCTCGCCCAGTTCGCTTACCTGCCATAGAGACATAATGACTTCCGTCGCTCAGTTAGCATAGGTTGCTCTTGGTGTGAACAAGGCATTAGTGGTGGTAGTAGTAGTACTATATCTGTCTGCCCTGCTAATTAGGCCACTTGTCACTCTGTGCAGCGGGCAAGTGTAGAGCTGATAAGAGGGAGGGTACAGGCTTTGCATAATATCATGTCGACATAGGAAGCATGTACAAGTGGCTGTGAAACGCAGACTAGAGTTCTACGGAGCAAGTACTCCCTGGGCTATAGTAGCAGACATCCATCATCCCTTTCTTTGACATTACTTTTCTCCATAGGTGAACATTTGGGGTGAAACTGGATCAAATGCTGTGCTTTGTATTGGTAGTGAAATAACCCTTGTTTTTGGGCATATGCGCTCTGCAGATCTTGAAAGAGCAGCAAACCCTGAGAGACTCCAGCTATGCAGACGATTAAGTGCGTTGTGGTGGGCGATGGTGCCGTTGGTAAAACCTGCCTGCTCATCTCCTACACTACCAACAAGTTCCCCTCGGAGTATGTCCCCACGGTAAGTGTGCTGACCCAAGACTGATGTGTCTTTTTTCCCCTGCTCCTTTGAGATTGCATTTTTTACTTTCCCTTTTCTCCTCATCATTGTCCCTTGTGATTTGTGTTGTAGGTGTTTGATAACTATGCAGTAACGGTGATGATCGGTGGTGAGCCCTACACTCTTGGACTCTTTGACACTGCAGGTATTGTATCCATTTTTATGTCATATTCTTCCTTTTTTTTAAAAATGTTTTTCATACAGTGAATTATGGCAGGTGGCTTTCTTACTGGCCTGCTAATCATTTTTGTCTTGTCATGAGTGTTTTCAAATAATCTTTTATATTAAGCTAAGTTATCCTCCAGTTGCCTGTTCGATGTCATTGAATACAATTTGCTTAGTAGGTCATACATTTACCTGTTCTAGCTGGTGCAGTTTGCTACGCCAAGAAAGGAGCCGTTTGACCCTGTACTAAAGGCACTCTGCATTGAACAGCAGAGCTCAATGAAAACCTGAAGTATATAGTTAATCATTGAACAAAGAGGCCAGATGCTAAGCTGTTTCCCGATGAGCAATGTAAAATTGATTTGGTGAAAGTCATGAGGCTGACTGTTGGGTATTGATGAGGAGATAACATAGACATTTTATTCAGTTTCAGGGTAGGCACTGGCAGGATCTCCATTCTCCACCGTATTGCTTCCCTGTTCAGGCACACGTTTCTGTGCAGGGAACACGGGTGGACTTGGAGGTCCTGAACGGGTCTTAAATGGCCAGTGTAATGACCAGGTATTGAAGAGTATGTGGGGTCCAGTATTATGGGACACATGAGTGTGGTAGTGATGACCTCTAATTTACCTGCTCCTCTCATCTGATCCTGATTACCACACCCCTTTAGCCAGGTTGATGAGCTGATCAGTGAACTCGTATCTGACGGGACTTTTACTTTCTCAATCCAGGTTTTTCAGCTGATGTTGGGCTCACCTTCTCTGTCTGTTTTCCCCCCTCTAGGTCAGGAAGATTATGACCGGTTACGGCCCCTGAGCTACCCCCAGACGGATGTCTTCTTAGTCTGCTTTTCTGTCGTCTCACCTTCCTCATTTGAAAACGTCAAAGAAAAGGTAACCGTGCCGTCACGTGCAGTCAGTGCTTACTGTTCTAGGAATGCCATATTGCTGCCCTTCTGTGTTTATGTTGGAGAAAGCACTTTCAGACTGTGTCACGCTCCAGTTAATCATTGTGTGTCACTGCGGTGGACACGGTTGTGCTAAAAATAGCACGGTAAGCAGCTCTTCCCCGTCTCTTTTGCTCATATTCTTTTTTTATCCGACATGAAACATGCAGCAAATGATGATCGTTGGTGTAGACTTATATCAGCCTCCCACCTTAACCAAAATGAGGTTTACAATCAAATACAAAAATCTGAAACTTCAAGGCATCTTAGTAATTATCATGAAAAAAAGTCAAATAATTAGCAGTTGTAAGGGGGGTTAATTTGCTGCCTTGCACATATGGTCTTTTGAACACGTCTAAATCTGAATTGTTTGGTAGGCGCATGTGATCAAGTGTTGTGCTGTCTGTGCCTTCAGTGGGTCCCAGAGATCACCCATCACTGTCCAAAGACGCCCTTCCTGCTGGTGGGCACGCAGATCGACTTGCGGGACGACCCGTCCACCATCGAGAAGCTGGCCAAGAACAAGCAGAAACCCATCACCCCAGAGACAGCAGAGAAGCTGGCCAGAGACCTCAAAGCCGTCAAATACGTGGAGTGCTCAGCCCTCACACAGGTAAGACGCTACTGCCCTGACACACACACACACACACCCACACACACACACACACACACACACACACACACACACACACACACACACACCATCGCTTCTTTCCAATGTCCTTACACCCGTCCTCCACCTGTGCTTGTGGCCTCCCAGTTTGCTGACGCCCCACCTACTTGGAGATGATGATGATAATGTTTCCCCACTATGAGTCTAGCCTCAACTTTCTGGCGACTATTCCACATTCAATATCCCGAGTGCAAATGAGAAAATGACATTTGAATTGCACTTTTGCGTGACATTGAAATAAACGCCTGTAGTCAATGACTCCTTGTGACATCATCACAATGCCACAAGCACAAGGGTGGACGGAAGTTAAGATATTAGAAAGAAAACCCCTGCTCATGCAGGTATGACACTCCTACAACCACACACACACATGCACACACACGTGTGCACAGAGATGGCAGGCGCACACGCACACAGGTGAGAGGGCCTAGCTGTGGCTGGTGCTTTACCATCTGTGTGCCTCTTGAACACCATCTGTGTGATGCCAGCCACAGCCAACACTAGGTACTAACCGTAGACATCTCAAAAATACTTTACATATAGCTGGTCCAATAGCATCAGTCTGTTTTTGTTTTAAATACGGCAAAAAAAAAAAAACAAATGGGTAAGTCTTCCTGTGTTACTTCTTCTCGTTTTTCGCTACTGAAATAAGCCGACAAACAAACAAACAAGAAAGTGGAGACAAGAAATCATGTTGGTGAAAGGCTCACAGACACTTGGTGAGGGTGATTTTGAGGGTGGATAGTGGTTTAAGATGTGCGGATGTGTCTTATGGACTGTGATGTCAAACCCTGCAGAACACACTGAGCCAACTTTTATGCTGGCAGCTTCCAAGCAAAATGTGCTCTTTTGTTGCAGACTGTCAGCTGAGCCCAGCATGAGTTATTTGGCACAAGAGAATAACTCTGCTTGTGGTGGCGGAAGCGGCCTGTTTGCTGGTTGATTATGGGTTTTACTGTGGAGCTGTTTACAGTTTATCATTTATCTTCCTTTTCTATATGAGTATTTAAAAGTTGCTTCACAAACTTATTTAGTCAAGAATTTAAAATTGCAATGATGAGTGTAAAATGCTCCCTCAGTCAGTTGTTAATGTGGTATACTGTGCTTATTTAGTTATTACATTACATCGCATTTGGCAGAAGTGTAAGTCTTAAGTATGTTCATCATTGGCTTTTAGTGATCTGCAACATTTGGACCTATACTATACCTATACCTATACCTATAAGTGTAGTGCTTGTGTTTATATGTCCTGTGTCCACAGTATGTGATTCTAAATGCTTGATGAATATGGTGGTCATGGTAAAGAAAATATTTGTGATGGTTTATAGAACAAGCTCCAGAGTGATGATATATTCTCCTATTTTCAGTCAATTAGTAAAGCCATTTCCCGCAATAGGGTGAATATCAGCCCTTTTATCGCAGATCCACTGCGAATTGGCCAAGTGGCTATGCTGCGTTTTCCTGTGACACAGTAATGGTGTACGTCCTGTGTACTGTGAAGGAGCTAATCGGAGCAGAATGAACGACTGCAGGCTACAAGCGCTCATAGCTGAGAACTGAAGCCAGGATCTCCCATATGCTTAGTAGACACATCCCTGTTTGAAGAGGATTAGACCCGCTGCGTCTTGGGTGGGGAGGTGGGGGTGAGAGAGAGAGAGAGAGAGAGCCTGCCTGCCTGGATCCTAGGGGTGGCGCCATATTGCCTTTCTCCATCTTTTAGAAAAAGGGCTGGTCTGCATACTGCACGTAAGCTCGAAAAATATTTATTAGAAAAGCAGCAGACACTAGGGAAAAGCTCAGTTTGCGAAGTCACCCAAACATTTTTTAGGAGCATAAGTGCAATGTGCAGACCAACCTTTTCTCTTGTGTCTGCTACTGTTGTCTTGCACCTGCAAAGATTACATTGGTTGTTTGGACCCTGCCGAAAACGTCACTTTCCATCTTCTGACTTCTATCCCCTCTCACACTGCCACTGTCTACTTAAAGTCAGCGCCTTGCAGACACCGCTTCCTCTGCCAGGTCTTGATGTTGCTTTACAGGAAGGAGCCGATTCCTGCAGTGCCACTACTAATGACTTCTGCCTCAAATGAATGTACTTGCAATGCTGTGTAGCTCCATCCTCTGTCTTTGCCTTTAGAGATCTCTAATGAGGTGTGCGCACTCTCATCATTAGCTTCATGCAGTTTGCTTGCCTGCCTCTGTATCTCTCTTTGTCTGTATCTCTCATGTGTTTCCCACACAGAGCTGTGATAACATGCCATAATGTATTAACGGTCCCAAAATGCATTCCCAAAAGCATCACGTCCTTAGAATGTTAATTGATCCCCACCCTATAGAGAGCTTAAGACTTGTGGGAAACACAAATCTCTCTCTCTCTCTCTCTCTCTCTCTCTCTCTCTCTCTCTCTCTCTCTCTCTCTCTCTCTCTCTCTCTCTCTCTCTCTCTCTCTCTCCTGTTTCTACTTCTAAGCTGTTCTGTAGGCTAGATGCTAACCTTGGTGCTTTCTTCTTTCTCCTCTCCCCCTGTGTCTTTGTAGAGAGGTCTGAAGAATGTATTTGATGAAGCTATCCTAGCTGCCCTTGAGCCTCCAGAAACACAGAGAAAAAGGAAGTGCTGTATATTCTAAGCCTGCTTTCTAAATCCCCATCCCCTGCCCAGTCCCACCTCCTCTACCCTGCCCACACCCCTCCTCTTCCTACGTCTGCTGCTTTCGTTGGTTTACCTCCTGTTCAGAAATGATTTCAGCTCCTGTCCTGCGCCTCTCTCTCTCTGATCTCTACCCCAACCCTCACGTCCCCCCCCTCCAACCCTCGCCACATAAACTGTGCTGACCATCTTACAAATGTGAACCACATTCATGACCAAAACTTCTCTTTTCTATTAATTTTTCTGTTGTTTTCTTGCTGTGGTTTTTGGCCTTTGCTTTTCAACCCCTGCCGTCTTCCTTTTTCCCCCTTTCCTTTGGTCCTTTGGTCTTTCCTTTCTTCCTGTCTTAAAGCATTTCAGGGCAGTCTAGCCCCACCACCTCCTGTGGAAGTTGATGCCGAAAGCTCTAGCTCTAGCCCGCGTGGACTAGAGCAAGTGTGTAGTTTGTAGTCTGTAAGTGTCAGGAGGTGGGGGTGAGGGTGTGTTTTCCGCCAAATTATCTGTTTGCCTTGTGTTCTCTTGGGGTTGTGACTTGTGATTTTTGAGAGGGCTCAGCATAAAAAAATAAGTTAAAGAAAAAAAAGGGAAGTGGTTCAGTGTTAGCGCAGTGGCATGTCAACTGTGTCTCTGCACAAAGCTAGTTTTTAAACCCATTCCTTTATGTCTTATATATTATTTTGTACTATGGCCATGTATCATAGAATATGATCAAGAATTATGTATGGCTACACTCGGCTATCAGGATCCGTTCCCATCCGGCTACTGTATGGGGATACAATCTATTAAAAAAGCTCAGTAATGTTAAAGAAATCTTGTGAAATGATTTGTGACATTAATAAAGGTCAACTTAAAAATAACATTAACATGGTCTCGCTCTTTCTTTCCTCGATTCGGTGAAGAGCATCAGGGGTCAGAGTTGTGTCTTTGATTTTGTCAATATACAGTTGCAGACTAGATGGTGAGTATGCTGCTCACTGAGACTGCAGCACTCAGCCTTGTGTTTCCATCCTTGAGGTAAAGCTTTTGTGCAAGTCTAACCCTCAAATTCCTACCCAAGTATCCCTTTGTGAATGTGGTTTTGTGGGTTGTATTTTCTTTGCGTATGTGTGTCTGAGCCTGTGTTTTTTCCTAGACATCCACTTTCTTGTTTTGTTGTTTCTGGTGTACTTCCCATGGATTTGGTTGCTGCCTTTTTAATTTCTGCCGATCCGGAAAGCATACCAGATTAACACTCTTCTCACTGAACACTGCACAGTATCACTACAATATTTTAGTCTTGTAGGTCCATTTTGTTGCGGTTCCTCATTTTGCCACAGGGCAATTCACGTGTGTCCCCCCCATTGGTGTGTGTGCTGTCTGTGCATTTGCATCTAGTTGTCATTGTCTTGAGTTGCGCCAGCACAGCTCCGCTGCCATCCTGTTCCTCCCATTCACCAAGTCCCGCCAAGTCAAAGGGACCGCTGTCACCATTCACCACAGCACCCCATTCTGTTTTGTCCAAATGTGTGTGTGTGTGTGTGTGTCCGTGTGTGCGCGTCTGTTCCGTCTGTCTCCTTGTCTGTAATTATGATTTCCTTCCTCATTGGGCCTCCGTGTCTCTCCCCTTGCTTTGTGTTCACAGAAAGGACTAAAGAATGTTTTTGACGAGGCGATTTTGGCAGCGCTGGAGCCACCAGAGCCCAAGAAGAAGCGCAAATGTGTTTTGCTATGAAAACCCTACACACACACACACACACACACACACACACACACACATGCACCTACACACACGCATACATGCGCACCCACACACACGCATACATTCACACAGTGGGGTGACCAGTCCATAAGTACATATACACACACACATCTTAACACTTCCCGCCTCTCCTCTGACTCCAACCCTACCCCTTACCCCATCCCTCTTCCCTATATCTGCTAAGGCTGCCCATCAGCTTTGCTACCCTAAAGCAATTTATTCCTAGTTAAAAAAAAAGTGTTTATGGTTGTGTTTGCTTTGCAATGAAGTTTCAAACGATGGCCCTGTGTAATGCCATAGTGGACAAAATAGACACTTTCTTGTTTTTTGTTTTGTTTTTATTGTTATTATTATTGTGGTTATTGTTTTTAATCCCAAACGTTTTACGATCATCACGAGGGCTAATTCAAATGTGTGTGTGATCTTAGCCCTGAGCTTCAAGGTGACCCTTTTCGAGTCCTCGTCTGCCCTCGTGTCTTACGGCCAGGGGACTGGGCCAGTTGTGCTCGGGGGAGACCCGGAGCAGGAGAGGAGGGGGAGAGAACCTCCTGAGCTGTGAAACAGGGGTTTTCTTGAAGCCAACCACTTTACTTGGGCTCTGTTTCAATGGTCAGCTCTCTCCGTTTTCATTAAAGTATGGTTCTCCTCCCACCCCTTTTTTAATGCAGCTGGGTAGTTCTGACTTGCTGCTTGAACTGTAAGGCATCCCCGTTAGGCATTCCCGTTCCTTCCCCCCAATCCACGCGCACCCAGGGCTTCATTGAGAGCCTCACCTGAAGTGCTTGCAAAGCTTTGTTCCTGTAATTATTGTTTAAAAAAATTGCCAACACCTCTGTTTGAAGGAGGCATGATGTCTTGAGCAGTGAACTGCGTCAGTAAACGGATGAAATGCTTTATTTGTTAATTGGTGTTAAAAGCGGGTTGTCGGTGAGAATTTTTTCTTCTCAAGCAGGAAGAACTTTCTAACAGTGTTAGTGCAGGAGGTGTGATCTACTTGCGTTTGCCGGGGACCATAGATGGTGTTGAAGTGGCGACCTGTGGGTGATGTTCCTGTGCTGTAGGTTAACATTAACAAATAATAATGGAAGCTGACAAGTCATAGGTTCCACTTTTTTATTTTGTTTTCTTTGTCATCGTTCACTTCTTTTCACATTTTTGTTTCTTTTCTTTCTTTTTTTCCCTCTGTCTTTTGTGCTGTTTATAATCTGACAAATTTATTTTTCAATTTTTTTAGGAGCCGGACTCCTACTAAACTCTGGTCCACCTGTCAGTCATTTCAAAATAACCACAAGAATGAAGAATACTAAGAAGTCCTCTCTGTCTCTCTCCCTCCCGAGCCAAATGTTGCTCCACTACGCAGGTGGACCAGAGTCTGTGGGACTCTAGCAGTCTGTGTCATACAAAAGGTTTTTTTTTCTGTTTTTGGTGTAATACCAAAGGCTATGTATGAAGTCTGTCTTGTATATGCATTCTTTTCAAAGATATTAAACTTATACCTTAATTGCCTTTATCAGGTTTTCAATATATTTTGTGATATTTAGTTAAGGTACTACGTAAAACAAAGCAAAGCAAATCGTTACAAAGTGGCCCTGTGGTGAATATTTGATTAAAGAGTCACCAGGAAATTTAAACTATTCTGATTTGCAGGAAACTTTGCTATTAAATACTGCAAACTTGGTGGTTTGAAATGTATGGATTTTGGAAAAGTACATCTTTGAATATAGTGACTTGTTAAAGTCTTCAGTTGTATAGGTCATGAGTCTTACATTTTTTAACCATCCTGCTCATCTCGTGCCCTAGACACTGAATTTCTTTGAGCTGCCTCTTCCCTCTTCAAGTATACACATTTACATTCATAATCTGATGGCCCAGTACAACAGTTGTATTAATATAGTATGCATGTGATTAGGGCTGCACAATTAATCGAAAAATAATCAAAATCGTGATAACATAGTGAAATCGAACTCATGATTTTAATCGTGATTTAATCATGGCTAGTGACCTACTTTTGAGAGCGTCCTTGAACCCAGAAGATACTGACAGGCTGGTGTTTCTGGCCTGAAATCTGTCCATTTAAGTTTCATGCTATTGCCTTTACATAATTATTACAATTCATTTTATTTTGCTCATCCCGTATGTAATTCATTCTTGGTTATATTTAATCTTGTTATAATTTTCAAAAAAATCTGCAAAAATCAATAATCGTGATTAATAATCGTGATTATGATTTTGACCAAAATAATCGTGATTATGATTTTTTCCATAATCGTGCAGCTCTACATGTGATGTATAATGTATTCTGATCTCGTGCATTTTAGTATCACATTTCCACAAAGTCTAAACTAAAACGGTGTATTTGAGAGAAAATCAGGTTAAGATGATTATGTGTAGTCTGCCCAATCTACACACACTTCCGTAAAATACAAGAAAAACAAAACAAAGACACTAATAGCCTTGCAGACATGAGGGCTTCAATCACTGACTGTATATAAGTCAGTGGCTTCAGTGTGAACTGAAAGGTCTCTGACATTACATACTTAGACCAGTAGGAGGTGCTGTGTCAAAACAAGTGGCTTGAATGGTCTCATGCGATTGTAATGGAGCAGTGCTACCTACTGCAGAAGAATCATATGCTGTAGGAGATGATATATGATGGGTAAGTATAAAATGCTTTATATATAAACATGTTGGAAAATGCAAATATAGACAAATACAGATTGAAAATGCAACTTGGGAGACCGTAGACATTGCACCTTTAAAGAATAATGGTGGTGGTTGTTTAATTTTCGTTGTAGTGTTTTTCAAGATGTGTCCTAAAAAGATGCATTGTGTTCCTTTCATATACAATGATACAAACTCAAACCCATCTCTGACAAACATGTGGTCTAATACCTCCAAAGCATTGAATGCCACTAAATCACTGCCTCTACTCCTTCAGTTAAAGAAAAAAAATCTATGTATTTTTGAAGTAGGCCCAGGCTGATTTCAAATAGCAAGAACTTCACCCAGACCAAATGAGCAACTGAGGCAATTAATCAACACATGCGTGGAATGGCTGACATTCCTGTGCTGGAGTGTTGAGGGGGGTGCCCACCTGCAGTTGTTGCCTTGAAGCAGTCAGGGCCACTGCATAACCGACCCTCCCTCTGACAGCTCCGCTTACCTAAGCCTGCCAACATCCACTCACTACCCTGATAACATCATCAACTGCACATATGCAGGGTGACAGGCCAACCTGTTCACAAGGCACAGGTTGGATTTGGATGATGGTGACACCCTTTCACTGGCCTGTGAAGGCTGTTTGAAGGTCGGATGAAGGTGAAGCAAGGGGGAACTTTTTGTGGTCAGTATATGAGTGATGTGTGTGAACATCTGGCTGGAAATTTTAAATTAAAAGGCCTTCAATAAACATGTCAGCAACAAATGAGCTGGTTAGCAGATAGAACTGCACTGCGGTTAATTTTTATTTTTTTACTCACACTGCGTTTTGGTCATTGGAGATAATGGCTAGTTAATAATAATAATAATAATAATAGATTGCTTTTATATAGCGCTTTTCTTGGTACTCAAAGCCGCTTTGCAGAGAAAAAATCACACAATCGTGCATGCGCACACACACGGGAAAAAAAAGTTGTCAGGGCCTTGGTCTGATGGATGGTGGAGAAGGTCTACTGTGTCTCCTCCCCTCATCTTTGGCCCTAATTACAGATCCACTCTTATCCAAAGCAAACAGCGTGGCCACCGCCTCCTCACTCGACCCCTACTAATCACCCTGGAGAAGTCAAGTCTCCCTGAGGGTGGCAGTTCGCATCCCATAATACGAGGTCGGACATGGTGCTGTGTGCACTGCATTCTGCCTGGGTACCTCCCCAAAATCAGACCAAAAGCTCCACGGTCAAGGAGCACTGTGGTGAAATGCTTTTTAACAACACACAAAACTATAAATGTTGTGGGGTTGATGGGCCAATAGTCAAATTAATATCAGTGGTGTAGGCTACTTGAGGGGAGCACAGGGATGACATGAGCAATGTGAGGGACATTGCTTAATACAAATGTAGTGTATGTGTGTGTGTGTATTACTAGTAGCCAACATGAAACTCCTTAGGGAAGGAGGTAAGGAGTTGAGTTTGTCCTTGCCCCTAGGAACTTGTTGCCCACTCGGCCTGCCCATGGGCCTTTTGACGTCAGTTGCATACGGTGGCAGACAAATACTGTAAACATTTGAAGAGCTTTGTTGCAAAATGACGTTTTTTGGAACTCTTTGGGAAATTGACATTTTTGTATTGGGCATTACATTGCATTGCCAAAGACATTTTATATAGGTTTAAAAAGTATGTTCACAACATTTGACAGCAAGAATTCACACATAAGACATCTGAACAGAATTGTCTCATGGACGTGTGGATAAGGCTGTTGATGGATGGTTCTCTAAACATCTCTGGCACTTCATTGTAATACCTCATCCCTATGTTTTTGTTTTTGTCGTCTGGTTAATAACTAATATGTGTTGGAATGATTATAAAGGGAGCTGGAAGGCCACGAAACCTCAAATGCTGTGGCCAAACATTAAGTCATATATTTTTTCCCCCAGTTCATGAAGACAACTAATGTAAACACAATCCAACAATTTATAACTGTGACATGCGATTCAGGGGGACACAAATTGTGAAAGGAAATGGGAAAGAAATCCACTGCCGTTCAAGATGGAGGTTTGGCTACACAGATGATGGCCCTGAGGGGGTCAGGTGAGAACTGAAAACATAATGCCATCCTACAAAATGTTCTCCTTTTCCTGGTTGATGCACATGTTCAGGGACCAGAGAGAGAGAGAGAGTGCAGTCCTCAAGCAGGGGAGCACAGCATGCCAGCATGTCTCACAGCTGTCTGAGCAAAGTGATTTACCATTGCACTCTCTCATGCACGGTGAAAGTGAGGGAGGGCTTCACATCATAAGTCATTATTTCTCGCAGGCAAAGCGCGGTCATAAAACCTCGACAGACACGGACGGGCCTGCCCTTGATTCCGTATGGCAACTCTTCCTCACTCCACTTTTGTGGCTCCGTGCCAGGGCCCCAAGGCCTTGGAGGCCCCCACAGGACAAGGAGAGCGAGGAAGAGAGAGAGAGAGAGTCCAACCGAGGAGTAGCGCCCTTCCCAATCCCTTCTCAACAACAAGCACACTGACTGAGTGCCTGAGTAAGCCGTGGAGCAATGGCAGCTGTACTGGCCATGACGCCTCTCATGTTGTGATTTGCTCAACTCCTCAACCCACCGTTAACAAATGTGTGGTGTCTGTTATGATATGATATGCTAACTATCTTGCTGCTGCTAATGGAAACATGTAGCCCGATGTCTGGAGTGCAGGTGCAGCCCAGCTCCGAAAGCCCCCGACAGCATTTGGCAGGTGGGGCCCCGCAATGGCCGCCCCCTCCCCCCTCCTCATAGCTCTGCATACAGTCAGTATAGTCTCACCCCCACCCTCACCCTCACCCACACCACACGGGGGCTGGCATGCTGTGTCCAGACAGGCACATGCGTCAGCAGCACAGGGCACAGATGGGAGTTGGCCATGCCTTTGCCATAGCTAATATTATCTCAACCGAAAACAAAATACATCTCCAAGATGACAGCGTCACCACCTGCATGCTCAGGTATGATTCTGACTGAGGAGGTTTAGTAGAATAAAAAAAAACATTTTAGATGAATATTAAAGAAACCCTCTTTCCTCCCAAGAGTGGGCTGATATGAGAAGCCTCATCATGTTGTACGAAGCAATAGAGAGGCCCACCAACCCCGTTGAACTATGCAGATGCTGCATACTAATGGCCAAACCCAGACATGCATCTTGTGGGCAGGCATGTGCTTTGACATGGCCGATGAGTCAACGCGTTGACTTTCCGAGGGCCTTTGCCGAGACAATACTTAACACTGAGGCACTGCCCTAGCAATATCAAGGGGCTCGCCCTGCCTGGAAATTATAATCATACACTTAGCCTCCCTGACATCACAACAATGGCATTTTACAGCACAGAATGGCAGTTCGGCTTGAGGCTGCATGACTGCATAAACCTATAGCCAAGACTTAGGTTACAGCCTTCCTACATGTTGAAGCTACCTGCGCTCCCTTTAGACATGTATGAACTGTATTGCCTGTTTTGAATATTGTTGTTCTGGTGTGTTTTACCAGCTGAACATCTACTGCAGCTTGTCAAATCTCATAGACATTACGTAAGCATGCATGCAGTTAGGCCCAAAATCTGAGTTAGTGGCTCTGTACTCTAATAGGTTACATCAAACATCAGGAGTCCTTCACATAACAATGTCATTTCCCTCCCAATCGTTACTGTCAGTCTAATTCTCTTCTTCATGGACTGCAATTGTAATTGAGTTGCGAACTTGATCGGTTTCCACTGGACACCAGTGGATTTCCCATGCTTCCCCAACCCGTTCCACAACAAGCTGTTAGTGGGAAACCAGACTCAGTTGTCTTGGTTGGTGTTGGCGGGACCCCTGAAGACCCTTCTGGAGCAGGTCTGCAGTAGCACACAGGCTTTTGCCATGCATTGTTATTCACCATTGGGCCCGGGTTCTTTGGGGCTTTGGGGTTTTGGGCAGTGTCTGTTAGGGGCTCTCGTGTGTATTGCACAACTTGGCGCATCAGGAAGAGAGGGGGGGAAAACAGAAGGGAGGGCAGGGGATGGAAAGGGGGGGAAAAGTATTGAAACTGTCATCACAAACAAGAAACATCTGTCTCATTTGTGTAACTTGTTTTCTTTTAATATAAGAAGTATGTTGGTGGAGATCTGTGAGTTTTAAACCAGGCTTGGGAGGGGAGTGTGCAAGAGCACTTTGGGACTGCTTATCCTTTTTGCTTTTGAGTTTCAGTCGAGGAATTATCCGGAAGACCTGCGCAGGGGTTAACCCTTCCCCTTCCCCTTCTTCTTCTCTGGCAGCCTTCCTCCTCTCCCCACCAGCTCCCCCATGCCCAGGTGGGTAAGCCCCCCCCACCAGCCCCCGGCCTGGCCCAAACACCAGCAGCTCATCTCCCTCTTCCTGTGCCGATCCCGATGTCAAACTCTCCCTCACTGCAGACTTAAGCACCACAGGTAAACTTCACACTCGCCCCCACAGATCCATTCAAGTTGTTCGCCACCCTACTCTACGAACACTGACGTGGAATCAGAAAGAGCCTCCTTCCATTTTGGAACATTTGGGGAAATTGACATTTTAAAACATTTGAATTGGCAAGAAGTCACACATACTGTAAATCAGGGCTATTCAATTAGAAGTTCATCTGGGCCACATTTCGAAACCAAGAACTGCAGTCGGGCCACACATTTTCAGACATCACGACCACTGAAATGGCACTTAAAATCAGTAGTCCACAAACAAATTCTAAACATGTTCCTCTAACCTAAAACTTAACCACATTGAATGTGAATGTGTAAGACAAGCAGAAGATTCACAAGCAATAATGTGTTGTACTGCAGTAACAAAACTGAAATGTATACTGCTTCAGTTGGGGGCCATGCCTGGGCCGCATGTGGACTGCATCTGTGCCGCATGTGGCCCTCGGGCCTCCAATTGAATAGCCCTGCTGTAGATGATAGGACTTCTCAACAGTCAATTCCAATATTAAAATGCAAAAGTCAAAATTGGTGGAGATCTCATTTTGGAAAGAAGGTCTTCTGTGTCTGTTCAGCTGCATGCATTCACTGTGTCAGGTACAGTAAATGACAGATAGGAAGGGATTCCTCTGCTTGGATAGGTTTAAAATGGCCAGAGTGTTTGCTCCAGTTAACTCAATGATTCATTCATGTTTTCCTTGTTTAGCTCTCACTGAGACAACTAGTTGGATTGGGATCTCTCTTGTCACCAGTCCTCCCTCCTCCCCAACTACATCTAACAAATGATTCCCAGTGGACACTAAAGCCATATTAAAACTAGCTGAAAGGTGAAATCCATTTGATCTTTGTTCCTCTTATTGAATCGTTGGTCAATATCAGGTCCCAGGAAAGGTCTCTCTAAATATTAAATTACTTTGAGGTATTTCCATCAAAGAGGCGGTGAATAGGCCATTCTTTTGACAGTATAGCATTTCTTCAGGGGAGATTTTTACCCCAGGGCACATTTTTGGGACCACTGACACACGCTATTTTTAGTGAGGATGCTTGGTTGGATTTCTTGTATGGATTTCTCGTTATTGCTCATGTTTTACCTGTTTATTTTCTGGTCCATGTGCTTTTGTTCAGTTTGTCTGTAAGTAGGCCCGTTTCCTTAAACCTTGGGCAGTAAGGTGTACAGTAGATGCAAAGGACTGACTGTATTTATATTTGGAAAACAATTTCATAAAATGGAATGTGAATTTTGTTATCAACATTGTAAGACATGGCATTTGGTCGACAGTTTGAGACTCATACAATCAGGCCATCAATCTAGTTTTTGTAGTTATGGTGTAATAATAAAACAGTATTTTAATGCGCTTTTTGTATTTTAAGAAATGCATTGGAATTACATTTACTTTACACTGATGTGTTGATATTTCACATTTCTTATTGATTGCCATTCTAGAAAAGACATTTCATTCATAATTAAATGGGAATTGATTACTACATGGTTCTGTCTATGAATAAAGGTTTGAGTTACCTTTCTCAGTGAAATCCAGTGCAGGCATGTTCCTGTAGACCGCAGTGTCTCTGCTTCCACAAACACAGGAAGTGGTGGTATTACTAGGATTTCACCATGCTTTTCCCCTGCCCGAAGACTCAAAAATGCCCCCATTTTAATTTCGCAGCGTGCAATAACGGGCTTTCCTCTTCCTTTCGGACCACCCCATCCCCCCGCCATAATCTCACGCATCTCAAGGGCTTATTGGAGACCGACTTGCGTATAACCAAACACTGGGAAGACTCAAAAAGGAGGAAGAAAAGAAAAGAAACAAAACAATGGGCGCCATATGGTCCTCGTTTCATTATAATCCGACACATGCATCCACCGCCGTGGACGTGTTTTCCAGATATGATTTTGACAGTATTGTGGGCCCGGTAACTGGAGCTTCTTTACTCCTGGATATATAGGAGGGCCAGGGACATAAATTATGCCTAAATGTGCCTGGCTGGCAGTTAAGAAGCCTGAAGGTGTAATGTACCTTGGCACCCCCAACACCACCTTGCCGTGGACTTATTCATCCAGACAGACAGGGTGTAAGCTGGGGAGGCTCTACTCTTCGCCATTATGCTGCAATAGATCCAGTATCCTAAAGCCAGAGAGATACTCTATGCTCGTTGCATTTCAAATATCCCCACCGCCAAGGCCCTCTTATCGGAGAAAATAAGAGCCGTAGTTTATTTTTCAGAGTTTTCCCTCTGGGCTCATATTAAGATCTATACAAGGAGCTTATGTCTGAGAAAAATGAGGGAAATGATACGCTCTCAACACAAACCTCTACTTAACTTGTCAGCAAGCAGGATTAATTTTTTCACCAAAGTACCTTAGTGAAACATTTTCATCATACCTGATTCATTAGTGGCATTTATTATGAACTTTTATGGGATTGTTTTTTAAGTATATCTTGGGGAGACAAATAGCTGCTAATTTTTCTGTCGTGTCCACTCCATGTTTTTCATTACACCCACATACAAATACATACACGCACGCACTCACGCACACAGTGGTTGGGTGAGCGAGAAGGAGAGCCACAGTCTGAGAGTAGAGGGCACAACATGATCATGATCTCGGGCGGCGTGGGCGCGGGCAGCAGGGCATTGGGGAGCTCAGCTGCTGAGTTGCAGCAGCAGAGCAAAGCAAACCAAACCGCATGTACGTGTGGCCAGCACGGCTCATTCCTGCCTTTATTCCACACATACTTTCTATAAATATTTATTGTTCTTGGCCTGATGGCACTGCTCTCCAAGCAAGCGCAGTCTAGACTGTCACCGGGCAGCTGTGCTTAGGAACTGTGCGTGTGGATGTGTGCGTGTGTGTGTGCGTTTTAGCCCGCCGACAGGGGGGAGGGGTGGGTGGGGTGCAAAGGGGTATGTTGGTCCGGGCCCAGGGAAATAGGGGGCCCAGAATTGGTGTGTGTGTGTGTGTGTGTGTGTGTGTGTGTCTGTCTGTCTGACTGACTGACTGACTGTCTGTAAAAGACATTGGCTACCTGTCCCTCCCCTACATGCATCTGAATGTGGTTGTGCGGTGCCCCTTTGCAGATACGTAATTATTAACAAAACACCATACTTGGTGAAATGAGCTGATCAGAGACTCCCTAACACTGTCTTGTGAAGAGACAAAACCCCGACACATTCAAGAGGAATTCCAGCCAATTTCAACAAGCAGTTGTATCGCTCACTCTACCCTTGACATGTCAGTTGAGTTGCAAAGGACTGGACAAAAAAATGACACATCTTCAGATACTGACAAGTAAAGGGCAGACTGAGCAATACAAGTGCATGTTGAATTTGGCCAGAATACTACATTAACTAAGAGACGACTATGCGATTTAATTGGAGACAGAGGTCATGGCAGCTTCAGACAAGTGACCTTTAGAGAATTATCAACATACAGTACGTCTGGGACCCTTTTGTTTCATGGCAGCAGTTTCTCATCAGTAGTTATTGTTTTCTTTTCGCCCATAGTGTTTCATCGCAAACATACTTTTATCAAAGAGGAGTAACCTTTTTGGCCTGTCTCAGAAGGTGTTTACATAGCAATGTATTACTAGTAGGCCTGTAGACATTGACAGAAATGGTAGACATGGGGGTTGTTCACATAATTACTATCTTTGGATATTTTTGATTACAAAAAAAAACACGCACGCACGCACGCACGCACGCACCCACACACACACACACACACACACACACACACACACACACACACACACACACACACACACACACACACACACACACACACACACACACACACACACACACACAGCTATACAACAGATCTGCCACTTACACAAGGACAGCAGTAGGTTACACTTCATTTTCTGTCCCTGTGCTCGCTGTGCTTGGTTATAGTGTGTATGTAGGTTCCACTTTATTTCATGGTTTCCTTTACACAAGGCTGAACTGGGCAAAAAAAAATAGCCGGGCATTTTAATTCAAGGCCAGCCCACCGGGCATTGAGAGAGAGAATTGAAGCCTGTGTCAACATTTTTAGTCATCCACCATGAGATATTTTGACCACAACAGCCAAAATGCTTTATTTATATGTGACTGTTTCAGAGAGGCCCGCTGAAGTGGCATGAGTACTGATTGAGTGGAGGGCCAGGCCAAAATCGTCATTAGTCTACTGGGCAAATGCCCAGTATGCCCTATGGCGAATCCGTCCGTTACATTAACTAGGTACAGTGTAAGGAAGGATGTAATAACGTGTAACATTGTGCACTTGTATGGCACCTTATGGTTAGGGTTAGAGTTAGGATTGGGTATTTACAGTGTAAGTACATAATGTTATATTGTACACAAGTAGATCCAATCAAAATTCAACCAAGCAGTATTACGTAAATTCAGAAGAAACATCACAAAAAGTCTTTTCTTAGACACAGCATATATTTCAATTTTACATACATTCATATGCAATATAGTCTTCTTCAGTGTATAAGTCTTTAACAGATCTATGTTTCTTTAAAAAGCATACTGTATAACATTGTTACTATAGAAAAGCTTGGAATTATGGTAGTTGTAGATATCTTCCCATGGATAATTCAGTCAGTCACTCAGTCAATCCGCCCCGCATTGGGAATGGGGAATGCTTGGGAATTGGTTTCTTCTCTGGTATGTGCGTCTGGAGGGGGAAAGTGCTAAAGTCATGGCCCATGGTTCAACCACCCCTACGTAGTCTACCTACCAGTACAAAAAGCTCTCTGCCCATTTCACACACCTGTATGAAGGACAGGTGCTGTTCAATACAGTTTGCTTGGCATGGCATCATTCTCCAGGTGTGATTTCATCATGCCAGGTGCGTTCTTGACAACACACTAAATACTTCTCTGCCTGTTGACGTGTTGCAACATACACAAATCCCTTTTGCCATTTCATTTCATCATATGTGTAAGTTGCTCTCGGTGCTGGGATGAGCTTCGTAACGCCTGGCAGAGAATGGCAAACCACTAGTGTGGAGGTCATGTGACCAGGTAATCACCCTTATCACCTTTGGGTGACATGCGTAATGTCAGAGTGAACCTGATGAAGCAGTAGCGAAACGCGTTGTTCACCAAATAAACTACCAGCAAAGATACCAGTGTGCGGTGATTCATCTTTCATTTACTTGGATTACTCTTACTGCACATCACCAGCACCTGGACAAGTGGTTGTGCACAGGGACGTGACTTTGAGTACCACTAGTGTGGCATTTCTGCATTTGATCCCCAAATGTATCCAGTAAGCAGCAGTGTGGTTGCAGGGGAGCTGGCGGCTCACACACATCTGAACATGCTACCATTGTCTGAATGAAGGAAATGTACACCTGGACTGTGTTTTAAAGAACAGCTGTTCTTTTCTCTTTTTTTCACTTTAATTTGTGTCCTCTCCCTTACCAAGTCCGTTTTGGGAATTCCCTTGATTTCCATCACTCCAGATAAGTTCCTAAAGCAGCATCAACAACACCCACCCACCCACCCTCCCCCAAGCACCCCTCCCATATGATTACTCCAGTACCCTTCCAATACATACACGACCACCCACACACACAACCACCCACACACACACACACACCCACCCACACACACATACACACACACACACACACACACACAAACGCATCCCCACAGACAGACAGACACGCAGACAGACAGACAGACAGACAGACAGACACGCAGACAGACACGCACGCATGCACGCACGCACACAGGCTATGTGCCTTTGAACAGCCCTAAACCTCCCCACAAAAAATATTGGTTTTCCAACCAATGATGCCCACATCCCAAAAGCTATTGCCTGGGGATAATGTCACATCAGGGTTTACTCTCTAATACACTTAAATAAGTTAAAAATACAAAAATAAGAGAGCGACCACATTTTTTTTAGAAAAAGGCATGAAAGGAGAGAGACAGAAAAAATAGAACTCTGACTGGGACATTGCAAAGAAGAAATCTTGCTTGTAATGTGTCCCGTGTTGCTTAATGCCATGTTCCTCTAGCACATGTTAACAATGTTAGGAAGAGCGGCTTCTTCGAGGGCTTTCTTTGTCCACCCTTTTTTGTTCATCAGCATTTTCCCTGGACTTCTAGGATTAGGATGTGTTTATTGGGGTGGAGGGGTGAAGAGAGAGAGAGAGAGAGAGAGAGAGAGAGAGAGAGAGAGAGAGAGAGAGAGAGCAAGAGAGCGAACCATCGCTCTTTGTAAATAAAAAAGGGATCATCCAGGGGTAGGGGGAGCAGACTCGGGGCTCGGTTCTAGAATCACCGGCAGGTGTGCATCTCCACCATCTTGCGGCACTGTTTGCACTTGACATAGCAGCACCAGTGGAACTTGCAGCTGCATCGGTCCACCACCTCCACTTCCTCTGTGTGGAAGCCCCGGCCACAGCACATCAGCTCGCAGCCATCGATGGCCTTGGACGTCTTGTTGCAGTGCCGGCCCGCGGTGCCCATCATGCCCGGTGTGCGCGGGTCGTGGTCACAGAAGTCCGGGCTGGGGTCCAGGTAGACCAGGTCCTCGTCCGTGTGCGGCTTGAACTGGGAGTTGCGCGGCACCAGGACCTTGGTGGAGCCGATCTTGCGCTGCTCCACCTCCGTGGCACCGTCAAACTTCTCCTTGATGACGTTGCCCACCTTGCGGAAGGGTGGCATGGCCTTCCAGCACGTTTTGAGCTCGCACGAGCCTGACACGCCGTGGCACTTGCACTCCACCCGCATGTTGCTCAGGATGGCCTGGGGAAACAGGGTGAAGGGAAAACCCCAGTCAGTGAGACATACTACAGTAGCACATACGGTAGTAGAACTTCCACTTCCACTTAGTCTCTTCCACCACCTACCTCCCACTCCCACTGCACTCCCTAACCACTTGTCCATGGTAGGCAGAAAGACAAGCAGAGGCAGACAGACAGGCGGGGAGCAAGGCCTGAGTTAGAGACAGACAGGCGGGGAGCGAGGCCTGAGTTAGAGACAGACAGGCGGGGAGCAAGGCCTGAGTTAGAGACAGACAGGCAGTGAGCAAAGCCTGAGTTAGAGACAGATGCCTTCTTGAACGGTTGCCGTACCTCTAACACGGCCAAACTACTCTGAGTGTTGCATAACTCTATTACGACTCCATCATGCACTTGGAGTCAGTTTTGCTTTCTGTTTGAAATTATCCATTTATAGCAAAATGCTGGTGCCAGGAGACCACGGGTCTAACAGCCTTGGCACTGAGAGGCGTAGTAAAAATTAATCAGAGAAATGAAACGTAGGACGTTCTTTTGGAAAAGTTCATTTCCAAGGTCCATAATGTGTTTACCAACAACGTAGGGAATTGTTCAAGAGGAATATCACAGCTGTTTTAAAGTGTTTAAATAGCAATGAGGTGTTTTGAAAGGGCTAGGTTTACAAGGGCATAACACTCGCACAGCAGATGGAAGTGGATACCAAAATAAACGGTTTAGGGCATCCATAAAAAAGGCCAACGAGTACTGAATGAATAAAAAGGAGCGTATTGATTTTTGTCCTTTATTACCTTTCTCCCGGCTTCATTGTTGTGGAGATTCATGAGGGCCCGACTGGAGGACTGGCCCTTGCCCCTCTCCCTGACGTCCACAAAGGACTGCGAGAAGGCAACGCCATAGGCGATGTTGTCAGAGCAGCCAGACCACTGGAATCCTGCCAAAACACAAGGAACTAAAATAAAGGGACATTGCCACAACTACAGTATATCCACCAATGTGGTCACCTGGTCTTCCAATACCCATGTACTTATTTCATAAAGCATAGGGCCTGGAACAGTGACATTTAGAATCAATTACTGGTGGCAGGAGTGACCCCCCCCATACGATGTTTGGTCATGTTGTTCGGCAACGTGACCCAGACGTAACATCTCGGAGAAATGTGTATTCAGCTGACGTTTACGGATGGCAAGACCAGGCTACCAATACAGAGGTGTCCTTTTGTAACGCAGGCCTACATACAGTATGCAGTAATGTCATGTCAAGGGATATGACGTTTAACAGCTTAAAAAAAATATATATATAGCCTAAGCTCAGAAGATTTCCACTCCAGATGTGTGTGTGTGGCGGGGATGACACTTGAGTTGTGAGGGGGGGACGTAAACTCACCCTCCGAACTGAAGCCGTGGACGTTGCGGTCGCAGCCACACTTCTCCAGCTCCCCACTGCTACACGCTCTCGTCACCGCAAACGCCACGCTCGCCGCCGAGATGGCATACACAAATGCTGCCTCTCGCGTTCCTGTTTCACAACAACGTCAACCAGGAGAAATCATTTCAGGACTGTTTATACGTGGAGCTATTCATTTGTTTATTGCAGGCAATTACTGTGGTTTATGAAGGCAGGCAAGCTTCAGACATTTCAGAACATATTAAACAGCTGCTATGACAACAACATAATTATCATTTTTTATGATGCACGGCTCACACAAGAGAAAGAGAGGGAAAAGTGTAATGCTTTGGATAACAAGAAGGAGACTGAGGACTCATGATGGTTAACATGGATTCATAACTTGTGATACAGAATCACAAAGCCCAAATCACCTGGTCCATGACCAGCGAGCACCAATGATTCATATAATCAAGTCAAGTTTGTAAAGCAAAACAAAACAACACTGACAGCTGACTTAAGTGCTGAGAAGATAGGATATGCTGTAGGTAGGCAACTGCTATGATAAAACGTATAAACGTTTAACATATAAATGTATGTAAGATAAAAAGTATAATCGATTGAATTAGTGGTGCAGAGGACCCTTCTGTTTGCTGTGTGTGCCCTGTGGCTGAATCATTTTAATTACAAACACAGCTCCTCTATCACTGCTGAGCAACTATAGCCAGAAGACTGTTTGGTCTGTGCATGAATATCAATTCAACTCCAAACTGTCCTCAGTGATGACGGAACACCACCTTCATCTCGATATGTCTAAACCGGTGGCTTTCAACCTTTTTTAAACACACGTGCCCTTAACCTCATCATAACCCCACCCCAAATCAAATGTCCCCTTGAGCTCATTATAAGACTGCCAACACCCCCCTTGGTATTAAAAAATGAAATAAACTAATGACCTTGCCGAACACTTAGTTCCACCTAGGGCTGGGCAATATGACGATATATATCGTTATCGTGATATAAAAGTGTATATCGTGACCTTTCTCCTATATCATTTATATCGTGATAGTAATTTTTAGCAGTTGTATACAATTGAATATCATTTAATTACATTTCATGTTGTCACAATACACACTATAAGTTCATGTAACTGTAAAAATAACAATAAAAAAGATCCATTTTAAAGAAAGGTTGTTTTGCGACATGAAAAAATAAAGAGCAAATAAAGAGAATAACTGAAAACGTATGTAATTGTGCTATATCGTGCTATATATCGTTATCGTGATATAAAGTAATCCATATCGTGATATAGGTTTTTTTCCATATCGCCCAGCCCTAGTTCCACCCACAACCGTTGATGGTGTGGTGGCAGACTTTTCATGCCATGTCATGGTCTGGTTTGGCAAGCTAAGATTCCCCATCACTAGCGCCATAACTTGCCACAGTGCTCACCCTGAGTGACGACCTTGCCGAACACGGGCACGGTCTCCAGCGTGGAGCAGTTCCAGCGGCGGTTGCGGAACTGGAACTGGCACTCATCGATGGCGATCTGCGCGCCGCGCCGCACGGCGTCCATCACCTCCAGGTTCCGCTTACACAGCTGGACCTGTCGCTGGATCAGGCCGCGCAGCTTCTCACACGTCTTCTCATCTGATATGCTGCCCACCGACGACAGCTTGGCCAGGTACCTGGAGCACACACAGTCAATACAAGTCAGTCATGCTCTCTCTCACACACACAGTAGATATATGTCAGTCACATTCTCACACAAATACACACACACACACACACATACACAGAAAACACACACACACACAAAGTAGATACAGTCACACTCTCTCACACGCAAACAGAATATATACACGTCAGTGCCAATCACACTTCAGATTCTAGCACACACAGTAGATACAAGTCAATCACATTATTACAGTCACTCTCACAAGACAGCTTGGCCAGGTACCCGTGGCACAGCCAACACACGCACAAAGTAGATACAAGTCAGTCAAACTCACTTGACTGCTTGACCCAGGTAGCTGCGGCACAGCAAATGCAAACTGTACATACAGGTCAGTCACACCATCACAGAGGTAGTCACTGAAGGGGTGATACATTTGAGGGTGATTGTACACACAGTAGATACAAGTCAGTCACATCCACACAGAGCTCCTACTCATGGTGAATACACACAATACTAGGTAAGGCATGTTCATTTTTATGGCGCCTTTGAAACACAGATGCAGTTCAATGTGCTTCACAAAAAACATAAAACCACAGCAGAGATGTGAGAATAAAATTATAAACAGAAAGGATAACAGTAGAGTAGTTGTTTAATTCATACAGTCAAGCAGAAGGAGTGTAAGTATGGGGTTACACCAAGCTCGTAGAGTACACTGAACGTGGTCTGGTAAATGTGGCAATACACTTACTACACTCATACAGTGCCACAGGTGCCACAAGAGTACTTTCACACCAAGGGTCTCTGCGGGGATGGCACAGGCACGATTTTGTCTGTTTTTGAATGGTTTCTGTCCAAAAGTTATGAATGCATAAAAACAGCCTGCCGATGACAGTGCTGTGGCACCAAATACACGTTCAAATATGTTCAAATTCACACTACAGCTCTGAAATGTAAAAGAATTTGAGTGTATTGTTCTGCACGGTTCTGAGGGGTCTGTGAGCAGTGTCCCATTGAAGGTGGCACACGCACACACATACGCATGCCATGTCAACTAAACGTTCAGCACAGTGTTGAGCTGTCTGTGCCCCATTGAAATGAATGGCATTAACACATTCACATGCAGACTGTCCCATGTGAAAGGCAGACCTGACCACAGAGCTTGAGACACCCTGAACACATAAAACTGATCCCTTTCCTACACTGTGGATGTTGTACATGAGAGAGCCCTAACACATTGACTTTAGGGCTCATATGCAGCAGTGCAAGGACACATTAAGCTGAATCCCATTACACCCCTTAGCCCTACGTCTTTCCCCTTCCCCTCCGTTTTGCACGTTCCCGTGTAGGGTTAGTGGCGTCCCATTTCACGTTAAGACAGAGGTGTTGAGTTAAGGGAAGGGCTTTCTACACTTCCAAATGGAAATTTTACGACACCACACTCCAAACGGAGGGCTACAACAGATTTCCCTGAATGCACTAATTATTTTTGCCATTATTGATGGTTTTAAAGTGGTAATAATCATTCCATTGTACTAAGTTTAACATTGTCCCAATGTGTAATGGCCCAATACTCCATGAAACGCACGTGAAAAAAAAACCCTGCTTTTAACGTCAACACAATGCATGGAAGTCATGAAGGTTTTGCGAGGGTTGCGCAACATCGTTGTCCTTTTTAAAATTGTTGTGTGAGTAATTACAAGCAATATCGCTGGTTTAACCACAGAGAGGCTGTTTTTTATGCTATGGGAGTCATTCCATGATTGTTGAAGGGGTGTCTCAATTCGTAGGGGTTGCGTTTCAAGCCCTATGCCTTACACAGCTCCGTTTGAACGGACAAGGGGTAAGGGGAAGGCGTAGGGGTAGGGGTAGAAATTATAAATGGGATTCAGCATAAGTGGGTTATAAAGCAGCTGTCTGCTGTCTATTCTCCTTGCATCCATATAACTCAAGGAAGAGTCATGAAATGGACATGCTGATGACTGCTTTTAGCTCATGAAATGACACAAGTACAAACAAGCGTCATAGTTCCACAAAAATTACATCCACACCCTACTCAAGAGCACTAAGTGCTGGCCCCGGCAGTGGATCAAGAGCTTGGGGCATTGGCTGTTCCACCGGGGACCCGGGTTCGATTCCGAGGTCCATTCCCGATCCTCCCCCATCTCTCTCTCCCTCGTTTCATCCAAATCGGTTCATGTTATCCTGCTGACAAACAGACAAACCTACGCCACCAAAAATATGACCTGCTTGGTGGAAGGGGAAAAAAGTGTACTAAATGCAGAGTCATCCACCCTAAACAACACACATAAACAACGGCTCTTTAATTTATGGTGGCTGGTCATTTGTACCAAACGGTGCCACCACCATAAAACAAGATGAGCCAAACAACTATTGCGATGCCAACGAAATCCCTAATCAAAAAGCACAGCAGTAGATAGGCCATTTCCCCTTGAGTGGGCATTTATCACCCTCTTGCGAATGGCAGAGATACTGTAGGCCTGGATGGGATCAAGTCTGGTGGGCAAAGAGGACAGCCTGCCATCATCTTCCCATGGTGCAATGGGCAGGGCTGAGCTCTTGAGAAGCGATGCTGGTGGAGGGGACCCGCAGGAAGGAGTTATCTTCTCCGTCACCTTCAGGGCAGAGAGGCCACCAACACCACACCCTCTGGTCTGCTTCACAGCCTCAACCCCCCCAGCCCAGACCCTGAAGCAGCAGGCCCAAGCCTCTGCCCCCTCCACTTCACAACACGCCTCACTAAAATTGGGCTTTTCAGCAGGTCATCGTGGCCACATCTCCACAGTGCCATGGGGCAACCTGGGATGGTCAGACCGATCTGTTGTTGGACATCTTCACTTTCTAACTGTCCCTGTGTCATGAAGGGCATCATTCAAAGTCTGTGCTACGTCTTCAGCATCATTTTAAGAACTCTATGAGTCAACTCGGTGCAGGACGAGAGATTTGTTTGCTGGGGTGGCACAGCTTCATTGGCTCTGGAAATAGAACACCCCCCCCCCCCCCCCCCCCCCCCCCCCCCCCCCCCCCCCCCCCACCCCCCCACCCCCATACACACACACACCCCTCCCCTCTCTTTAGGTTTTGAAGCGGAAACGGGTCATCAAATAAAATTAGAATCGATCGTCCCTTTCAGGGATATTTGTTGCGGAGGATGTCAGTAAACACGGACGCCCACTCGGAGATAAATGGAGTGTGTTTATTTGGACAGCAGGCAAACATCTAAACACGGCAAGTCAGTACACACACTCTCTTCCAGGTACAGGGCAATTTCATGTCCTGAAAAATCATAAAACAAATCGTGACTGTGCCAAGAAATGCCAACGTTAAAACACACCAGAGTCATCATCGGATAGACAAAAAAGCAAACAGATGCTTCTGGGCTCTGCTTATTTATATGGAGTTGACACACAAAACAACACACTTGGTTAACTAGGACCGACTGTGGCCAAGCAAACAGCATTTGTGAAACAAAAGTGAAGAGTCAGAGTCTCACACAGCCAAAGGCGGGGGTGTCATGTGGCTAAAGGTCAGACTGCTCCATTTTTTTTGTTATGCGAAGTGAACGTAATGGGCTGGAATAGCTATGGGTTAGAGTGTACAGCATTTGTCTGAAGCCCACATCATTTGTTTGTGAGCAGCAATATTTATCAGCAAACCTCAGCAAATAAAATGAATTAATTTCTTTGGGTTCAAAGAGCTGAGGAAAGTCCCTGTGATGATCAGGGCCGTGTACACTCCATACTCAAAGGCTCACATACAGTACAAACACACACAAACATGCATGCACGCGCGCGCACACACACACACACACACACACACACACACACACACACACACACACACACACACACACACACACACACACACACACACACACACACACACACACACACACACACACACACACACGCACACACACACACACACACACACACACAGAGACCCGGCGGCCTGCGAATGTGCGCCATGACCCTGAGCAGGTCCACAGATGGCTCCACTTCTCGGTCTAGATAACCTTGTCCTCTCCTCACTCATCTCTATCCTCCCCACTTCAGATGCAGGCCTGGCCGACCACCTGACATCACCACACACTCCTGTTCACATCCACAGCAGCTTCTAAAGGCCCGCATGACACAGAGAAATAGCTCCATACGACTCCATGCGCCATTAAAAGCACTCATCGTTCTGGGCTGCTGAAAAGGTTTGGAAAGCTGTTTGCCAACATATTATAATGGTTGATAGGTGATTACTGTTTTATTATTCAGAGGTTCTGCTACTCAGAGAGCACTTCATCAACATGACATCGTGTTGCAGATATCTGCAGTGTCATCGCACCACTCTCACTAATTTATATTACATTAAATGCAAGCGCAGCAAGAGTTTAACAGAGCAGGATGATGGGTCCAACGCACAGTGCACTCTGTGTAAGGGATGGTATTAAGTGTACTGTTTGTACAAAGTCTCAAGAAAAGAAATGTCTGTGAGTAATTGAAAATTCCTGAAATTATTACCCTACTAACAGTAAGAATTTCCTTTTTGTCAACAATTGTGAATATGCACAAATAATTTTCTGTTTGCCGATTCAACATGTGAGTAACGACATGTGAGTAAATTGTTTGTGACTTGGTAAATGCTTTCCCCCCAACCTCATGAGTAGATAACAATTAGTTAGTCACATCCTAACATTGCAGCTCCTTCAGATGTTAGCATACCATTTCAGTGAATGTCAAGTCCTCTGCAAACCAGTCTGAGAAGTGTTTGTGTTCTGTTTCAAAACATCACACGTGGGAAAAAATCTTCCCGAGTCCTTGACAGGACTATGTGCGATCCTGTTATCCTGCTCCTCTCCTCTTTATCTATCTTTTCTTCGGCCCTAAGCTTCCCTTCTTTCTTTTTCTTTTTTTCTCTCCCACTAAAAACAATGCCTGGTGGCTCCTGACACCCCCACCCACTCACGTGGGGCTTTGGTGGAGGTTTTTGCAGGAGCATTCCACCTGGAGCGTGTTGACTGCTCCCTGCGCTGCATGTTTGTGTTGCATTACTGTGCGCCCAGCCCGCACAGTGTGTCCGGCTCCATGTGGCTTAGCCTAGGCCAACCAGGCACGCAAGCACACGGCCAAGCGGGAGGAGAGGGGGAGGTGGAGAGAGAGGGCGGGAGGGGGGGGCACTGCTCCTGGGAAGACTGCAGGAGATAGAGACAGAGAGAGATGTGAGACTCTTGCAACAAGGAGGAATGAGAGAGAAAGAGAGAGAAAGAGAGAGAAAGAGTGTGTGTGTGTGTGTGTGTGTGTGTGTGTGTGTGTGTGTGTGTGTGTGTGTGTGTGTGTGTGTGTGTGTGTGTGTGTGTGTGTGTGTGTGTGTGTGTGTGTGTGTGTGTGTTTGAAGGAGAGAGAGAGAGAGATCCTGAATATTTCTTACTTTCAATCACTGACGGTTCACACTAAATCAAGGCTAAACAATGACGAAGCAAAGGACACCACCATGAAATCCATAATCAAGTTGTTTGTGACCAAGAGAGACATTTCTGTGCCTCGTTTTTTTTTCAATTATGCTAATCCTCACACTAGCTGTGTGTACAGTTCCCATCTTGGGAATATATCGGAGGTATCAGGTGAGGGTAAATATTAGACATTCAGGAGCTGTTTATGGCAAATAAACATGTGTGTGTGTGTGTGTGTGTGTGTGTGTGTGTGTGTGTGTGTGTGTGTGTGTGTGTGTGTGTGTGTGTGTGTGTGTGTGTGTGTGTGTGTGTGTGCGTGCGTGCGTGCCTGCGCCTCTGTCTATGTGTGTGTGTGTGTGTGTGTGTGTGTGTGTGCGTTTGGATACGAAACAAATTCAAAATGAATAGACTTTTTAACCTCTTTACGACTTACCAGACACTGTACATATGAAATACTTTGCCAGATTATTTCACAGTAATCATTTGATCATTGTACAACCATTTGAATATATCAGTCCTTTCATTTCAAACATATTTCATACTGTACTACAGATGTTCTGTAAATTGTAAGACTTTCAAGGATGTCACAAATGGAGCATCTTTGATACAAGTAGTGCCCTGTTTATAATATTCTGGACATGACCGATTGATTGAAACTGAAAGTTCTTGGCCATCTTTTCCTCTCTCTCTCTCTCTCACACACACACACACACACACACACACACACACACACACACACACACACACACACACACACACACACACACACACACACACACACACACACACACATTGTTTCACTTGATTTCCAACAGAATTGTCCTTAAATTCTATCTGGCGATAAAGTTGAGAGAGTTCAAAAGACACTTGTTGAATGACCTTTTCAGAGCTCAGACACACTGAGGGCTAGTTTCAAATCCAGGCTACAGAACATAACCCCCCCCTGCCGGTGCTGCACACTGGATCCAACTACTTTCTAAGCCAGCTGATCTCCACATGACTAATGATGACCACACAAGCCATAAGATAGAGATTAGCAAAGAGATAGAGAGCGGACTTTGTTGATTGGGCATGACGTCTACCTCAACAGAAACCCACAAAAGTTGTTCTGCTCAAACTGGACCTGCAGTCCTTCCCAAGCTCTAGAGGGCAGTAGAATCACACTTTGACATGCTTTGACATATCCAACCCAACCTCAATTGAACTTCACTGCACCATCGGAAACTCAATATCTGCTGTGTATAGGGTTGCCACCTCTGTCTGACAAAAAACCTGGACATTCCAAACTCAATCAACCCTTTTCCTTGTACGCATTGCAATGGCATCCTTCATTTAGTGTCCAGGAAAGCATGCTTTTCTCTCGGGACAGACCATGGAAAACCAGGACAGGTGGCTCTATGGTAACGGTATGATAACTCTAGCTGTGAGTACAAAAAAAACGATAGGGATGGCTAAATCCTCAGGATTATGATGTATATGATTACAATGATAGGACATATTATGGCATCTTCAGTTATCACAGACCACAATGGTATCACTATGTTTATGCACTGGAAGCTAAAGCAAATAAAGATGTGTAAGATCCTTTTAAGGTCTACCAGTGTTCTCTTCCTTGACCTAGCTCGCCTTAAAGAACTGCCTGATGGTAATGTATTGGGACCTTGAAGTGGACTCAATAATAAACCCAATATTTATCACCTTTTCAGTCTTCAGCAACTTGTGTTCTCATCTAAATCCACTACGGACCGCAATCTTATTCATATGCTGCCGAGGACGACTGAATATTATTTGTCAGAGGGAAAAAAATACTATCGTAGCGTGGGATAATTGGGCTACTTTTAAAAGCCCCCTGGTGTAAAGTTGACATATTATGTCCGCGCCCCCGCGTGCAGCCTGAGTGATCGCCGTGCACCTGTGGAACACCCCAGGCTGCAGACACGAGCCTCAGTGCGGCCTTCATGATGGAACGCAGAAGCCACAGTTAAATTAGAGGAGAGCGAGCATGTGGAGAGAAAGGGGTAAAGGGGAGCAATTAACACAGTTACTGACAGTGGCGAGGGAGGAGTGTGTGAGAGAGTGTGCGCAGGGTTTTTATTCATCCCTTTGGCCCCCCTCTCGTTTTATTTTTAGGGGAGAAATTAACCCGAGCGAAGCCAGGCACTGTGCAGGCACCAGGCGCGCGTAAAAATAACGCACGGGGAGGAAAAGTGCTCATAAAGGCTGTAAAATTAGCCTCCTGCTTTGTACGCTTTAATCCACTCGCCGACGCTCAGTGGGATCTTGTCAGCAAGAGTGTGTGGGTCCGTGTGAGCGTACGCGTATTCGTGTGTTTGGTGTGTATGTTAGAGGTGTGAATGCTCACTCGCATCGTCATGTCAATGCACGAGTCAACCTTGATCATTTGCTCACGTTCTTCTCTCAGAATGTTTGCCTTTTTCCAGGTGCCTAATTTAGAGCCGGATTCTGCTCATCGGCCTATATTAGACGGAAAAGGCATTAGCAGTGCTCAGGGGGGCTCCTGAGAATAGGCAGCTGAGAGACATGTGGAATGTGACAACAGCCTTTTTACGGCTTCATCGGCCGCTTGTCACCGTTGTTATTTGTGTGCGCGCGCGGGTCGAGGCGCCAGGATCGGGCAGCGGCAACCCCTGCCCATCAGCTGTGCACTATTTCTGCCGAATCAGACAGACAATGACGTCTCTCCCGCCAGCGCTTTCCATCCCGTCAATGTGTGGCGGTGGACTACGGTGACACTGCGCACTCAGTGGACGGTTCGTAACCTAGCGTACTGGCACCAGACAGGAGGACCGCAGCCTTGGGTGTGCAAGATTCAGGTGGAAACAGAGTTTCATTTACTACTTTCCTTTCCCACGTCTCTGGTGTAACCACTATGTTGCCGCGAAAGAAGCGATCATTCATCACGCGGAAATGGACAAAACATATTGAAAACAAAACAAACAAACATACACGCATATTAAGTCGGGTGGCATATCAACCAATAGGCATATTTGCAGTGGATTCATGACTATTGGTATTTATCATTGCTGAGTCTATGTTGGCAGAAGTTGTTGATCGATTGTTGTTGACGCCTGTAGTAACTACCTATAGGCCTATGACATGATGAAATATGTGGTAAAGACTGTGCCATACCAGTAATGGTTTCCTGTTGTGTATGCCTATTTTTTTTAAAACAAAATCACATAATTTGTTTTAATAGCAGCCTCTATGTGGTAGGCAATAAAGCAAGCAATGCACGTGTAGGCTATGTTGCGTAAGAGACTGCATCTTATGTCCTTTTCCTGTTTTCTGTTGTCCACGGAGCACGAAGTTTAAAACCAAGAGAAAGAAAAAAAACAATATCTGAAGAAAAGTTAGGAGAGATAACGCATTTCATAGATTTGTGTGTAGGCCTATAGGCCTATTAAAACATAAAGCCATAAATTCACGAGGAATTGCGAATTATGAACTTTTTCTTAATTAGATTTTTAAAAGGCTCTGTTTGGCTGCAACCTGTGTTAAACTATAGTCCTACAAAATAAATATGCTTGGCGAGGTTAGGAAAGTTACCTATTCTGATAAACGCACTGAGAGTCTAGCCTATAGACTCTAGCAAAGAGACAACCTGAGGATGGGTTATGTTTGACAAACAACAGTCGTGGTTTTTTATGTGCCATGGAAAGAATTTAATTTCATGGCATTTTTTTTCATTGAAGATATCCTACGGCCCGAAAAAAGACAGGTTATAAAGAATCACACTGGTGCCAGTTTGAGGGTTCAGTGAGTGAGGCTGTTCTTTTGATCCTAAGTTATGAGTTGGAGGTCTATGTCTCTAACACCCCCCCCCCCCCCCTGCTGCAGGTGCACTGCTGCCCGGCCACTGAACAAAACAATACCGCGAGGTGCTGACAAGCAGACGCACCAAATATCCAGCTCATTTCTTTAGATAGGGCATTTATTAAGCGATTAATTTGGATTCTCAAAACACACAATCATCGCTCACTTGCTTAGACATCTAGGCCTATTTAATGGGATAAATTGAAGCGGGTGGTCAAAGCACAATTAAGACAGTCCCTCTGAACTTTTGGCGCACACGCTTAGATCAATACAATGCTTTAGGAGCAAACTGGTTGTTTAAAAAACACAGTGCATAGATTTTTCTCTAATGTAAGATTCCGAAGCCAACTAAACACATTCATTATGAGGTCCTATTTTTGAGTTTTCATGCGATTTCAAGTTCCTTGGACATCTGCTCCCCTTGATTAATTAACCCATGTCATGATAGTCTAATTAGTCTTTTGTCAAATCAGTGCACAATACAACGGTTGTTCTAATAGCTTAAAATAGGCTAAATGTCTCTTGATGAACAGTCTATGGGATATATTCCTTTAGTTAACCAAAACGGAATTGACAAAAGAAACTAAATATGTGTTTATAAACGTTGACTGAACCAAACAATATCGAATATGCATTCCGTTTGAATTTGTGATGTGCGCTATTGATCTTTTTTCGGCCACAGGCTACAACAAACGAGACTACACCTAGGCTACAGTTAACAATAAACTTAAAAATAGTAGCCTAATAAAAGAATCTGGTCGACTGAAACTAGTTGGCTAGCTTGTTATAACACCACTGTCACTGATCACATAGCCTAGGTTATCACCTTGGGCTATAGTGATAGAGAATAATAAATTACCGTTATTAATAGGCCTAACTGACTTGTCTCAATTAATTACCTGCCTCTGATATTCATCTGGGCTATCTAAAAACACTAGACAGGAATTGTATCTTTTCCTATAAAACCGCTTCATTTAGGCTATGGGATAAAATGCAGCTTACTAATTGTCAAAGAAAACAAGTGGATAGGCCTAATGGCAAATGAGCCACGCCATAACGACACCTGCAAGACAACATTTGATTATTTTTATACAGTAGCCTACGTAATGCAACGAATAGGACCAATAGGCCTATTGCGCACGGCCCGATAACAGATTAGACAACCTAAATGAAGCTTCATTGCATTCATTTTGGGGGGCTGCATGGTGCAGACTTTTTCCTTTTCCATTATAAAGTGTTGTGCTCAAAATTCTCACATGAGTCAACGCACGTTGCAAGGAAAATAAAATGCGCGTTTTCAGAAGCAGCGGTTTCAGGGGTGAGGTTCCACGGCCGTCTTTCAGATAGGAGCAGCCTTATCTGCAGCGCAGTTCGTCAGAGGCCAGCAACAACAGTCAGCCCGCTCTCACGTGGAGCTGATTGACTGAAAACTGTCCCTGCTACCTGCAAATACCTGTCCGGGGGGTGGAGGAGGAAAGCGCTCAAGCTCCCGTTGGGATTACTCCTGTCAGAATAATCATATTTAGTAGACAAGAGGAGAGAGTTTTGCTAAAGTGCTGCGTGTCTCCACATGTTTAGGGCTCTCACACCACGCCTGTGTGCCATAACACATTGCAGCTCCTCATAGATTTTACAGAGGGAACATAGGCTTAAACCTGACACGCCAGGCTCCTCAAATGTCTTTCCTTTTTTTCTTCCCAAAATCACAATCACGATTTTTGTTCAGATCACACAAACAACTTCCAAATGAAAGTTCCCACTTTTAATTTGGGAGGCAACAAGTCCACGAGAACAGCTAGCTGTCTGTGTATCGCGTGTTGGAACCAATTATGTAGGCCTACCTAAGTGATTTGGAACATGATTAAGTTAAAATTGCTCCCGTTTTCATAGCGACAATGACACTTGCAAGGGGTCAAGTACTGTCTGAGGACTGTGGCTATATGATTAGAAAGTCAGTACACTGTGTTTAAAATTATGATTTTACTACGTTAGACAAGGTAGAGGGGTAGGTCCACACTGTCAAGGTGATGAGTTAAAAGACACTTGAACCGGACACCTCTAAAGCCAAAACTGTGGGAAATAGGCAGGATGCAAAGGCGAAGTTAAACTTTAACATAGTGCATGAAAGTCTAACCGTGTCTGTGTCATCAAGAGAGGGTATTCACTGGAAAGTATTGAAGTACAAATTAAATACAGGTCAAGGATATTGCACGAATGAATGAATGAGTGAATGAATGGACACACAAAAATTGCACACTTACAGCCAGTTGCTTGCGTTTGCGGAGAAGAGAGCTAAAATGAGCAACAGCAGCGACCTTAACAAATATCCTGCAGTCATCTTGAGATTTGGAGTGATACTGTTGCCAAACCAGCATACAATCCACACAGGGGATTTCTTGTTACTGGAACGGCTCACCGATTGATATGAGGTGATAGCTTGTCTTATAACAGTAATGGGGCGGATCAATTGACCCTTTAAATTGGTTTAATCCATGGGTAAGCATCCACTGGAAGACGAGAAGCACAGGTCGACCCGTTTATCTAGTGTGACTGTTAAAGCCACCGATGGAGTTTCTCCGAAAGAGTCGCAGTTTGTTTTGACGGCGTAAAACTTGTTTCTCCTGGTCACATTAATTTCTTTAATTCTTGACTTAAGTTTTTGTACCGGTGCGCATAGACTGGCAAGCAGGCAGGCAGTCCCAATCTTGTAACAATTGACAAAGTGATATAAATCCCACGGGTCTTGTGTCAGGGTGTACCGCATCTAGCGCCTCGGTCCACAGTCCGTCATTCCCATTCGGTCAAAGCGCAGCACTCTCACTCAAGGCTCTGCCCCCGGCTGATAACCTCAGTAGATGCCACCTCTCACTCTGAGTACGGCGTGAGACTGAATGCAGAGTTTAGGAACTCCTGGAGGATTTAGGAGGGGCGGCGCGAAATGTGGGGGGAGTTTTTTTAATGGTACTTCTAGATAAAGGCGGGTTTCAATGCTCCATACGAGAGAGTTCTACATTTTCAGCGCTCTCTGCCAAGGGCTGTTTTAGAGATCTCCAGAGAGGATGCGATAGGCAGAGCTCCACATTAGCCGCGAAAGCAACATACATTGGCACTGTTTTACCCTGCTCCAACTCCTCCAAAATGCAAGTACTCAGCGGTATATATATAAAAAAGTGCTATTTAAAGATTGGTCACCGCACAACAGTCTGTTTATTCAACTTAAATAGAGCCACATGTTGGACTCAAAAACAAGGGTACTGCCACTACAAAAAGAGTTCATAGCGGGCCACAGTAGCCCATGACTACCACTTGTACCACATTACTCTTTTTATTAGCATCATTATGGTTATGATTATGATTTTCACTAGTGTAACTAAACATATCAACCCTGATAAGATGCCAGTCAGATGCATCCAACATGTAAAGTGGTATTCTGCCCTACAAAGCAAAAAGGCAGTAACTGCATTACTGTTTAAAATCAGTTACTATGACTTTAATGCCATATATGTCACAGTCTGAAGTTAAATAAAATGAGTCATCTTCAAAAAAGGTGGTACTATAAAGTAACAAAACTGTCACATGAACAATAATCTCCCCAAAACACTTATACTGGATTACAGTATCATTTTAAAGTCAACTGACTCAGTTTTGAGCTCTGCGCAGTTACTGCCTTTTTGCTTTGTAGGGCAGTATTGTGGTCTGCACAAATGATAGTAGGGTCAAATCTAAGCAAGCGTGTTGAATTTCTTCTCAGTGCACCCAGTTTAAGGTTAAGGTCAGGTGAAAATGTGCACACGCGGTGCAACCGCCATCATTACAGGGGCAATTCACTGAGGTAAGTTGCCCATGGACACTTGTCATTGATTGTTTGCTAGAGTGAGTGTGTGATATAGAGTGTTTTTTTGTGGTGCTGGTGCAAGCGTAGGAAGTTATAGCAGTCTTCGTCCTCACATGCTGGTCACTGTCTAGATGAGAAGATTGGACTCTGTGTGTTGAAGGATGATCAGTCACCAACAGAGGGTGGTAGTGAGCAGCACAGAGAGCAAGGACCAGAGTGGACAGGTGCCCCTTCTCCACTGACATCATTTAGCCTATTACATTGCATTACATTAGTACAGCAGAGTAAAGTAACTTTTATGAACGCCACAGGAAATTAAGGTGTCTGATACTACACAAATTGAGTTGAACAGACTTGCTTTCGCTTGCGGCATTACAGTGAACAGACAGCTGTTTAAAAAAAAAAAATCCTACACCTATTTAAGTACAGGGTATTGGTTACAGTCCCTGGAGCAAAATGGGCGTAGGTGTTTTGCTTAGGGGCCCTTCAGCCACAAATGGGAATGTAGGAAGATAACACTAAATCTCCCAACTGGTATGGGATGTGAATCTGCAACCTTCCCATGTCAAGACCAATTCCCTTACCATTAGGCTATGAGTGCCTATGATGATGTGACTGTGGGTCACGATAGCACACATCTGTGCCTCCTTGCCTGTCTGTTTTACCCAAGAGCTTTGTGGGATTATTGTGGCTGTTGGAGGATGGCGCTGAACAAAGGCAGCACAATCTGTCCCAGTCCAGCCCCAATGGGTGCCTGAGAGCAATGGAAATTTGGCAGTCGACAGCAAATCAATTAATTTACTTTTGACTCTTCTATAGGCACTGGATGTAATCAAGTATAGTATTAAAGCAGACTTCATACAACTGAGTCCCTATGCATTCTACCCATTTTGGAGTTATTTTTTCATCTTTGCCATCTCCTTTCCTCCTTTGTTCCTTCTCTCACTCTCTTGATTCTTTCTCTTGATTCTTTTCTTTTGGAGGCTACCTGCTTTTTTTGTTTGTTTTTTGCCCCCGCAATCTTCTTTCCTCCCTCATTCCTCCCTTGCTTCTTTCTCGTCCCTTTTCTCTCATTCGGCACACATGATTTCCATCACATGCCCTCTGACAGCTGCGGCAACAGGTTGGAGCATGCTTGGTTGCTGTGTCACCCTTCTCTCCCTCTCTCTCTCTCTCTCTCTCTCTCTCGCCCTCACCGTCAGTGGGTTTGCGAGCAAACAGGGCCGATGACCACTTGTCCAGGGGAAGGCCCTGGCACTCCAGTGAGGGTGAACCACAGAGCCAGAGAGAGGGGTGGGGTGTGTGTGTGTGTGGGGGGGGGGGTCCTTAGATGTCTACCACCATCTGACATGTCAGGAATACTGAGAAGTTTTTCAGCCTTTGTGTGTGTGCGTGTGTGTGTGTGTGTGTGTGTGTGGGGGGGGTGTATTGATCACTTTGGTACCAACTATCTAGTTGTGTCTATGGAAACTCAATTTTGAATTATGGGCACAAATAAAAAAGTAAAAAGTGTGTGTGTGTGTGTTTGTGTGTGTGTTTGTGTGTGTGTGTGCGTGTGCGTGTGCGTGTGTGTGCGTGTGCCTGTTTTTGCATGACAGCTCTATCCGTGCACACCGAAAGGAACCTCAAACACCTTGTCTACTTTAGCCATGTTTACTTTGAATACTAGCATTCAAAGCTATAGGCGAGGTAAGAACTTGTGTCAACACTTGATGTCTTTGATGAAGTTCCACATCATCAACAAGCCTAGGCTCAAGCATTCCCAGGGCAAACACGGGATTGCCTTTGGAATATCAATCATCATCGTACGCTTGATGAAATTGCTGAAAACACTGAAACAATACACAAGTGTTTATGTAACGCAAGCCAGTTAGTAGTGTGTCTGTGTGTGTGTGTGTGTGTGTGTGTGTGTGTGTGTGCGTGTGTGTGTGTGTGTGTGTGTGTGTCTGTGTCTGTGTGTGTGTGTGTGTGTGTTTGTGTGTGCGTGTGTGCATGAGTGTGCGTGCATGTGCGCGCGCTCGCGTGTGCGCGTGTGTGTGTTGGCGGGCATACGTTTACGAGTGTGTGTTTGTGAGCATGTATGTGTGTGTTTGTGTGCGCGTTCAACAAGTGTGAAAGTGCAAACACGCTGTAAGTGCCACTGAGACTCCGGGTCTCCCCCCGCTGCGCTGCGTGTTTAAGTGAAATTAGCAGAGGCATGCACCACTTGTGAAAGAAACCATTATTCTATTGTAAGCTCGCTAGACATCTGGGGCTAGGCCCGCTGAGCAGACGAGCGGAGCGCACGTCCCAGCCTCCCCTGCTGCCAAGGGGGATTACCTCTAACAACCCGGGGAGCGGGCCTGGCCCTGGCCCTCAATGGCTCGCCATGGTTGTCTCTTCACCAGCTCCACTCATCTTGTCTGCCATCATGGCCTGTTGCTTCTTAATGTGCCATAGACAATTTAGGATTGCAGACTGTGCTGCTATTCCTCCCCTCCCTTCTCTTCTCTTCTCTTCTCTTCTCTGCTCGTCTCTTCTCATGGCTGCCAGACTTAAACATACACCCTGGAGGGATTTCCCATCTCTCCTCTCTTCTCACAGGTGTCAGGCTTAACATAGGCTACACCCTGGAGTGATTCTTCTCCTCTAGATTAGATTCATCTTTTGTTCCCTAGTTGCTTTCACATCAAGCCAGCCAATCCAAGTACAGCATGATCTGTCATATCTTTGTGTGACTCAAATCTCTCCTACAGAGCATTTACACACATACACACAATACAGTATATGCACACCATTTACAAGCTGCACATACACACATAGTATATTCTCTGCTTCTACATACACCCTGTAGGCTACTTGCACCATTCCCTCTTATCACATTAGCTTATCTTGTTCACCTCTGTGTCATCTTGTATAGCCTACCTCTGCTCTGTGCCATTTTTGTCAGAGAATAATGTAACAAAAATCACCTGACTTGGAACCCCTGCCCTGCCTCCACACACACACACACACACGCACGCACGCACACACACACACACACACACACACACACACACACACACACACACACACACACACACACGCACACACACACACACACACACACGCACACGCACATTTGTCACATTCCACGGCATGTTGACTCGATGACCTGATGTTCTTAAATGAATAAAACTTGTAAAACAGGACTTCCAACAGGGGGGTGCCACCAAAAATAGTTCAGGAGTGGAGAGAGAAACCCGATGGCATGCGCATGTTGTGGTGAAGGAAATCTCAACAGATCCTGGGATGACACAAGAGGAAATGATGTAATTATCTGCGGAACATCTGCAAGCATGCTGGGGTTCAGAAGAGGGCACGTCCCAAATTAAAGATCAGATGTAGACTTGCTGTACCTATTCTGTTGAGTTTGCAACAAAATGGGTTGCAGGACTGACTTGCCACCAGAGCAGTTGTATATACATGTCATTTTCCATGATTATGCATACACACATGGGAAATAACTCCAGCATGACAACGAAGGAATAGCGGATTACCTACTGCTCAGTGAGCAGCATTCATTCAAACCCAAAGACGACAGTGGGGTGAGTAAAGAAAGACAGAAAGGAAGGAAGAAAAGGAAAACTAAGTCATGGTTTCCTCAGAATCCCTGCCTCCCATGGCAACTGAGATCGCCACATATATCTCGTCTGAATGGCATTCCAGGCCAGGACAGATTTTATACAACCTCTAGCCCTGTAGAGGCGTCTCCCGGGCGACGCCATCTCAGGCACGTTAATGGCAGTCTGACACCGGCCTTAACATTTACTCTCGCCATCAGGTGCCATAAACATCGCCATTCACCCACCCTCTCACTCACACACTTGCACACACACCGTCTCTCCCACACACACGTACACAAACACTGTCTCTGTTCTTTCTGATCGCTTTCCTTTAAATACAGTATAGTATTAGTATACCTATCTCCGTTTCCATCTGCATGCCTGCCTCCCTGCCTCCCTGCCTCCCTGCCTCCCTGCCTCCCTGCCTCCCTGCCCTCCTAGGCCTCCCTCCTCATCCTCCACATCTTCCTTCCTCGTTGTCCTGTCCATCGTGAGTTATGGAGGCATTGTGGCCAACATTCTCTCCCGCGCACACACACACACACACACACACACACACACACACACACACACACACACACACACACACACACACACACACACACACACACACACACACACACACACACAGGCTGGCTCACGCTGCACCTGCCACAGATGGGCCGTGTGGGGAGGAAGGGGAGGATTGCTACCCCCTTTAAATCTTCACTTCTTAAACTCTTCTTCTCTTTCGCTCTGTCCAATCTCAGGCCTTTCAACTCGGCAGCAATAAATCCCAGTGGAGTTTCTGCGGGAACAATGTGCGGGGACACGTCCAATTCACTCCAGCCGACGGCTGAAATAATGACAATATTGAGACAATATTACCTCAACAAAGAAAATGGATGGCCTATTTAAAAGCGGTAATGGCCAAACTCTTTGGGTGCATTTTGAGCTATTGCAAAAATGCCCAGCTGTCCAACAGGCCGCATACCATCTTGATAACTCATAAAACACATCATGAGAAACCCGCTTTCAGGTTTTCAAAAACAAGCTTCCAATTTCCCATTTTATTCTCCATTTCAACAAGAAAACAGCCTACTGTTTCACCCCCCTGAAGAAAACGCTGCCAAAAAATTACATAATCTGATTTTTTGGTATTGTCATTGGTATTGTCACTTGTCATCCAAGTGTCAGTCACTGGCACCTGTCTGCATAGAAAGCCCTCTGTATCATTTCTGTGTCAAAAGACCTTAAGAGGACCCACACGGCAATGACAGTGATGAACTCAGTGAAAGTGTTTCCTGGGCCTCTTATCGGGGATCAAATTAGGTTAAGTTTGTTTTCTGCGGTTGAGCTCAGCCCTCTCCCCACCACAAACACAGACTGACACCCTATCAATACAGCGCAAATATTGACCAGACTGGAACCCGTGGGGCTGTCCTGGCACGCAGGAGTGTCAAAAGCCCTCGCGTGGGATTCAAGCCGCTGACAAGACAAGGTGGAAAAACACAAGAGCTGCTACACCAACATACAAAAGACACGTGTGTGTGTGTGTGTGTGTGTGTGTGTGTGTGTGTGTGTGTGTGTGTGTGTGTGTGTGTGTGTGTGTGTGTGTGTGTGTGTGTGTGTGTGTGTGTGTGTGTGTGCAGAAGATATGCAAAGTGAGTGTGAAACCCATACACTCACCACATGCTAGAATAAAGACATGTTATGTTCAAGCCTAGGCTCAGCTACTTTTACTGTAAGAAACATAGGATGTTATTATTTATTTAAGTACTTCAGTACTTCGGTTTGACTTCTGTCCAAATCTGATGAAATGAAATGCCTGTTATAACGGCAGAGAACTTAGTCATGGTTGTCATGCATAGTCGAACATTAAGTCAAATAATTGTAGCACCAAAACAGCCTCGGAAATGCTCATTGCTCACAAACCACAGAGTCCACAGCAAACAATGCATCTTATGCTCAATTTGGAGAGAGAGAAAGAGAGAGAGAGAGAGAGAGAGAGAGAGAGAGAGAGAGAGAGAGAGAGAGAGAGAATGCGGTTATGGACTTCATTAGGGCTACAACGTGCCCTCTGGTCTCGAATAATTGATTGGTTCTGATCAACTACAGCTCCAATTATATGTGGTTTAAAGGCACGTCTTGTCTGGGATGACCCACTACCATAACAATGTTATGGAACCATGGCGATGGTCTTCTACACCAGCACATCATGATTACTATTCAATAAACTATGAGTGGGTGGTGAGGTACCCCCAAAAAAACATATTGATCCTGTGATTTGTACCCTCAAAACAGAAGCAGTCCCCCAGGACTCTTCCCCCTTCCTTGCAGTTACAGTCAAATGTGCTGCTTCTTGAGCTGTTTTGACAGCAATAAAAAGCAGCTAGGCTGGACCGATCATACCTAATGTTGCAGAGGACAGGAAGGGAGGAGATGACAGGACAGTGTTTGATACTTGCACTACACACAGTACACGTTTTCAGTGTTATTCCAACACCTACCACCTAAGAAGAGTGTTACATTTGACTCTACAGTGTTGAAGTAACACCAAATATTCTCTTAGTTCTAATAATAGACTGTCTCTGGTAACACTGCACAACACCACTGTGTTCTTGTAGCGTTTTGTTTTTAAGATATTGGGCTTTTATGTCTTTATTTGAGTTTGAGAGAGTGATAGGAAACGAGTGGGAGAGAGATGGGGAAGGATCAGCAAGGGACCTCGGGTCACTGTTGTAATGGCATGGCATCTTAGCTCATTGAGCCACCTTGCGGTGTTCTTCTACCTATTCGCTCCCTTTGCATGCTGTTCTGCCTCACTTTTCTGTTGCGACATTTTGGTAACTTGGGTTAAATTCAACTCTCCAAGTGTTAAATAGTGTTAAATTCAACTCTCTAGGAGTGTTGCAAACCCTGCAAACCTGGACTGATTAAGTTTGCAGGCCGTGTTAATTCAATACTCAAAAAGTTTAATTTAACACTGTCTATGAACATATATACAGTAGAGTCATATTCGCTGGTTATAGTGTTGAATTTACACCGCAAAAATGACTGTGCAAGCTATGTCTTCCCAGGAGCTCCTTCTACATACCTTCAACCCCCTCTTGTCTCTGTCCTGATGGGAGAGGTGGTTACTGAGTAATCCTCCTCAGCAGCCTCCCTGGGCTGTGTCCAGTGTCACCGACCCCTGTGTGCCCTGCCTGCAGCCCCAGAGGTCACGCCACCGCAACCAGCACTGTCACTCAGTAGCTCGGGGCACACAGACACGCAGTTTGGCCATTTCCTGCATCTGACACCCTCAGCAAATCAAAAGCTCATTTATGGCAAAGAGATACTGTGAGACAGTGTTTTACACTTCACAGAAGAAGGGAGGAAAGGCTGTGTAGGGCAGTGTGTAGCTGTTGAATGGTTTTTCCCAGGAGGGACACCCACTTAGTGAACGTAAAATGGTTTTATTATTGAAATGAAAAGATCCATCTGAGTTTGATAGTTAGCCACAAAAATCAAATCGGTCATGAGGCTGCACGCATGCAAACTCGTGACCACAGTCCCACTGTCTCATTGCTATACAAAACAAGACACATTTGCTCTAAGTCAACACAGGCTTATACTTTTTAACTTTCTTCACAGTTTAGCAATAGGAAGATGTCCTGGCTTTTCTGACATGACAGGCATTCTTTAATGTCGTGGTAACAGTAATTGTCAGTGGTTTTTTTTTCATGTAGTATCTATTAACTTATTTCATCTCAATAAAGTTCCCAGTGGTAACTTCCCACATACAGTGAAAATAAACTAAAAATAATAAACTTCCTAAAAACTGGAAAGATTCAATTACTCTGTTATCTACAGCACATCTTATAAGATTATTTCTAGGCTTTGTGTGTTGATTTATGGAATTTATGCTGTCATTGACACATTTCGATACATTACTGAAATAATATATACAGTAGGCCTACTGTATGACAAGAAGGACAACATATGATGACTCTCGTAATGTTTGGATGGTGATGTCAGAGAGCTCCAAAGTGTCAGGATCCAGGCTATGAAGCTATGAAGCTATGAAGCGATGGGGGGGGGTCCTCTTCTACAGGGTTGATGGGGTTAGGCCCTCAAATGAGCAGCTGACTTATCTTAGTTAGGGAGCATAAAGCCACCCAACTGTCATAACAAAAGAGGTGGACAGCGGGACCGGCTGGCAGACAATGGGGTGTCGATGTCGCCACGGTGCGTCTTGAAAGCCCTACTCTGCTGAAAGGGGGGCGCCACGAGAATGAGAATGAGACTGAGAGGGGTGGGGTGAAGGGGTGTGTGAGTGTGTGTGTGTGTGCGTGACACAAAGCTCTGACACCCCCACCCCACCCAACCCCTCCCTCTCCAAAAAACCCTCCTCTTGACTTAATGAGATGCATCAATCACGCCACCTCCTAACTGTGTCTCTTCTCTTCTCCAACCCCATTGGAGCGTCCAGAGTGGAAGACGCGCTAAACTCAATGAAAGAAATCCTCCATCGTTCCTTGCTTGTTTGGATAATAACTTGCACATGCTTTTTATATTTTAAGAAAAGACTAATCTGGCAGCTTCTCCAACACAGAGACACATTCACAGACATGCCCGCATACCTCTACGAGGCAGGCTGTTACTGTCAGGCCTCGTCTCAGGGGTGAAATTCATTTGTGTGGGATTATGTATACATATGATCAATAGCCTTTTCATTTATATGTTCATAAAATGTTGCATTTTTCCATACAAACCATATGTTGCCTCACCACGCCCCCCCCCCCCCCCAGATCTCTCCATCGCATTGTATCACATTCTTTCATTGAGAAAGTGCCAACTCACTTTGCGGTGGTCACGTGACTTTGTCATACCACAGGCTTGAAAACATGTGTGAACTTTGCTTGTCTGCAGCCGCTGCACCGAGTGGAATATTTAAAACATATTTTCTGTTGTCAGCAACACCTCAGTCATCACCAGCATCAGGATCTCCACACACTTTCCTTCTCCTTCTGGAATCATTGTATCGCCCTGATGAAGGCCAGATTGAGAGGCCCCTGCACACTCTCATACTTCACCCCTCTCTCTCTCTTTCTTTCCCTTTCTCATTCTCTTTCTCTCTGTCTCTCTCTCTCTTTTATCACATTTCTCTATAGCTCTCCCTCTCATTCAAACTACCCCCCATTTCTCTCTCTCTCTCTCTCTCTCTCTCTCTCTCTCTCTCTCTCTCTCTCTCTCTCTCTCTCTCTCTCTCTCTCAGCTCCAACATATGCTCTTAGATCCTATTAGGCTCAAGTTAATGGGGCCTTTCTTCTCGGGCAAAGGGTCGGAAGTGCGGAACGAGGGGCGTGCTGACGGGGTGTCTGTCTGCTTTGAGGCCGAGGCCGAAGCACCACGCTGGGTTTTGTCTTGGGATTTCGCTGGGGTCGGCTTTATTGAGGAGGAGTTCGTTGTGCTTATACAGACACATTTTGGACTGTCCAAGCATACTGTTTCACTGAGACAAGAGAGCGGCCAGGCTCACCATGTCACAATTGCAGGGCCTAATTGGATTGGTGCGGAGCCATAACCTCTGTCTTTTCATATTGTTTCCCCGATCGTTTGAGTGCCAGAGAAAAAAAGGAACTCAAGTAAATCTATTACAACTCAGCGTGTGATTTAAACAGATGACTGCAATGAAGGATTGAGATGGGGCAAAGAGCAGGCCATGCAAAATAAAGCCTTTTCATATTAAAACAACATTAAGAAAATACCATCATGAAAGAGTGATAAAGCACGTATGACAAATACGACAAAAACATATGACAAAAACCTCCAATCTTAGAGTGAATACTCAGAATTTAGGTAAGTTATATGTCGTTTTTCCATAGTGAATAAATGTTTCAGTTGTGTGATATACATACCGTATATCAGTCATTGATTATATGTTGCAAGCAAACTATGGTGAAACCCACAGATAAAATTCCTTCACCTCAAGTCAAGGCAGGAGCTGAACTGCCTCACAAACTAATCAGATGATTTTAATTAAATGCAAGAATGAGGGAAAGTCTGAGTTTAAAAAATATTAATGCTTACATGGTTACAATTATCGAACCACTCTATACTGTGAAACATTTTATTGACCATGTCAATAAAAGGATGCTGAAAAATACTAATGTTTACAAAATATGTAACCAATCTGTACTATGAAACCTAATCGCAATATGTTTGAAGCACTTTGCCAACACCTCAGAGGAAGCTGCATCTGAAGTGTCTCCTCGGCCACACCTGCACAGACAGCAGGCAGGCCATCACGCTGTGAGGATGGATAGCCTCTCTACTCTGAGAGAACTGACTTCCAGATTCTTGGCTCAGCCAGAGCAGTGTTAACAGGAGTAGTTCTGGCCAAGAGTGACATCAGAAGAGAGATTGCTATCTAGTTTTTCAAACTGGGAGGTGTCGATGATTAAGGCCCTCATTCATGGCGTCTCTGTAATGAATAGCAAAGTGTGAGAGGTGAACTGTGTTCCTCTGTGGTTTACTGGTCCATGGAAAGGTTCATGTTAGGAACCAGTAACCAGACTGGGAGCGTGTGTTCCCACGGCCCATTGGTCCCACATCACTAAGACTTTTAACATTCATGTTTAGGCCCATTGGTCCCACAGCATATTCCTGCTGCTCCATGTTCCAACATTTCCAAGAATTGATTCAAATTTAGGCCCTATGGTCCATGGTGGGGAGAAAGGCATGTTCTCTTAGTTTACATGGAAATGTGGAAACATGGAGTTCTGGAAAATAGGGCCTATGTTTAAATAATTTCTTAAAATGTGGGGAAATGGAACAGCAGGAATAAGCTGTGGGACCATTGGGCTGTGGGACCAATGGGCCATGGGAACATAGAGCTGACCCCACCAGACTTGTCTCATAAGGTGCTCTGAAGAAATTATGAATTTTTCACATTTATGTCCTATCATTTCACCTATATTCTTTACACTGCCTGTCACACACATCACATGCACCTCTAAAGCATTTACCTGTACATAGGTATAACTACGCAGAGAGATGGGTTCAGTCTACTGTTGTTTAACCGCATTCAACTGAGACATGTGTTCACGGCAGTCAGGATTAATCTGTTGAGCCATTAAACAAAGAGCTGCAAATGTATCCGCCTTTCTAAGTAGGTCACAGTGTTAAAAATAGCAAAACTTGTAAAGGGTGTTCATCAATTAAATAAATAAACGTCAGGATAAGGATGAGGCGCGTGTGAGGGATAAGAAATGTGACATGATAAAGACAGGTCCTGTTACTTCCCCAAACACAGACTGAGCTCTCCGGAGTGGGGGAACATCCATTAATTACCGTGGCAGCTTAAGCTGATCTGGAGGCCAACAGGTGCTGCTCTTCTCCTCTCTTTTCTTCTGCAGCACAAGGCACTGAGCTGAGCAGAGCACTTTCTCTCTCTCTCTCTCTCTCTCTCTCTCTCTCTCTCTCTCTCTCTCTCTCTCTCTCTCTCTCTCTCTCTCTCTCTCTCTCTCTCTCTCTCTCTCTTTCTCTCCCTTCCTCCATCCCCATCTCCACAAAACTTGCTTGTGTTCGGTTAGAAAGCACACTAACACATCCACACCACATGAGGACGCCGCTTGATCTTGGCATCCCCGGAACAGCAAAAGGGGTTATGCAGAGGTCAGAGGGTGCCTGCAGTTTTGGACAGTCGGCTCCAGCGGAACGAGGGGCGATCAGGAAGCTATCTGCAGTCGGGGCGGATTTTCGAACCCTCTGCATCCGATTTCGGGACTGTCATTGTCCGGTGGATGCTGGACGCAGCACCACACTACGGTGGATGCTGGACGCAGCATGGTCGATTTTTATGTTATTAGGTAGCCTAGTAAACCAGCTCCACCCGCTGGACGCCAAATTTTTGAGTGGTCTGGCCTCACATCGTTGGAGCGGTCTGCCAGGCTTGCCAAAAATCTGGCAAACCAATCACAATGCAGATATTTGGTTTGAATCAAAGCGGGCGGGTTTTGAAGGTGTGACGACGAAGCTCGCAAAGTTAGGAAAGCACATCAACGAGAAAGATAGCGCTGATTGGTCAGAGCGCCGGCCTATAGGCACCGGCACGGTTTGAAAGTCAACAGGTTGTTCTCATCAACAATCTTCGGATGTACTATTCATCAGGGCCAGACTAAATTACACATCCAATCTCACATTTAGGCTGGTTTATCAGGCTAGTTATTAGGATGATTGTATGCAACCCTCCCATGTGTGCATAATACACATTATGTGAGACACAGTGTCCTGAGGGAGACAACGTGTCTGTTTATGTACCTGTCTATGACCTTTCCCCTTTGGCTAGCTCAAGCCGACAGAGAACCGTACTACTGCCAGTTCCCAATCCCGTAACTAATCTTGAACCGACTGACGTATTCACACCGAAAATTGGAGCATTAGAGAAATGGAAAGTTGCTTTGTGATGCCAACCGAAGAATACTCTCTAGGAACCATGACGACAGTGCAGACGTCAAAAGGTTCATCTGGGTAACACATGGTCAAGTGCTGTAAAGTGCACATTCCTGTGGTTTGCAGGTAAGCACTTTGGTTCAGAACTTAACTGATGCAGGAACGGAAACCACCACCACTCTGGCCGGCCTGAATAGAAAAATGTCCCTAGCTGTCAGTCAGTTTGAAGCATCCTTTTAAAAATCTGAATTTGTCTATCACTCTGTCAATCTGTTTCTAAACTACATTTGGTAAATAATTCCTATAATATACTCTTCGTCTTGACAATAGCCTGTTGCATCCAGTCCACTTCATAACCAAAGTTCTGTCCGTTTGGTTCTTCTGTGTCTAATTAGGCAACATGTGGTAATGGGTGACAACCAGTCAGGAAAACTGCCAGCTTAGAAGAAAATGGAGAATGACAAATACTTTCAAAACATATATATATATATATATATATATATATATTAAGGACTGGGTGGGATGCAGTATCTTTACAGCATGGTGATGACAAGAGGTCATGTTCAATCTAGTAAGGTGAATTAAAATCACATATAATGGCAATGACAGACCAGGCTGAGACTAAACACCGGTAAGAGGGACCTATTCAGGCCCCAGTCCTAAAGTGACTAGTTGAATTGTGTTTAAAATAAACACAAAATTCTCTATATACCCATAATATGTTCCTAAAGTTGCGCCATAGTGCACATACCACACACACACACACACACACACACACTATTCCAGAGCATATACTCCTTTTTCCATGAAGCATTATATCAGTAGAGTCAGTGTGGATGTCAAGATTATTATTGTTTTGTCCTTCAGGCTCTCGGGAGGTTTAAACCTACTCACCCCACTCTCCTAATGTGTACAGCCAGGCAGGATTTATGCACACGTCTCTCTCAGCAGCACACACATTCTCCCTCAGTTGTGTCAGAAACGCTGCACATGGGAAAATGGGGATATTTGGTGATGACAGGGTACACCTCAGTGGGTATATGGTGGCAAAACCTACTTTGGTCATTATAACTGGCCCTCGGCCCCCACTCACCGAAGCAGCAAAAACACAGTTGAAGACATTTTGGTAAATTTTGTAATTTGGGTAAAACCAGCTCCATTCAGACTTGGGGTAGTGACACTATTCTGCAGTGAGATATCAAGGTTCCTGACTTTGCTAAAGCTGCATGTTGACCAAAAGCAATTGTGTCCACAGAGTGCTTGAGAGTAGGATTGAAGCAACACACAAAAAAATCATTAATAGTTGTATGCTAACAGTTTGCTCAATTTTAACCTAGCATGGTATTTTGCAGACTTGGCTATACACAATTTCAGAATACTCTTGATATTCCTAGAATATAACATTTCAAGGGGTCCTTAACGTTCCAAGAATCTGCATTTGTAACTGCCCTACATTCCTTATTAGCGTACATGGCATGCCATGCTTCATAGCCTAGGACATTTGCACATGTACTGACCAAGTAGGTTCCTATACATGTGTCAAAAAGGACTTGAACCATGAAAGTACACATCAAAAGCAAAACAAAAGGAATGGCACTAACGCTCCCCTGGTCTCGGCACATTCATAAACAGGCATGTAAATCACAGCACGGGCTGTGAGAATTCTCCAGTCATCTACTGTACAGTATGCTGGTGTTGACATACTAAACATCATGCTCTTGCTCTCTCTTGTGGGAAACTTCTTGGACAAGTACTAGCAATGCTGAAAAAAACCCTCAGACACAACAGACCCCTTGTACTGTATGACTAGCGAGAAAATACATTATTTATTAAATAATGGTCTTGGTACATTCAAAACATAGATGAAGCTCACTCACAACATGCATTCCATAAAATATAAGTATACAAAAGCACAGAACATTTACAGGGTACATAGACTGCCCGTCCAATAACATTTTGATGGCTGAGTACATGGAAAAAATTCCTGTGTCACTGAGCTTCAGATGTGTTGATATCATTAAGTCTGGTGATTGATGATGTTTTTGAATTGCCACCATTCAAATTTTGTGATCGCTAATGTTTCCACTGTCCCACAATCACATCCACAGCAAAGCAGCCAAATCATTTCTGCCTGCCGCATCTCCTTCACAGATCAGCAGACAGAGGAGCGAGACTGGAGTTAGGAGACGAGAACCCCCTTGAATTGCCAACCCACTCCCTCCCATCTACCACCACCACCACCACCACCGGCAGCCCAAAATAGGCTGTTCGAGCTCTGTGAATGCGGTCTGTCAGGGGAGGCTGCATGGGGAACCTGCATTCAGGGGAAAGATTAAGATGCTATCAGCGGGAGGTGCCAGGGGGGATCAGAGAGGAATGGCGGACGCTGGACTGGGGGACGGGGACGAATGGCCTGGTCGGTCGGTCGGTTGCGGAGTAGAACACATCAGAGCAGAGTAGCGCAGAGCAGCATGTCCCATCCGCCGGTGGCAGCAGGACATGCTTAATGTCAGGAGGTGCCAGTCATCCGCCAGCGAGAGGCCCCGACTAGAGGTCCTGCCCTGAGGCTGATGACCGCCGCTGGCACAGTGCCAACTCTGTACCCTGCCATCCCACTCTCCCGTCTAGTTTTAATATTTATTGATTTAACCTTTTAGGACACCTTTTTGTTTTTATTTATCTTTTAATTACACATCATTTTACATTGCATGGTTTTTTACTGTAAGATGGCTTTGATGTTTCCCTTTAACTTTCTTCTTTCTTCAAAATCTTTTATTCCTCATGATTTAATTCTCATGTTTATTAGAAGCACATTGAGCTGCCTAGTTGTATAATGTGCAGTGAATAAAACTACTGCTGTAATCTGGCCGTGCCATCTCATTCCAAGCTAGGCCAGGCCACCAACACTCCAGACACCCACGCCACAAGTACAGAGGTGCATATCATGAATGTGGGTCTCTTGAAAGGTGGGCATCAGTGTATAGGGACGGTGAAAAATGGACTGTGAATGATCCTTTTCTACCTTAAATTATATAATGGATGTGACATAACAGGTGACATATTTTAGAAAACCAATAGACACCCAGGAGGACTCCATCGTTAGTCTTCTGTTAAGTGACTTAGGAAGGTAACTCAATCCTGTCAACACAGACCAGACAGGTGAAAGGGAAGCCTTGTAAAATTAGAGGAGATACAGACGACTTACAGTGGAGCTGAGAGAGAAAGGGGGGGGGGGGGCAGGAACAAAGACAACAAGCTGACTTCAAACCAATGGCACTCCTGACCGGTCACAAAAGCCTTGTCATGCTCTGGTGGGGTCTCGGGCCTTAATCCGGCCAGCTTTGAGGGCAGCAGACACTGGCTTGTTGTTCTTGGGAGGGGATGGGCAGGCGTTAAGTAGGCAGCAGAGCTACTGGCGACAGGTCCCGGCCAGGGAGATGACTCTATAATCCTAATCACGCTCAGGAATGCTGTCATGGCAGGGGTCACATGACATCTGACTGGCTGTAATGGTGTGCTGTGCGGCATGGTGGGGTGCAATGCCCGGCGGAGAGAGGGGGGGGGGGGGATCAGGTGTGAGGTGCCAGCCTGCCTGCCAGGGAGGCAGGGGTGTGGGGGAGGTGGCCGACTGGAGGTCTGGTCTGGTCTGGAGAAAGGATGAGTCACAGAGATGCTTATAGATATGGGATATGCAATCATACTGTATGTTCACACACACACACGCATGTGGCACGTACACACACACACACACACACACACACACACACACACACACACACACACACACACACACACACACACACACACACACACACACACACACACACACACACACACACACACTCACTCACTCACTCACTCACTCACTCACTCACTCACTCACTCACTCACTTACTCACTCACTCACTCACTCACTCACGGTTCCTGTTCTGTTTCAATGGCTCCCTTTAAGCACATTTGCCTGTGATACACAAACATATATCACCACTTTGTTTGAGCTTAGACGTTTATTCTAGCAAGCTGCACCAATGGCAAGTTTTCATAGTCACAGCTAGATCCTGAAGGCAGAGTAACAAGATCAGACCTGCCGACAGATGGGGACAAACAGGTCAGTTGTCCGGGCCCGGGGGAAAGGGGAGGGGACCCACAATTGGGACTCCATTACATTGTATGTCTTGAGAGGAGGGCCCTGTCAGATGTTTTTGTCCCCGGCCCAGTGAAAGCTGTCAGTGGCCCTGAACAAGATAAATTAAGTGATAATTAATCACACAATTATGGGAGCAGCAGCACACGATGCACGGCAGTGGATATAAGGTTCCAAGGAATAGATAGTGTTAGAGAAATAACTGCCAACCACAACTTCATGTTGGTTAAAAATCATGCCACTGCGGCTAATGATAAATGGTGTGAGCAGATGTTGCAGTTTGGTTCTGTCACTCGGCTCAAGGCAGCCAGTCAGTCAGTAGTGGCAAAGGATGAGATTTTCATTTAAGCTTCAAGTATCATTCCAACAAGCCTCTGAGGTTGTGTGTGTTCTCTCTCTCTCCCTCTCTCTGTCTGTCTCTCTCTCACTCTTCAAGCAGTAGTCTATTCAGGGTGGCCTAATCCTGTTAACAGCAGCTTGCTCTGCAGGCGTCTGGGAAGTTGGACCGTAATCAAATTCTTCCTTTTGACTTGGGCCTCTCTGGGTGCTCTGGTCGAGCACTGTGCTCTGTTCCTCTGATGGAGAACCCGATGACATCATAGCCTACCGTAGCTTAGCAGCAACCAGGCACACTGTAGTAGTCTGCTGACCTTATTATATCCCCGAAACGCGGAGCGTCGGGGATGTAATGGTTTTGCGTGCGCCGCCGCCGCGTCCGCCGCCGCGTCCGCCGCGTCCGCCGCCGCCGCGTCCGCCGCCGCGTAAGGTCTTTCGTGTTAACGCGATAACTTTTGAACGGATGTTTGGATTTGTCCCAGATTTTTTGGGTGAATGCTCTAGGGCAGGTTCATGAACTGATTCGAGTTTGGAGGTCAACACTTTCAAGATGGCCGAATTCAAGATGGCCGAATTTTTGCTTGGTCCACAACTTCTGACCGGGTGGATGGATTTGTCCCAGATTTGGTGTGTGAATGCTCTAGGGTAGGTTCATGAACTGCTTCGAGTTGGGAGGTCAACACTTTCAAGATGGCCGAATTCAAGATGGCCGAATTTTTGTTTGGTCCATAACTTCTGACCGGGTGGATGGATTTGTCCCAGATTTGGTGTGTGAATGCTCTAGGGTAGGTCCATGAACTGATTCGAGTTTGGAGGTCAACACTGTCAAGATGGCTGAATTCAAGATGGCCGAATTATTGTTTTGCCCATAACTACTGACCGGGTGGATGGATTTGTCCCAGATTTGGTGTGTGAATGCTCTAGGGTAGGTTCATGAATTGATTCGAGTTTGGAGGTCAACACTTTCAAGATGGCTGAATTCAAGATGGCCGAATTATTGTTTGGCCCATAACTACTGACCGGGTGGATGGATTTGTCCCAGATTTTGTGTGTGAATGCTCTAGGGTAGGTTCATGAACTGATTTGAGTTTGGAAGACAACACTTTCAAAATGGCTGAATTTTCTTTTGGCCCATAACTTCTGACTGGGTGGATTGATTTGCCCGGTAAAACCTTATTTTAATGGTTCACCATTTCAGTGAATCTACCATATTAGGTACAGTGTAATAACCAATGTAACAATATTTAATACCATGTAATACTAGTGTAATACCAGTGTAACAATATGCAATATCAGGTACAGTGTAATAACGAGTGTAACAGTATGCAATACCATGTAATATAGTGTAATACCAGTGTAACAATATGCAATACCATGTAATACCACTTACGCACAAACACATGATGTAAGTAAAACAATTACATTGTATTAAATATTGTTACACTGGTTATTACACTGTACCTAATGTGGTATATCCACTGAACCATTAAAACAGTATTACCATTTGCCCCATTTTTTGCTTCATTTTCACAATAGTCGTTTGGTTTTAAGCCTATGCACGTCATGTCACGTCTGTATGTATCATATACGTTTACGAAATGGTGGACGGGAGTGGTAGGAATGATGGGGGACTGGAAGCGTCGCGTTTCGGGGATATACCTTAAGCAGTCGAAGGCGACTGCACAGGCAGTCTAGTTGTAAAGTGCCTTCTCTCTCCTTGGGACAGTTTGTAATGTCCACTCACCAGTCAGCTCCGTGCCAGATATTGACAGTGCCCCATGAAACCTTATACATTAGGGCTTGTTATTTTCTGTCCTTAAAAAAACCTTGCTGTTTTTCACGAGGATAATGAGAAGTGGTGTGTGTGGCACACATGGGCATGGTCACAGCTACCATGAGTATAAGGCTGAGGACGACTGGTGCAGTGCCAGGTGAACAAACTAAATGAGTGACTGTGGGCCCTCCCTAAGAACAGAGAGAGTAAAGTGTGGACAGGGCTCCGCATTCCTCATCTACACTAGCCGTAGTCATTGAGCTGATCTGTATCTCAAGTTTAGCATAAAGTACATTGAAAATATGTGTACCTCTTTTACTCCCTGGAAACATTTGGACTGGGCTATTCCCAACACATCGGCCCAACAGTTGAGCCAGTGTTACTCATAATACGCCTCCAGCCAAAGCACTTTTGCTGACAGTACGTACATTTTATCAGTGTGCACGATCGATATGAGTTGTTTCCTCCACACGAAACAAAAACATTTTAACAAGCAAATTTTGTCAAGACACAAAAGTAACTCCTTTTGAGAACAAGGAAATGAAAAAAAAGGAAAATAATGAAAACAAGAGACAAGACCCAGACAGCCCGGATCGGACTTGGGGGCCTTGCCGGGGTGCTACAGTGAGTCCTACCATGCCAACAGTGCTAAAAAACACGTCACTGAACTTGAGGAAGTGGCCCGGGGCCAAGCAGGGCTCCAGCCTGCGTCAGACTCAGGGCCACAGGGGACGAGGCATAGAGAGCATGTGCCTGGAGCAGAGCACGGTCGACGGTCAAGACAGTGGAGTGGGGGGGCTGGAGGTGGGGGTGCAGAGCTGGCTGACTGGCTGGCTGGCTGAGGTAGGACCCTGTCAAGAGTGTATGAATCATTGGAGCTCTGCAGTCGGTAGGCAGTTATCTTTTCTGGAAAGGCTGGCGGATTCCATCTCGTACTTGTTTCAGAGAAGGCTGGAGGAGATGCACAAAACGTGTCATAATATGCCTCCCAGTGGGAACATTTTGCACACAAGACTGTTTTCTCTGTCTCTCTTGCTGTGTGTGTGTGTGTGTGTGTGTGTGTGTGTGTGTGTGTGTGTGTGTGTGTGTGTGTGTGTGTGTGTGTGTGTGTGTGTGTGTGTGTGTGTGTGTGTGTGTGTGTGTGTGTGTGTGTGTGTGTGTGTGTGTGTGTGTGTGTGTGTGTGTGTGTGTGTGTGTGTGTGTGTGCGTGGGTGTGTGCTCGTGTGCTCGTGTGCTCGTGTGCATGTGTGTGTTGTGGAAATGTGTAGCCAATAAATGGCTCTGTGGAGATTCACTAAATCTGTCATATTCAGAGTTAAAGCCACAGGAGTGTGACATGTGGAAAAAATTGTCTCATCACTCCATAATCATCCCGATAGTCCCTGATTTTACACATCAGCCGGCAGTGCAGTACAGTGCAGTCCTTTCCTATCCTCAGCCTCAGCCCCAGCCATGGCAGTCTAACTCGACCCCATAACTAAGACACTTCCTTGGCCATATGCAGTGGCTTATTCCAGACTGAAGCAACGGCAATCATTTCGGTTCTCAGAGTGCCATCCAATAAAGAGAGACAGAAAAAAATGCATAACATGTAGAATTAAATAATCACAGTAAGTATTGTACACTGTAAAAAAAAAGATTCAGTTTATAAAATAAAGTGAAGAGGTACTGTTAGGGGGTCCCCCAGACTAAATATTTAAAACAAAATAAAAGTTCCTAAAATAACTTTTGGGTTTTTGAGTTCCATGGGTAACCTTCAAGGAAACCTCAGGGTTCCTCCAAGAACTAATTTGTCAACAAAGGTTCCTGGCAAAAATGTAGGGGTTCCACCACAGTGTCAAACTGAAGGTTCTTCGAGGAACTTTTTATTTTTACTCCTTATCATGGCCTCTGTGTGATACCCATCGTAATAGAAGGCAATACAAATCAAGTAACCTGCGTGCGTCCTGGAATGATAATGCTTCATGTGAAACGTATCCACATGTCTCCGGACTAACGTGTGTATTGGAGGTGAACAGTGCCTTCCGGACCGATAACAAAAGGAACACTGCAGGAAAGAGGATATCTGGAGCAATCAGGGACGTGGATGGTCTGTGACAACATCTTCCCCCAAGCTACGCTGGCATAAAGGGGGCACTGGATGCTGTTTCTGACAATTGCGTGACAACCATGCCAAAGAGAAGTGAGAAGCAACGCGAAACAGATGGACGACACAGGCGAGATCAAACGATATTTGTTATCAATAACATATTGTGGTTTCCGATTACAGCCGATCCCTCCTAATTTCTCATGATTAATTGCACATTACTGGCAATCAAACAAGTCCTTTTTTGTGTTCGCTCTCTACCACACTGAGGGGTTAGCACTTTGTCCAATGTGCTGTACCCCGCCGCCTCTGGAGGTAGGAGGGGATCATGGGAGCGTTGGGTGGGGTGGGGAAACCACACAGGGGAAAGAGGGGGAAAGATGACAGATTGGTCCTGAAGCTTCCACAGACTGGAGGAGGCAATCCTTGTCCAAGTCCCTCCCACCTGTCACATAAGTGTCGGCTTGTATATCCTTGGGGCCTTGCCGCATGATATGCATCTGGAAAAGATCTCGAAGAAAGACCTTTCGTTCAATCGCCATTCTTTTTTTAAGTTGTTGATGGTGTTGATGTTTCTGTGCCCTTTCTCTCCATGGCACTTTTAGGATGGTGAGAACACATCAGAAACTGTTTGGCCCATGAATTGTCACGCAATGGCACACGCACAGATAATAATTGTTCAGGGAAGAATTTCTCGACCCACCTCCACCTGACAACCCCAAAGTGTTATTTGATAACATGGCAAAATAAATTGTACAGTACATGCAAGTGAAGTTAAAGTGCGTTTTCTAAAACTGTTAAATAGCACTACTCTGCTCATTGCACTACTCTATGTGCACTGCTCGGGCTCTGCCTAAATTGTCTGGGACGCTTAAACAGAAGCTGTTGGCTGCCCTAATTGTTCTGCTTGTTTTTTCTCTGTCTCTCCTCTCCCATTTTCCTGTCAGCACTCATCACCGGCAAGCGCTGGGCCAACACAAACCAACCAAACACTCCCTCGTAGCCCAGGGCTCCTTTTAAGTGGTATATTGTTTAACTTTTTCGACTTACTTCTCTTTCAAACTTCTGAGGAGGGGGAGGGAGGGGGGCGCGTTTCAAGCAATAACATATGATCGCCAAGCCCATGGATTAAATCATACCCATAGGAGGTTTGACATGTACGCCATTCGTTCGCGCTGTTCCGATGTGTCAGTCCAGTTCAGTGTCAATCCTCACTGGAGAAAAGACACAGCCATAACAGACATTAGGGTTCTTGACAAGACCCAGCACCAACATCTCTATGCTGTGATGGACACATGACCACAAAACCCTCAGCATCGACCCCGTCACTTGCATGTATGTACAGTAACGAGATACAGAATCAGATAGGGGTTGTTCTACTAAAGCTGTGCGCCCTGCCAAACGTACGCCATGTTTGTCAGGGCTGTAACCCTCTTTTTTAGGCACATTTCTTTCAAAGAGGCTGATGGAACGTCAACAAGCCTTATACCTCCCAACGTCACCCCCACACAGCACAGACTAGAATGCTCCATCAGTATGAGAGTGACAAGACCGCGAGGGATGAGAGGTGTCTTCAGTGTTGCACAGGGCCTGAGGCAGGGGCTTGTGTTTTGGGGTCACAAAAAGACCCCCGTATGGGATTACGTCTCCCTGTAGACCTCCCGTGAGAACTCCCACCTACCAACAGCCATCACTACTCCCTCTCCCTCTCCTTACCATCCCTCCACTATGCACTCCTGTCCTGTTCATCTCTCTCTCTCTCTCTCTCTCTCTCTCTCTCTCTCTCTCTCTCTCTCTCTCTCTCTCTCTCTCTCTCTCTCTCTCATCTCTTTGTCTCATTTATTATCTGCTCTCCTCATTCTTTCTCTCTGATTTCTTCATATCATGTTCTCTCTCTATTACTCTCTCGCTCGCTCTCTCTCTCTCCCTCTCCCTCTCTCTCTCTCTCTCTCTCTCTCTCTCTCTCTCTCTTCTGTGAAATGAGCCTGAAAAATTGAAACCCAGAGGGGGAGCTTAAAGTTAGGCTCAAAATCATTAAGAAGTGAGCTACTGCCACAGCTCTCCTTGCCTATTAGTTGTCTCTCATCATCAGACTCTGTGGTTCAGAGGGTGCTTAGGTCATTCTTTGCACCTCATCACAGTTTAAAAGGTTATGCATGTGCAGCACCGACGGCTGAGGTAAAGGCAAATGGAACACGGGGGGGAAATTTACGGTCCTTGTGGATTTTCCGTAGAAGTTGGTCCACCTAAAACAAAAAACAGATGTCCTATGGCCCCCGATGGCAGGACCCCATGACTGACGGTAGTCCTCATTTCTGATTACGGGAGGGAGGAGAAGAGGCGACTGAGTCATGGGTTTCGCAGAAAAGCCATGTTTCCAATTAAACAACAAGTGCACAACACTGCACTCGCGCCTCAAGCCTCCGCAGGCTAACAGTAATGTGCTCTGCCATGTCCCTCATTTACATGTACACACACATCACATCGCTCAGCATGCTCTGCTGACTTGCCATCGACAGCCACCCAGCCAGGACAGGCCAGGAACCCTCCACACAGGGTGGTATCGATCACTCACATTTGTTAGTCAAGGTGGGTGGGTGGGGGCTTAGCCGACATCAGAGACATGTGACTACCATCAGTGGAAAGGCTATGTGCACAACGTGCATTATATTCACAATGAAAAATCTTTTATTTTTCAGGGACGAGGTGGGAGGTGTTTTGTTTGCGAAGGTAACCTTTAACCTTAACTGTAAGGTGCTGAGGGAAACCTGGGTATGCCACCAATGATGCTGCACTGCAACAGACACCCATCGCCCCTCAGGCCAGTGGCGTTGACGGGGTGGGTGGGAGGTGGGCAGTCTACTTGGGTTTCTATGCGGGCTTCCTCTTCTGCTCTGCTCCCCTCTCTTGTCTTTTTGTCTTTTCAGCCCCTTTTGTTGTTGCTCGGCATCAGTCTGTTTTTGTTTTTACTGTCGCGACGCTCGGCTTGGCCCTAGATGTGTTTTGGGGCCGCGGGGCAAAACTTGGTAGACATGACCGATTTGTCACGACGATGATGTGAGTGATGTCAGGATCTGAATGGCCGGCGCAGGGGTGGGGCTGGGGCGCATTTTTGAGGAGGACATGGTAGGTGGGTTGGAGGCAAGAGGAGGTGGGCTGGGGGTAAGGTCTGGTGGAGGGGAGAGGAGAAAGAGACAAGGTGAGGTGGGCTGGGTCAAGGTGTGGGTTGGAGGGAAGGTGGACTGGGGAAGGGGCACAGTGACGTAATGAGGGGAGATTAGATTAGATGTGGTAACTTTTATTAGTACCCAAATGTAGATTTGATTTGCAGTAAAGTGATCTCCAACATACACGCTTTCCGCACTGAACATTTACATTTACTGAACATTAACATTTAATACTAAAAGTAGTGCATTCTATTAAAATACATGGTGTCACATGAAGTGACAAGGTTAAAAAAATGACAGAAGATTGATAAATGTATAATAAAATGAGGTAGAGGGGAGGCAAAGGGGCACAGTGAGTAAGGAGGGGAGGAGGTGGACTGGGGTGAGGTGGTGTGGGTTGGAGGGGGGTGTATGGTGGGTGTTGTGAGGGTAGGAGGAGGAGGAGGAGGAAGAGGAGAAATACATACTTTGGTCTGACAGGTCAGCGTAAGGTTGCATGTTGGGAGAATGTGTAGGCCAGACAAGGAGCCTCAGGGCATATCCACAGCTCAACACCTCACCTCCACAGCCAAAGCAAATGGCTTTGCCATAGGCCTACATTCAATACTGACGGCTATTTATTCATCTATTTAATGCAGTGGTTGTTCTCCTTGATAGAAAGATATCCGAACCAATGCTTTTGTGTTAGACCACAGGTAGACGCTTATGTGGGTAAAAGAAGAAGTAACTTGCAGCTGGCTAATAGCAAACAAACATGTAACGCATGACTGGACACAAACACACTGGGATGCACACAAAGGCTTGCATCACACAAACAAACACATACAGTTGGGCACAAAGGCACACACATACACACACACGGCATATGCAAGAATTCTGTGAGAAACTGAAGCCAGATTACCAACACAGGACCAACACAGTGCCATAGTGCAAAAATCTTGGTGGGTATGGTGTGTGTGTGTGTGTGTGTGTGTGTGTGTGTGTGTGTGTGTGTGTGTGTGTGTGTGTGTGTGTGTGTGTGTGTGTGTGTGTGTGTGTGTGTGTGTGTGTGTGTGTGTGTGTGTGTGTGTGTGTGTGTGTGTGTGTGTGTGTGTGTGTGTGTGTATGTATACTGGGAGTCGTGGTGGAGGAGGGGGGTTGGCTGATTTGCCAGTGGATCCAAAATAAGAAACCTCCATGGTGGTCACTGTCAGGGAGGAATGTAGTGCAATGTTCGTGAAAAATGAAGAGGCTGTTTTTCACACAACAGAGGTGTAATTAGCCCCCACAAAGGAATCCGGGCCAGAAGCTGACAGGTTCACATACACACGAGCAGCTAATGCGACACCTCTGCATGGCTACCACAGCACAGCACAGCAGCAGCGCACTCCGTAACCTGTCAACCATGACAAGGTGCTCAGACATGTCTAAACGCTCTTGAAGATTTTAAAATGAGAAGGAGAATGTTTGTTCGCCTACCAAGAGGACGACTGATTTAATGTTGTTTTCTAAGAATGGCTATTAATAACAAGTTATACCTTTCAAGTTGTTCAATAAACAATCCTCTGTCAATGTCTGGAATGAACGTATGAGCTGAAATGTGTAAAACCACAGACATTTCACAATTTTTATTGTATCTTCAGTCTTGCGAAATGGTCATGTCATCACGTAACACAACCTCTCAGGTCCAGTGCAATTTTCACACCTTCCTATCCAACCCTCTCTTCCAGTGCCACGCCAAACCTTCTCCTCTTCTTCCTCCAACTCCTCTTATCCTCCTACATTATCTCTTCTTTCTCTTTCTCCTCCCCTTCATCTCCTTCTATTCATCTTCCTCCTCCTCCTTCTCTTCCCCCTTCCTCTTTTCTTCTACCTCCATCTCTTCCTCCTCTCTTTCTATTCCTCCCCCTCCATATCCATTTCCTTCTCCTCTTCCTCACTTCCTCCACCTCCTTCTTTACCTCCCCCCTCTCTCCCCCCCTCTCTCCTCCTCCTCCTCCTCCTCCTCCCTCTCCTGGGCTCTCTCACAGCTGTATCTGTGCAGGCTTGTTTCAGCTGCCGCGTGTTATCACAACACGCCACAGGAGCATTACTATCTGACGTTAATCGCGTTCGCCTCAGCCCCGGGAGGCAAGAGCTGCGTCTAAACAAATTTCAAACAAATTGGCAAGTAGTCAAGCTGTAGTTACCCCACTCCCCTGCCTCACAAGTGGCCATTCGGGGAGAAGAGGAGACTGCTGAGAGAGCTGAGGTGCTTCCCTAAGTAGCGCCTACTGCAAAGATCTGAGAGGCTACTTGAACTTAGTGTGTGTGTGTGTGTGTGTGTGTGTGTGTGTGTGTGTGTGTGTGTGTGTGTGTGTGTGTGTGTGTGTGTGTGTGTGTGTGTGTGTGTGTGTGTGTGTGTGTGTGTGTGTGTGTGTGCGTGTGCGTGTGCGTGTGCATGTGCGCGTGTGTGTGCGCGTGTGTACGTACACGTGTGCATGCGTATGTGCACGTGCGCTCGGGCACAGTGGCGTAGTGTAATTTTTTATGGTGGGTTTACTGTATATTGGAGCATTTTTTTGAAGTGGGTATACTGTATATATTTGTGCTATTCAAAATAATGGATCAAGTGGGTATACTGAAATACCTGAAATTTAGAAGTGGGTATACTCCGTATACCCGCGTTCTACGTAGACTACACCACTGCGTGTGTGTGTGTGTGTGTGTGTGTGTGTGTGTGTGTGTGTGTGTGTGTGTGTGTGTGTGTGTGTGTGTGTGTGTGTGTGTGTGTGTGTGTGTGTGTGTGTGAGTGTGTGTGTGTGTGTTTGAGTTGGTTGGGGGGTAAGTGTAGCAGCAGGGGAGCAAAATTGATTGACCTTAAGGATAAGTTTACATTCATCTGTGTCTATATCATTTCTATTGCGGATACTGTCCATTTACATTAAAATATTGGAAAACGACTTCATAGGTGGAAGGCTTCAAAGACGCCAGAGCCCACGTATGCATTCAAATCTGATTCTGATTCTGATTTAGCATTCAGAAAAGGTGAGAAACGAGGATCCGCTTTGCTGAGCTCTATAGCTACTCGTCCTGGTTGGACAATATCACTATGATATGCTCCTCCCTGATTCGCTGGGCTGGTATTGTTGGGCATGTGACTTCACAGGCATGATTCACTTCAGCTAGCACAGACTAGCGAATCGGCTGATCCGCATTTCTTTGTAAACAGAGTAACCTTCTATTGAGAGGACAGAAACTTTGTAAAAGTTTGCAAGATGCCAACACGATGACATGGTGAAATGAATTCATGTAAACTGAGCCTAAGTCTGGTTTTGAACCACATAGAGAGAGAGAGAGGGGGGGGGGGAGAGTGGGGGTGGAGGAAGAGAGAAATAGCAAGAAAAAGACACACACACGCACGGACGGCCAGGTAATCACGGACTGGGGAAACTCCCTGTTGACATTTACTGCCATAACATATATATATATTTTGCAAATGGTTGATGGGAACTCATCTACATACAGTACCAGGATGATGTAATAATATCCCATAACAAAGAACACGAAACAAAGAAGTTAAATAAAATCTCTATATACAAACCCCAACTCCGATGAAGTTGGGACGTTTGGTAAACAGTGAATAAAATCAAAATGCTATCATTTTCAAAACATTCAATCTATTCATTAGATGGAGAATAGTGAAAAGACAACATATTAAGTGTTAAAACCGAGAAAAAATATTGTTTTGGGGGACATATGTACTCATTTCTAATTTGATAAATCCAACACGTCTCAAAAGAGTTGGGACGGGGACAATAAATGGCAGCAAATGTCGAGGAAGACTAAAAACAAAACAAAAGACAACACTTAACAGTTAAATACATTAACCGATGAGATGATTTTATATAAAAAACAGTGTTAATTCCTATCTTGGACATGTTTCACCAGCTTAAATGGTGGGTGTATTCCTTGTCATGTTTTGCAATGTTTTCCTTTCCGTAGTGCTTACAGTGTGACAGGTCTTGACCAAAAACCCACCATTTTATCACCTGCTGGTCCTTATGATGGAGCCAAACTGTTAAAACATAGTAGAGAATGCAATTTGACCTTACTATGTGGCAGTAATCGAAGATCTCCCTTCAAAATATAATGCATGAGTGGCTTTTCATGCTGTTTAAAACCCATTTATACCATTCAGCACTGTATTTAACTCTACAGATGAGTGAGAACATCTTAACCAATGCACTACTGCACCCGCATGTCATCATGGAGGCTGACTTTTGAAGCTAGCACTAACACAAGTTGGATGGTCCATTTTCACTGTAGCACAGGATGTGCAATGCTCTATTATTGTCAAAAAGAATGGACTTCTACAACTTCTGCTGACTTCTGTAAGCAAAGGACAGTTTCCCATGTCTTCTGGGTCTATTTCAAGTGAGCTCAGGTGCTCAGGAGAATGTTACACCCCTGTATCATTTTCATGCATTAAGCATTCTTAATATGGTCAATTTTCAATAGCTCTAATTCCTGGAGTGCTAGAGTGAGACTACAGCCAATATATATTTCATGATGCCATGAACCTATACAATGATTTTATTAACAAAAATATGTCTTATATACACTCAATTGTGGTAAATCAAAGGGAATTCAAAAATGTATGTAATAACTATGGTAATTATTCCCTTTGCATCTCTAATTCTGAGTGACTCAGCCTCTCTGTGATGATCTTATACCTGGACACCTATATTGTCCGTCAGTACAATTCATTTTGAAATGTTCTTCTTTGTTGTTCTATCTTATTTGGATGTTTACTAAATTTCACTGATCCCCATCCCAACTCTTTTGAGACGTGTTGGATTTATCAAATTAGAAATGAGTACATATGTCCCCCAAAACAATATTTTTTCTCGGTTTTAACACTTAATATGTTGTCTTTTCACTATTCTCCATCTAATGAATAGATTGAATGTTTTGAAAATGATAGCATTTTGATTTTATTCACTGTTTACCAAACGTCCCAACTTCATCGGAGTTGGGGTTTGTAATATCTATTACGAAAGCATGAGGTACATCTCTCAAAAATATTTGGCATTTTTTTCCATGATCTATATATACTATATCTATATCTATACATGCATGCACCTGTATCTAGTGCAGGCCGAGAAATATGTATATAACTGCCACACCAGCAGTGTACGGCACTGAGACCTAACAATGAGGTCAAACAAAAAGTTCTTTTACACTTCATAACTGTTCACTGCCTGTTTGTTACTTCAGCCGCCATTTTTAATAGCCTGACAACAATCCTGTCCTGCCAAACACTTTATCTCCAAGTCTCCTGAAGTAACCTGAAAACCCTGCCACCTGGCATGCCACCGAGGCTGGTAAGCACCAGGACAGCTTTGCCTTCTAACACCATAATTCTCAACGTGGGGGGCGAGACCTCTAAGGGGGTCAGGGAAGGCAGAGAGAAGGGGCTTTGCATAAAAACGGGAAAAACACAGCTTAACAGGTAACACAATTCCATGACGTCGTTGTCCAGCACAAACCTCATATCTCGTTCTTTATACTGCTGCTCCGTTGCCTTGAGTATATGTGTATGATAAATTATTTCACAACCAACTTTAATGTTGGAATGATTATTTAGAGTATTTAGAAAATCGTGATTAATAAATGAATATGTGGAAAACCAAAAAGCGTGGAAATACAGGGTTTCTGCCTGATAAACAGCACTCACTTGTATGGTTAGTCAATTTGTTTACATTTCTGTTGAATTCCAAATAGTAATAATAACATTGTTTGGAATACAGTATTTGGGGGTGCGGGGTGGGTTGCAAAATAAAATAGTCTTGGGTCCAGAAATAGGGTCGCAGCAGAAAAGTTTGGGAACAATTGTTCTAACGTAGTCAGCTCCAACGCTCTTATCAACATGGACATCCACTCTGAACTGAGCTGCATTTTCACATGATGTCACCGTACCGTAGTAGAGGAGTAACTGGGTCACAAGGAGCTGGCCAAAAATGAGTCTGAATCTGACAGAGTCTGTGTGTTTTTATGTGCTTGTGCTTGTGTGTGTGTGTGTGTGCGTATGTGTGTGTGTGCGTGTGTGTGTGTGTGTGTGTGTGTGTGTGTGTGTGTGTGTGTGTGTGTGTGTGTGTGTGTGTGTGTGTGTGTGTGTGTGTGTGTGTGTGTGTGTGTGTGTGTGTGTGTCCACAGCATGCTTGCCGATGCCACCCCCTTCCCCTACCGCACCGCATTGCAACCCGCTCCACACATGCCCTTTGGCGGTGCACAGGACGCACTTCACTGGTTGAATGAGTCTAATTCAAGCTTCATCTCCCCACCAAAGTGTCTCTCAGCACCCAAACCCTCATCACTGATCTTATCGGCCAATTACCGCTGTGCATTCCTCCACAGAGGGCAGCAGTGCCAGAGCGCTGTGCGTTAACCCCCCATGCAGGTGCAGCTGTCTTGAGGTCTATCAAGTGACGAGAACACTAGGTCCACCAGGTTCTTCAGACAGACACAAATTGGTGACTCCCTGGACGAGGGTTAATGAGACAGAACATTCAGCTTTACTCCTAGTCAAATATTTGTATGCCTCAACAGTCTTCAGTGAGCTATGAAAAAAATAGTAATTTGAACACATTCCATTCATTCACTAAATGTGGTTTATACCACATGGAATTAGTGTAACATAATATAACATAACATAACATAACATAACAACATAACATAACATAACATAATAAAATATCATATCATATCATATCATATAATATAATATAATATAATATAATATAATATAATATAATATAATATAATATAATATAATACAATATAATATAATATAATATAATATAATATAATATAATATAATATAATATAATATAATATAATAATGAATTCCATCCTGACAGATTATGAGTTCACAATGTATAATGTGATGATTCATATTCAGCGCTGGTCTCTTGTGAGAAGATGACAATGAAAGGGAGCAGATGATTGGTTGCTTGTCCACATGAAACATTCCAAAATCCACCCAGGCGATTGCAGAATAAATCATATCCGACTGCGACCAATCTGCTATAAAGGGCTGTCATCACACCTTTCAAGAGTGTTGATACAGTGCTAAATGAATAGGTACTTTGCCTCACACATCGAGACGGAGTGTCGACATGTTTTTCTCCAAAATTTGTGCAGTGTGAAAAGACCTGTAAACTCACGAACAGACAGTCCTGACCCCACCTCTTCGAAACATCAGTCACAGGACAAAACGGTCTCAAGAGCAGAGGCCCATGCAGTGCACATTGGGAATGGTCTTCAGAACCTACCAGACACGCAGCTCTTCATATACAACACACTCAAGGGCGGTCCTAGGGGTGGGCCAACCGGGCAATTGCCTGGGGCGGCACTCGAGAGGGGGCGGCACCATTCCGAAATCCCACCCTATCGCGAAACTCTGCTTCCAAATAACACAGTGAAAATCACTATAAATATGAAAATAGTATTAAACATATTAAAAATCGTTTAATATGTGTTATTTCTACACTATAACACATAACATAAGTAAGAACATAATCACACTATTACCACATAACATAGTAATAACGTAAGTAATAACATTATTATTGCCGTTTTTCGTCAGTTATCATAAGCATTTTTGGTGATTTTTTTCACCGGGGCGGGGCCACCACGAAAGGGGCGGGGCATCGGAGGGGGCATCCCCGGAGCATTAGTCATTGTAGGACCGCCACTGAACACAGTAGTATACGTGAAGAAACAGTCAGAGTTGTAGGGATTGGATTATATAGATTGACTAATATGATATGTTGCTCATTTTATTCCAGCTATAAAAAGGCTGGAGGCAATAGGGATTATGGAGTAATCAGAATGATATGATATGTTATGATAGTTTGCCAAAATAATGTCTCATGAGTCTGTGGCATGAGGGCCTTGAAGCTTTTGTATACTTCAGCACATAATGGTTGTATGAGCCGAGCAGAGCACTATGAGCATAGGGAACCTCAGGTACATTTCCTGTCGTCTCAAGTGTATGTTGATGTTTTTGGTGCTCGACTGAGTTGTGGTTGACATTTGGAAGATAAAAAGAAGCATAATCCACAACTGTGATACACGACATATGTAGGATAATTTTGCAGGCATGTACAGTATGCTAGATCTATTGGAAATTATAATGGAAAACCGTAAAAGCACATCACAGAGGATTTCTGAGAAATTGGAACGCTATGGTCATTAGTTTGGATTTGTGCCTCACTGTGACCTCTGATGGTTGCAAGGATAACTTTTCGTCATATATTTGCTGTGCAACATGTTGCAACTGAAGTATACGGTCTGTCCCCAAGCAGGCAATACAATGATTCTTGGGATTGAAAGCCCCAACATTTATCTTACCTACCCAGGTCAAAAAAATGTGTACTTAAGTGTACTTTAAATATATTTAATTTTCTGAAAGTATATTTTAAGTACACTCTATTTATCAAGTACAGTACTTAAGTATGGTATTGAAAAATATACTTATAGTTTAGTGTATTTTAAATATATTTTAAAATCATTTGTATTATTAAAGTTATGTACTTAAATATAGTTTTATAAAATATACTGTTAGTGTATTGTATTTTAAATGTATTTTAAGTATATTTGTATTTTAAAAGTAATGTGCTAAGTGTAGTATTGTCAAATATACTATTAGTGTATTATATTGTAAGTGTATTTCAAGTATATTTGTATTTTAAAAGTAATGTGCTAAAGTGTGGCATTATAAAGTATACTATTAGTGTATTACACTTTAAGTGTATTTTAAGTATCTGTGTATTTTAAAAGTTATATACTTAAGTGTAGTATTATAAAATACACTATTAGTGTATTGTATTTAAATGTATTGTAAGTACATTTGTATTTTAAAAGTAATGTGCTAAAGTGTAGTATTGTCAAATATACTATTAGTATATTGTATTTTAAGTCTATTTTAAGTACATTTGTATTTTAAAAGTAATGTGCTAAAGTGCAGCATTATACAGTGTACTATTAGTGTATTATATTTTAAGTGTATTTTAAGTATCTTTGTATTTTAAAAGTTATGTACTTAAGTGTAGTATTATGAAATATACTATTAGTATATTCTATTTAAATGTATTTTAAGTACATTTGTATTTTAAAAGTAATGTGCTAAAGTGTAGTAGCATTATAAAGTATACTATTAGTGTATTATATTTTAAGTGTATTTTAAGTATCTTTGTATTTTAAAAGTTATGTACTTAAGTGTAGTATTATAAAATACACTATTAGTGTATTGTATTTAAATGTATTGTAAGTACATTTGTATTTTTAAAGTAATGTGCTTAAGTGTGGTACTGTTAAATATACTATTAGTATATTCAATTTTAAGTACATTTGTATTTTAAAAGTAATGTGTTAAAGTATAGTATTATAAAATACACTATTAGTGTATTGTATTTAAATGTATTGTAAATACATTTGTATTTTTAAAGTAATGTGCTAAAGTGTGGTATTGTTAAATATACTATTAGTATATTCTATTTAAAGTCTATTTTAAGTACATTTGTATTTTAAAAGTAATGTGCTAAAGTGTTTTATTAAAAAATACACTATTAGTGTATTGTATTTAAATGTATTGTAAATACATTTGTATTTTTAAAGTAATGTGCTTAAGTGTGGTATTGTTAAATATACTATTAGTATATTCTATTTTAAGTCTATTTTAAGTACATTTATATTTTAAAAGTAATCTGTTAAAGTGTAACAGAGTTATAGTGTTAGTGTAGTGTAGTGTTATAAAATACACTATTAGTGTATTGTATTTAAATCTATTGTAAGTACATTTGTATTTTTAAAGTAATGTGCTAAAGAGTGGTTTTAGAAAATGCACTATTAGTGTTTTGTATTTAAATGTATTTTAAGTATATTTACAAAATAAATAAACTAATTACTGGCCAAAGTACAGTCATTTTCCTAGCAAAAAATGTCTATATCTGGAAAATCAAAAAGGCGGAACATGGACAAGAACCCCATTTTATGATGATGATGAATGACTCCCCTTTTTCCAGCATGAATTTTGGAAATAAACTACGAAAAATCATACACAGTACACCATTATAGTAATGTATGGTATTAGAAAATGTACTGCTAGTTTAATGTATTAAACTTTGTTCTTAAAAAATGTACTCAAACATAGTGTTAGAAAATATACATTATCAGTTATACCTAAACTATATTTTACGACCTTTACAAATATGCATACTTACTTTTTGCATACTTACTATATTGCCTTTTTGGCACTAATATTAATTGTCTTTAATGAAATGTACTCACTTATAAAGATTTAATGTTATTTTTCTTGTTGTCTTGAACCATCATATTCATAATAGATTATTTACAGGGCGTCAGAATTGTAGCCCAAAGGTTGCCGGTTCGACTCCCAACCTACCAGGTTGATGGGGGTAGTAATTAACCAGTGCTGTCCCCGACTGAGGTACCCTGAGCATGGTACCGTCCCGCCACACTGCTCCCTTGGGGTGCCATTGGGGGCTTCCCCCTTGCACGGATGAGACATAAAATGCAATGTCGTTGTGTGCAGTGAACAGTTGCATGTCACAATGACAAAAGGAGTTGGAGTTTCCCGGGTGGGCTTTCGGCTTTAACTTGGGTATATTGCAAATAAATTGCTATCACGCTTTCACATGTCTGCACATCTATTGGAAACTATTTATTCCAATACTTTTAAAGAAGTGACTGAAATGAGAAAAACAGTGGCCTACTCATTAAAATGTCCTGCTCCATGCATCCACTAACTTTTAATGATGTTTTCGTTCTTGTAGAGTACTTCAACGCATTCAAAGTAGCGTCCCTGTGCACAACCACTGTCCTGGTGCTAGTGATGTGCAGTAAAAGTAATCCAAGTAAAGTACTTGGATTTACTTAAGCATATTTCTTAAAGGAACAGTCCACCGTGTTTCAATAATAAAGTATGTTCTTCTCTGACCTGAGATGAGTTCCTCTGGACCTGCCTAGTCTTCGGACGCGCCCCCAGTCAGCAGCGCGCGCTGCGCAAACTCGTTAGCATTAGCTTGGCTCAGCTTTGTGGATGGACGCAAAAGGTGCCTTAAGTTAGAAGTGACCAAATCCTTCCATGTGTTCCCTATTAAATCTCCCCTGCATGACTAGTAAACCGATCACAAAGTTGTTGCACAAAATGAAACCTGGCGATTTCCTACTAGATAAAGAAATGGCACTGTAATGAAAGGCGTAGTAATACATTTGGAGCACTTCGACTTCGACGCAGTAATATCTTCACTCCTAGTTCCCCCCTTTCCCCCTCCCATCCCAGGTCAAAATGTTTAGTACTTAAGTGTATTTTAAATATAAGTATATTTTAAGTACACTATATTTTTGAAGTACAGTACTTAAATATGTTTTAAAAAATATACTTATAGTTCAAGTGTATTTTAAGTGTATTTGTATTTTTAAGTAATGTGCTTAGTATGGTTTTAGAAATATAATATTAGTGTATTGCATTTTAAGTGTATTTTAAGTTTATTTGTATTTCTAAAGTAATGTGCTAAAGTGTGGTATTAAAAAATATACTATTAGTGTATTGTAATTTAAGTGTAGTTTAAGTGTATTTGTATTTTTAAAGTAATGTGCTTAAGTGTGGTATTAGAAAATATGCTGTTAGTGTATTGTATTTCAAGTGTATTTTAAGTGTATTTGTATTTTTAAAGTAATGTGCTTAAGTGTGGTATTTGAAAACATACTATTAGTGTAGTATATTTTAAGTGTATTTGTATTTTAAAAGTAATGTGCTAAAGTTTGGTATTAGAAAGAATATTTGAAACGTACTTTAAGTTAAGTATGATTTTAGTATATTAAGTACACTTGTACAAAGTTTGATTTTAGTACCAAAAAGTCAACTTAAAATGTGTTAAAGCTCTACTTAATTATATTTCAAGTGTATTTAAGTATACTATAAGTTGTCCCAAAATAACACAGCTTAAGTATGTACTTCTGCAGCATGCTATAAAGTGCTTTCTTATGACCTTGAAATAGATTTGTAGCATACTTCAAATAGTTACACTTAACCACATGTTAAAGTACAAATTAAACATCTTTTAAAGTGAATTAGTAAGTATATTTAAAATGTACTTACAGTTAAGTATGATTTTAGTATATTAAGTACACTGCAAAGATTGATTTTAGTACCAAAAAGTCAGCTTAAAATGTGTTAAAGCTCTACTTAATCATACTTCAAGTGTATTTAAGTAAACTATTAGTTGTCCCAAAATAACAGTCTTTAAATACACACTTTTGAAGTATATTTTAAATGCAAAAATACATACTTATTAAGTATATTAAGTACACTTTTTCCACCTGGGTACTTTTTTTAACCATCATTTAAGTGTATTTTAACCTAGGCTTATTTATTCATTATGCTTTGCAACATTAAATAACCTTCCCCCTTCCATTTTGTTAATGTATTTTCATGGTAAAAACACCATATTGAAGAGCACAAACAGATCTTAAAAAGGCATGTAAGGCCTTACCTATTAAACTTTTAAGCACAATACTGAAGTCTGTACTTAAGTTGTGTTATTAGTGTATTAAGTGCACTTTAAGTGTACTTTTTGGTGCACTAATTAAACATGTAAAAGTGTCTTTAATTCGATAAAAGCATACCACCACCAATGATTTCTAAGTATTATTATTAAATATATAAAAGTATACTTAAAGTGTACTACTCAATACTATTACTTCAAGAACGTAATTGTGCCTGTTGAAGAACATGTAGTTGTGGTCTAGTGGTTAGAGTGCAGGTCTGTGGTTCAGTGAGTTGTGGGTTCATCTCCTGGTTGAGGCAGTGGTTGTTGTCTGAAGTGAAGGTGAAAGGAAGGTTCATATGAATGGCTGATGGTTGTGAACAAGACAATGTACAATGGAAATGAGCAATTAGAGATTACATGAATGTTTTTTTCATATACTTTTTAAATATATTTAAAGTGTACTTAAAATAAATATATTTGAAATGTGCTTAAAGTAAAATCTACTTGTAGTATACTTCAAATACATTTAGAGTCAATACACTTAAAATGTACTTAAAGCGATTTTTGTGAATATATTTGAAATGTACTTAAAGTAAAGTATGCTTTAGTACATTAAGTGCACTTGTACAAAGTTTGATTTTAGTACAAAAAAGTAAACTTAAAATGTGTTTAAGCTCTACTTAATCATACTTCAAGTGTATTTAAGTGCACTATAAGTTGTCCCAAAATAACACAACTTAAGTATGTACTTATGCAGTATACTATAAAGTACTTTCTCATGACATTGAAATAGATTTCTAATGTACTTAAAATGCACTTATCCGCATGCTAAAGTTCACATTAAACACATTTTAAAGTGACTTGGTTAGTATACTTATAATGTACTTAAAGTTAAATATATTTTTAGTATATTAAGTACACTTGTACAAAGTTTGATTTTAGTACAAAAAAGTCAACTTAAAATGTGATTAAGCTCTACTTAATTATATTTCAAGTGTATTTAAGTATACTATAAATTGTCCCAAAATAACACAACTTAAGTATGTACTTCTGCAGTATACTATAAATTACTTTCTCATGACGTTAAAATAGATTTCTAATGTACTTAAAATGCACTTATCCGCATGCTAAAGTACACATTAAACACATTTTAAAGTGACTTGGTTAGTATACTTATAATGTACTTAAAGTTAAATATATTTTTAGTATATTAAGTACACTTATACAAAGTTTAATTTTAGTACAAAAAAGTCAACTTAAAATGTGTTTAAGCTCTACTTAATTATATTATAAGTATACTATAAGTTGTCCCAAAATAACATTCTTTAAATACACACTTTTGAAGTACACTTTAAATACAATAAAACGTACTTATTAAGTATATATTAACATTTTCACAGCTTTTCTCTTTTCATGTCTTTTCTTTTCTTTTTGCCTTATTTCCATTAAAAAAAAACATAACATTTCTAAAACAGATCCAATGGCCTCTCTATCTCTCAAACAACCAAATGGGATGAGCAAGGGCTGACTGCCCAGAGACCCCTGGGCCTGTCCTGTATCAGGATGAAACACGGACTGCCAAAACACACAAAAACAGAGTTTGACTATGATTTACTGCCTGGAGTCTTCTGACTCAAACACTTCACGACCAACACCGCCACCACCCCCGCTACTCCCCCTCCTCAACCTATGACTCCAGCAGCCCCTCTCACGAAACGCTGCTTGCTTGCTTGCTTGCTTGTGTGTGTGTATTGCACTTACATTGCACGACTTTAATGTGTTTCCTTCAATCTGTCAGTCTGTTTCCTCCCTCCTTTTGGTCAAGGCCCGGGGTGTCGGTTTTCCGTGTCAGATTTACAATGAGCTGCGTGGACGCCCTCAAGGGAACTTTTACGCCAAGCACTCTGGTCAGGTGCAGCCCAGACAAATCTGATGTAGGTTTTTTTATTCCCCATTTTCATCACACTGACCTCCTTCACCACGTACTTAGCAACTACTCCAAACTATTAGCAAAACAAATAGACTTAAGACAATCTTGGAGTGCAGTGAGAATCCCCCTCCCGCCCATCTAAAAAGATCCTGGTCTTCAAAAAGCATTGGAACAGTCAAAACAAATAGAGTGCAGAGAGGAAAAAGGAACAATTCCATTCCACCAAGTCATCTTATGTTGGGATAGAAAGGGCATTTTTATAAGGAGCTGTCCTCACGCACCCTCTTCATGTCCGCCTATAAAACACGGCCAGAGAAGCCCTCGCCGTTTCCAATTACAACTCGAAATGACACCTGGTATTTCTCATTGCGCGGGGACAGACACATTCTCGAAACCGATGGCCCGATAAGCTTTCCAAAAGGAGGGGAGCAACGCGCCAAGCATTGTGTGTCCTACGAGCTCCAGCACCCTCCCCTTGCCTCGTGTCGGCAGAGCTCCCATTTCCAGCACAGGGAGAGGCCAGCCACCCCGGCATGTTTAGCTAAGCGCCCGTGATAACTTTGGCCCCCTGACCCCCACAAAACTGGCTCCTGTGATGTTGCTAGGGAGGAGGTGCAAGGAGGCAGGTGGGGGTCACATAAACAGGAACTAATTAAGGCATTAGGGGTGGCGGAGGACGGCAGGCAGGGAGGGAGGGAGGGAGGGAGGCCATCCCAGAGACCAAGAGCACAGATCAAGCCCTTTAGGCCCGTGGGAGCAGGAAGTATTTTATCAAGGGGGCTAGCTACGCTCCCCACTTTCACATCATGGTCACTGGCACTTAAATTCGGCAGAGCGGAGTGCCATTTCAAGCACGGTCAGCTACCCCATGAGGCACAACATGGGCTGCTGTTTTAGAGACAGACTGACAAGCAGGCAGACAGGGGAAGGATGTAATAGTTACTGGAGGAAATGGAAAAGAGTCGCAGTGAATTAGTTGCGAGCACCTCTTTTTTGTAGGGAAGCATGCCAGAGCATTCAAAGGCTGGATTGAAGACTTGGGCCTTTGTCCGAGAGGTATGCAAACCCATTCCTCAGACAGATTGTGTCTTTCTGTGGCGATTTGTGTGAGGGACGAACACACTTGTGCCTGCACTCACTACCTCCCTCCCTCTCTTTAACTTTCTCTATTTCTCTCTCACACACTCTCTCTCCTTCTCTCTCTCTCTCTCTTTCTCTCCATTTCTTGTTCTCCAACACACACACACACACACACACACACACACGCACGCACGCACGCACGCACGCACGCACGCACGCACGCACGCACGCACGCACGCACGCACACACACACACACACACACACACACACACACACACACACACACACACACACACACACACACACACACACACACACACACACACACAAAGGCCCAGATTTTTACAAGAGAAAATCAATCCCAAGACTCGGGTCGGATCTGACCCCTGCACTCTGAACAAATCCTGAATTAATTAAAGGGGGGTAAACTCAGAGAGTACCACAGGAGGTGGATTGAGTGTCTGCCCCCCCTCTCCTCTTGCTACCAGAAGATTAGTGGGCACCTACTCAGTGCAGAGTTTCCTTCCACAGCCGCAGGTACGGTAGCTGGACGGGGCCAGCCGTCTGCCTCATGAACAGGTGCATCTGTTCAAGCTTTCACCAGGCAGCAGAATGGCACTATTTAGTTTAGTTACACAAATGACTTTATTGGGCACTACAATATGTCTGTCTGTTAGTGAGTTTGCTCGCAACTTACGTAGGTCTGTCAACCATGTTAGGTTATAATGTGCTCTAGTGTGTGTATGCTTAGTCTATGAACAGTACACAGCCAGGCATTGGGATGCTAGTATATTTTTCATTGGTGCAGTTGAATATGGAGCCATGCCCAGCCGGTGAGTGAGGTGAATGCTCCCGGATGGGTGATATCCCAGCCTCCGAGGGCTTGTTTAGTGGTGATACTCCAGCCTCCGAGGGCTTGTGTAGTGGTGATACCCTGGGCCTGTGTACCCTGTCCTGTCCTTGTGTTCCCTCAGGGAATTGTCTCCCCACCGTTGCCACTTGGCTTGGCTTATACAGCTCCTCTCAGCATCGCCTTACACCACCCTCTCCCTCTCTTGCTCCCTTCTCTCCATCATTCCCTCCCCTCTCTCCTTCCCACCCTCTATTCCTCTCTTCTCTCTGCATCCTTCTCTCCATCCCCCCCCCCCCCCCTCTCATGCTACTGCTTCACTCATGCCCCACAGCCCAAGACTTTGGGTCCCATCACCCTTCGCCGGGCCCGGCTGCAAGGGCCCCATTGTTTGGCCCCACCTGTCCTGCCGGCCTTGTCGGCTCTGTCATCGGGGGCTTGTTGAGCAAATACTCCCAGGTATGACTACAATTTCAGGCTCAGCCTCACACCACGGCTACAGCCGCCACGGGTAGGCTGTCACCCTGGGAAAAAAGAGGGGGGGAAAATAGAGAGGAGGGACACAAAGGTCTGTGTCACACTACCCATTTTTTTAAGCAATAACTTATTCCTCTTTCGTGTGAAGGATTCTCTACAATGAATGGGGTGAAAATGCAATCTATGACCAAATAGGAGCCCTCTACATTCACCGAACGCCTGAGAAAAGTGATCGAGTACTCAACCTAGAATGAGAAACAATAAAAGAGAGTGGGGCAATAATAACACTAATAAAAAAAGTATGCTTTGGCCCCTTAGCAGCAATGAGATTGTGCTACAGTATAGTGTGACCTAAATATTCAGAGGTGTAATCTACAATGGGAGGGAGGAGGGCCAGGCCTCGACCTCGTGAAAACGTGCGATGGCCCTCTGGAGTGGGATCTCGCCCTGTGAGGAAATGGGCCCATTAAACTGCCACTTGCAATCACCCCTCAAAACCGGCGCTACAGGCCTTAGACTGTGATGGGGGAGGGAGGGTATACTGTATGCTGCTTGAAAGATATGCGCTGCCGGGGGTGGGGGGTGTCTTTGGGTTGGAAAGACAGGGCTCCCTCCACCCCACCCCTTTCACCCCCACATCCACCCTAGCTCTGTAAAAAATTGTTCCAGGAAGTGGAATTGAGTGGCAGGTCCCAAAATGGCTATTTGGTGGCATTACCTCACTATAGGGCTGAGCACGAGACGACATCCCATGCAGTGTAGCTGAGCCCCCTTCATTCCCCCCACACTAGCCATCCATCCATCCATCCATCCATCCATCCATCCATCCATCCATCCATCCATCCATCCATCCATCCATTAATCCATCCATCCATCAAGTCAGCATGGTTGAGTTACAGAGGAGCGCTTGATTGGACCATTTCATGTGCTACACACCTGTGCTATGTCAAATTTGCAGCAACTACAATATCCAACCAAAAATTTGTTTCAATGTTAGTGTGGTTTCTTCACTTTGCCTTTGTAGGGCAGTACTGTCCACCATGCTTCTGGTGGATGATGAGGGGGACATGAGCACGGGAAAGGAGAGGTTCTCCAGTAGTCATTGCTGAGGTCTTAAGGGAGAGAGATCAGAGACTTCCGGGGGCAGAAGCGACAACTGTGGTAGTGGCAAATGGCAATGACAATGACACTCAGCAGTGATTCCAGAGATGGAAAGGGATCGGTAACAGAATTAAAAAGGCCAGAGGTTTGAAGTTGGGCCAAAGGGCTGTTAATAGGTATCACATGGAGGGGAGATGAAGACAAATCGTTTCATGATTTAAGCTCACATAATGGCTGTACATATTTAACCAATGCAAATACCAACACTTTTACACAGCAGCCCTTTATACTCTTAATAAGGCTTTTATACAGCAGATTGTATTATATTTCATTAATTTGTTGTTCTGTTTGATTCACTTTCCAGTCTCTACCCTAATATGCAGGATATTCCAAGAGTTGCATTATTTATTTACCTGTTGCCCCTAACAACAAACGCCACTGTAGAGCCAAGATGAGTTTAAGATGCTGTCTGGGCATTTTAAATTTCCAACTGTAACACTGTTAGACCGCAATGCGTCTGCACTTCTGCCCTGTCATTTTGAATAAGTAGAGTGCTGGCATGCTACAATTCAAAGGCTAAGCGATTTTTGGTGCTAGAACTCATGTAGGCAATGTAGTGAAATGCTCATTGTTCAATCACAAATGAATGAATGCTTCAATCAGACCAGTAGGACCTGCTGGTGAAACAAGAAGGACAGAAGCAGAGTGGTATATAGGTCATCTTTCCCTGAACAACCAGACAGATTTAATTCCCTGTATATAGATAGTAGCCCTTTCACGCAGATAGCATCACCAGCGATCCGATTCACTATGATGCTGAAAAAGCTTAACTACATCATAACAACACTGCTATTACATTACTGTCTTAAGTCTTAGTCTAAGTCTTAAGTAACAGGTTACGCCGATGATTTGGGGACAATAGATGTATGACATATGCATGAAAGGGATAACATATTTATACAACAATCCAAGTTTTTACAGTTGTAAATTCAGATCATACCTGCGTTTGATTGTGCATCTAGTCTACTAAATCTATTCCTGCCAATGTGAAAGTAGGCATTAAGGCAGAGGAAGATGGCTCCCCCTCAGGTTCTGAGAAGCAAGACTCAAGTCGTAATAGATGGCCTGTGGCTCACAGACCAGTTGTAGAGCGTTTTGGGCTAAAAGGACGAGAGCATGGAGTAGGAGAGAGGTACATCCAGTATTCTCTGCCAGGCATTTCATCCCCACGCTCGTCCTCCCCAAAACACCATGACTGCGCTTTCTTCTCTTTTTTTATTCCCTCTTACTCCTCGCTAGCTCACGGGTGGCCACCCCTGCCCACCCAAACAGCCCGCGCCCACTGGAACATTTCGGGAGGTAATTGACTTTAATAACATACCCCACGCCACTCCAACACACTTATTAAAAAGTCAGTGGCTGCTATTCTGGGTGCAGCAGCGTGCCCAGCGCCAGGAAGAAGCCGTGTGCCAGCCAGCGGTGTGCTGCTGGGCCATGGTGCTGCTGTCAGACTCAAGGATCCCTCCAAACCCACTCAGCCCTCTGTGTGACAAGGCATCTAAATCATCCATCTGACTCAGCAGAGGAGCAACGAGAGCATGCCATGCTCCATTTGAGCACCTTTGAAAAAAGAAAAAGAAACCCATTTCTGTTTGAATGGGAATTAGGAGACAATGTGTTCAGGATTCTGTGAGGATTCTTGAGTAAGGTTACTGTTGCAAGGCACTAAGCATTCTCAATACTAAGATAACAAAATTGCATTTAAGTGGAAAAGACCTCGTCACAGAATTGGATAGCATGGTTACAGTATGATATAGTACATGCTTATTTGAGGAATCGGCTTTGTGCAGTGAACTTTGCCCAATGTCAATGGCAAAACAATCATTATGCCATTTAGCTTCAAAACCTAATAGAAGAAGCACTGTTAAATGATCCTCAATCCACTGTATACTCTAAGACAAAGACACGCTAAGCTCTTAATGAAGTTTTCCCTAACCAACCAATAATATGTACTATTACAAATAAACAGCTAATCTTCAATTAATTGTAGCCCCTTAATACATGCCGTACCTCCAGTGGCACGCTGTAACAGCCATTGAATAGTTAAGTACCATAGTGCTACAATACTATGACATAACTCAGGGCCTTTAGAAATGCACTACGACTCGGTCATTGCCATTCTGGTAACAGAAAAAGTATAACGCCGCGTCTTAACGGGTTAAATTCACAATCTTACCTCTGAACTCCCAAATCTGACCTCAAAATGTGCCCATACAAACTCTTCTCTGAATTGGAAGGGGATTATTCATTAATCTGCCTTAAGTTTTCACAGGTAGCTTGAGGGCTGAGGACAGAGGGAAGTTTGGAGAAGGGAAGAGCTGTTCATCCACGGCGCTTAGCATCACTCAAGACTCTTGACATGAGGTTTGGCTGTGTGCCTGTTCGTCGGCACAGAAAACATGATGTCACCTATTGGAGCAGCCTCCCTCTCTCTCTCTCTCTCTCTCTCTCTCTCTCTCTCTCTCTCTCTCTCTCTCTCTCTCTCTCTCTCTCTCTCTCTCTCTCTCTCTCAGATACATTGTCTAGGCAGGTGACACAATAGCCTTCATAGCCTGTCATATGCATAGAATTGTGACAGAAAATGTGTGAGGAAAACGTACTGTACTTGGTGTGTTGTGTTAGGAGGTTGCCATTTGAGGAAGAATACATGGATGCCATAATAAAGGGATTTCCACTCTTAGTATAAATATTCAAATAGGCGTAGGCATTTCAGTGGTGATTGATTGCCATTAGCAGGTTCAGAGAGAGCCAAGAAAACACTGCCCAGCCCACTACCGAGGGCCTACGCTATAGACAAGAAGCAGGGCGGGGATCATGTTCAAGATCATGGTGTTTATTGAAAGTCCACCATCTGTGTGCCTAAGGGGAAAAATTGTGTGTAGACTATGACCACTGCTTTCTGCCCTTGGCTGACAGCAGGGCTTGACATTAGCACCTGCCAACTGGCCAAATGCTGGTACAACTTGGCTGTGGCTAGTAACAATTTCACTCTCACTAGCCACTTTGATAGGTAACTTGTTCTCTGATGTGACAAATTACAGTAGTTGCGTCAGTTGCATCAATTGTTGAAATGCAACAATATTCTAAAGCAGTGGTTCTCAACCCTTTTTGAACATTTTTTTTCTCCATAGAGTTATTTTTTCTCCCCTTCTCTATGTCTATGAGTTTTTTTATATTTTGGTTCTATACGCATGTATGAACATTATGGACATGAATATTTGTTTTGTGTTTTCTTTGGTTTTCTCCTCCTGTATTAAGAACTTTTTCAGCCATGGTATTAACTTTATTTTTTATTTTTTTTGGTAAGAGATGGGGTGTGTGTGGTGGGGAAGAGCTGCAGTGTGTGTGGATATTTGTAATGTGTGTGTTATGTATGTTTTTTTTTTGAGGACCCTCTTGAAAACGAGATTTTTATCATCTAATAAAGAAATTTGAAATTTGAAATATAAATGCCCCCTGGACCTCATCATAAGCCTGCCAACGCCCCCCGTACTATTAAAAAAATTAAATGGATTAATTCCCCCAATGACAATTAAGCACGCCCCTCTCAACTGTATCCTTCTCAACGCCCCCCTAGGGCTCCCCAATGCCCCCTGGGGGGGCTGTACCGCCCCCGTTGAAAAATACTATTCTAAAGAAATAAAACTGACAACAAAACTCTTGCGAGCAGAAAGACTTAACGGCTATAGTCACTCAGTAAAACCACTAGCCACAGTGGCCAGTGAGCAAAAGTTAAGTTAACGTCAAGTCCTGCCTGACAGGTGCAACCCTATGATATTGAAGTCCATCCATCTGAATGAGCAATGTTCTGTGTATTCTTGTACTGTATACATTGATCAATGAACGGACCTATCAAGCCAAGACCAGCTAAAATTGACCTCCGTTTTTAATTTTTGTGGTTTTATTTCAAGTATTTTGTCTTTGATTAGCATGTAACATCAGATGTGTGATTTGTGATATTACTGAAGGTATTTTATCTTTTCTGGGCATGCTCTTTGTATCAATGAGGTTGGCTGACCGTCTTCTGTTTAGCCATTTGAAATGCTTTTGTTGCAAGATATGAGCTAAATAAAATTGCCTTGCCTTGCATCACCCATCCTGATATCCCCTTGTCCGTTGCCAAAATGTACCAAGTATGACATACAGTACCTAAGACCATCTCCGTTCTTCACCCCCAAGACATTTTTTTACCCAAGAGCACATCATTTCTTAATTCGGAATACTAATAGCCACAATTCTGAAGAGTCATCCTGAAAATACCTGTCTGGTATCACTAACCGCATGACATTCCACTGCCAACATCACTTTTCCTTTCCATCCGAAAAGTTGTATACAATCACAGTGCTGTTATAAGCATTTGTGCATTGAATACCAAAAGGGCATGATGGATAAGAATCTGTTTGACTATGCTGAGCATCACATAAATGGTTTCTCTTTTTTTCTCAAGGCATCAAGTGACCTCTGAGAGCCGAATGGTTCATGGGTCAAAATACTTAACAGCTCAGCTACACATGGATTTCATCAGTCAGAAAATTCCCCCAATCTGAATCTCCACTAAACTTCCTCTTCGAGTGCATTCAACTTCTCATATTAATGTCAAGTTCAAGTTCAAGTTCATGTAATGTATGTAATGTATTCTCCATCCTTACAGTTTTCCTTAAATTACTCACACTATATTGCAACATTCAAGGTTGTAGATTCAAGATTCAAGATTCAAGAACATTGTACAGGACCAACTTTAAAAATCTATTGGACATCTATAAGATCTATTGTAATTATAGGCTCATTATATATATATATCCATTTACTTCAGAATTAATCACCTTGCTTATCAAATGCCCTACTGTAGAATTCAATGTTGACAACTTCATAACAGCAGTGTGTGTGAGGGAGGGAGGTGCACTGGACCAAAAAAGCAGCTTTGAGGAAGAAAGTCAGCAACCCGAATACCCACAGACTACTGAACCATAACCAACAGGAAAAACTGCTTATGATCAATTACATGGATAATATGTGCCTGTCACTTGCCTAGATCACACATGTAAATTAGCCACTGCTTTGCTCGGCAAGCACGGGAAACATGTCCACAGTAATAGGACAGAAATTACGGTGCACTTTGAATTAGGACAGCATTTATTGACATCGTTTTTTTGTTTTTTTTTTAAACACACTGACCTATTTTGTGTAGAGGGCCAACCGGTTCACCCTTAGATGTGGGACCATTTTTGAAAAACACAAGCATCTGGTTTGTTTCTCCATTTTCATAATGAAAGAAGTGGACTGTATGACTTGGACCGGGCTCCTGGGATCATCAAAAGATACTGGTAAGCTAGTCGAATGCCGCCCGTATTTTTTCGGTCTGTGTGTGAAAACAAACACATTGGCTCATGTCCTGGGGCTATATATAGATTGTGCATTGTAAGCTCCTCAGCTTGTTCCTAATGCAATAATGGCTGTCAGCAGCAGCATGTATCAGCAGGAAGGCAGGGGAGGGCAGTGAGTAAACCTGTTAATGTGTGCACAAGTGCACGTCTACTTGACTCAAGCATGCGTACATATGTAGGGTATGAGTGTGTGTGTGTGTGTGTGTGTGTGTGTGTGTGTGTGTGTGTGTGTGTGTGTGTGTGTGTGTGTGTGTGTGTGTGTGTGTGTGTGTTGTGTGGTGTGTGTGTGTGTGTGTGTGTGTGTGTGTGTGTTGTGTGTGTGTGTGAGAGAGAGAGAGAGAGAGAGAGAGAGAGAGAGAGAGAGAGAGAGAGAGAGAGAGAGAGAGAGAGAGTGTGTGTGTGTTTGACTGAGCATTCGAGCATGCGAGCATGCTTGCATGTGTGTGTGTCTGTGCTCTTTGTGTGTACATAGCTGTGTGTGTGTGTGCAGTGTGTCTGCATGAATGCATGGTTGTTTGTGTGTGAGCACAGAGTGACTGAGGGGCACTTTTTCTATTAGACTGTATTTTGTGGAGGGGATGTGGTGTGGATAAACAGCTGACAGGTGTCCTGTTGGACAGCCGCCCTGGTCGCACGTGTGAGGTGGCTTGTTGCTTTTCTCCAAAATGAAGGAAGCTGCAGCGGCCTGATGAGAAACAGCTGCCTGTCTACCGAGAGGCCACTGGCAGGTCACCTGCAGAGCCATTCCTTGATAGTCCCTTACAACCAAACAAACGCAGGAATGCTTTTTACAAACACGCCATTTGAGAGACATAACACTAGAAAAAAATACTGTAGTATGTACACAGGGCCACTGACAGCTTTGGCAGGGCCCAGGGCAAAATCTCCTGAACCCCTCCCCCCCAATACATTGGGGACACAATTCTACACCCTCCCTGGGCCCAGGACAACATATCCATTTGTCTCCCCCTCTGGGTGTGCCTGCATGTACATCAGCATCAGTATTATCTTTGTGCTGCTATGTATAATAATAAGTCTAGAGATGAAGTGGGTTGCTGAAAAGGGTGTTGACAGGCACAGCCGTTTAGTATATGCACAAGGCCCAATCCTTTGCCTTTACAGTGGTGTCTGGCCATTGCACTGCCGAACAACGTCGCTTGAATCCAGGATGACAGGAGCTGTCAAAGTCACGAGACTTAATCAGAAAAGTGCAAATTCGAAAAGAAAGACATACTCCAATTCGATACAAATATCAAGCGAAGCACCGTGCGTGCACTGAGAGACTGCTTCATTGGTCTGCGACTGGGCTACTGTACAGAAAGAAGGCAGCAATTTTTTTAATTTCTTTTTTTAAAGCATCTGAAAACGGCGAACCAATTTTTGCTGAAAGCAGCCCCCTTCTGCTCCTCACTTTTTTTCTTCTTTTTTCACCAAATGCTGCAGCGCTCCGTCTCAGCATACCCCAAGACAAGCCTCTCATTAGCGCCAAACTGTTTACCTAATGAATCAGCTCCTGCTGCCCGTAGCCGGAGGCTCACGTCAGAGCACAGCTGAAGGCTGTCTGGCTCCGAGCCTACGCCTCCTTCCTGCTTGCCTCCTTCCCCCTTCCCTCTCCGCAATAGCAGCAGAGCAGCAGATCGGGAGCCGCGGCGGGATCACGTGCCGGGGTCCGGGCCTTTAGCGCTCGGGGGGCTGACGGACGGCGGGTTACGGTGAAAGCATAACAGGGCTGGTGATTTGTGTCAAACGTGTGCAGCTGTGGAATCAGTCATGTCCAAAGGTGCACTCCTCTTGCCAGGACTTATTAGTGTCTGGCTAGCAAGCAATTGTGCTCAAGGAACTTCACAGCACAGCACAGCACAGCACAGCACAGCACAGCACAGCACAGCACAGCACAGCACAGCACAGCACAGCACAGCACAGCACAGCACAGCACAGCACAGCACAGCACAGCACAGCACAGCACAGCACAGCACAGCACAGCACAGCACAGCACAGCACAGCTGTGCCTAATACGAGACTCGTTTTCCTCTATTTCCTCTCATGCAAAGAGGAGCATAACAAAGCAGAATTCAATTTGCAGGGCATCTGAAGCGCCAGAAAGTTTTATGCGGGGTACTTCCGCCATGATTTACCAGCCAGATCTCTCAGAATTCTGTGGAATGGACACGGATCTTTGGGACACAAAGTCTGTGCCAGTTTCAGGGATTTTGCCAAAATAGTTTTCCGTGATTGACTAACGGAATTTACACATTAATTGGATTGTTGGATTTACACATAAATTAGTAAGTGGACTTGCTAGGGCTTTTGAGATATTCAAACTCTAAAACAAAGACGTTAAAACATACATTGTGTGTCCGTATCTCTTGTCCTATTTTTCTTTATTGTGCATTCTGTGTGACTTCTTGTGCCCATTGAAAATAGGTGAGAAAAAGGTTTTTCTACACCTGTGCGCTTCACACCGGCAACCTGTCCCACACGCAACTGCTCATCATGCTTCTCCCATCCAGTGCCCCCATCATATGCTTCACTCATCACTGGGGTCCCTTGCACTGGAGTCACCAATCCCGGGGGTCCCTCACATGGAATTACAGCTCACACCAATGGCCTCACAGTAACCATACCACTTCTGCGGTGTTGCGTCACTAGGAGGGCGCAGCCTGGCTAGAGTAGAATCTCGATTGCAAGTCTATGATAATCAGTCAAGGTCTACTCTGGCCTAGTGCCTATGGTCTTAGTGTGAAGATCAGAAGGTTGCACGGTAAAATCTCATTTTGACCCAGACTGCGTTTCAGATTTTATTATACAATGTTCCTACCTAACCTCTGGCCCAAAAGGCAAGCCCACTTTTGGCATTTTCTGCAAGAATGCAATCTAGTTTAGTAAACTGTTATCCTAAATGTTTGTAATAGACAGGACTGATTCTAGTCAATTTGGTGCTCTGTAATCAAAGTGTCTGATCAAGCCATCTGATCGAGCACAGCTAAACTAGTATCTACATACTGTATGCACTGAGTTCCCACGTATAATCATTGTAAAGTTTAGCGCTTTGTTTTGCTTAATATTCTAATTCTGTGGGGCTTGGCGCTCGCAAGACATTTGGCGCCCTAGGAGACTGCCTTCTGCCTAGCGCCGGCCATAGGAATAGACTATATAAGGGTGTTATATGGTCTGGAATGTGCATGAATACATTAATTTTATAAAAGTGAGTGTGCATGTGTGTGTGCGCGTGTGCATGTAATAATAATAATTATAACAATAACAACTACAAGCACTCAGAGAGCGCAGACCTCTGCCAAGGAAGCTGCCTGATAGAACATTTGACATTTTAAGTCTGTCTGCCTTGCTTTTGTGGAGTTAGAAACTGGAATGTATTTCCCTGTCCCACAATTCAATTTGTGGTCACTAGGGGCGTCTAGATTTATAGTCCAACAATGGTGAAGAATTTTGAAAAGGGTCCTGGTTCCGTTTCGTAATCTGAATCACTAGCAGAATTCAATCACTTCTTCCTTGAGTCATTACTAACAACTCCACAAAGTTTCGTCCAAATCAGTTAATTCGTTTTTGAGTTATCCTGCTGACAAAATCTTTTAAAAAGTCCTGGTTCCGATTCGTGATCCGGATCACCATCAGAATTTAATCGCTTGTTCCTTGGTCCATTTCAAACAACTCCACAAAGTTAAGTCCAAATCCGTTGATTAGTTTTTGAGTTATCCTGCTGACAGACAAACAAACAAACAGACAAACAAACAGGCGAAGGTAACAACAACAGAAATGATAATAATGTTTTTATAATGCACTCACACACTTCATGTACAGTATGTGTAGTGTATGCATACAGTACATGTGTCATGTTTGTGTTTGTGCATAAGAGGCGTGTGTGTGTGTGTGTGTATTTGTGTGTGTGTGTGTGTGTGTGTGTGTGTGTGTGTGTGTGTGTGTGTGTGTGTGTGTGTGTGTGTGTGTGTGTGTGTGTGTGTGTGTGTGTGTGTGTGTGTGTGCGCGCGTGCAAGTGTCCGTCTGTCTGTCTGTCTGTCTGTCTGTCTGTCTGTCTGCATGCCTTCCTGCTGCTCTATCTGTCTGTCTGTGTCTGCTGTCTGTCTGTCTGTCTGTGGCCTCTACATGTCTAGGCCGGTGAGGGACGGTGTTTGATGTCAGTTAATTTCTCCGGGTGCTGACAGGCCAATGGTCCCTGCGAGTAGTCTGCCAAGTTTTGGTTCCCAAGGAAAGGAACCACAATCCCCCACACCCCAATCCCTCACCCCCACCCTCCCACTGGATTACAGGATTTCTGGCAATTTACCTGCATGAGATGATGTTGCTCTGTGGGAAAAAGGTACTCACCTGGGAAATAATAACGACTACTTTTCTTTCAGAAATGAGAACATCATATTTCATTTAGTAGCTCCCTCCCATACTGAAAATCAATTTACATCACGATGGGTTTCAGGGAAAATGTGTAATGTAGGGAATAATATTTATTTATCTTCTCTTATACTCGTTTCTCTTTCCAGCTCAGACCTCTTTCTTTCTCCTCCACTTGACAATACAAGTGGCTGCACCACACAATATAAGGTGTTCTGTTACAGCACTTGTGACTATCTACATCTCCACCTGATACAGTGGTATTATGCTTAAGTGAAGCCTTGACTCGTGTTTGTTACGGATGAGAGGAATGCTGCTGCACCAAACGGCCATTTGCTACTGAATAAGCATTACATCTACAGCGTACAAGATTTTATCTCTCCTTTATAAGGACCCAATCTTCGCTTACTAAAGACATTTGGTTTTGAGGAACTGCGCCAAAGTTCGGAGCCGCCACCTCGCCATTAATTTCGTATAACCGGTCGCCTCGTCGGCCGTTATCCCTTACTTATTTTGACTAGCAGCAAACTAGCAGCACCATGTGAACCAATTGGTTTGAGAATAGTCACAATCTTCACAAATTCTTACCAAGGCAGAATCTGTAGAAAAAGTACCTACAATTTCCGATATCACTACTTACAGTATAAACATTTCTAATGCAAACTTGTTAAGATGTGAAGGTTATAGTAACCACACTTTAAAACTAGTGTGTAGTAAGATAGTTATGATGTAATGGGAATGTGTTTACAATCAAACTTGACTGAAAATTGGTCTTGATGAAGAGCCTTGTAGGCTTTTAGTCTGTAGTTGTCTTTTTTAGAACAAAGCAAAAGAAAGAAATGGCTTGATTATTGAGTTGAGCGATCTTGAGGTACTGGCTCAGCAACAGACTAGAATAGATTGCGTTGGACTGTTTGTCCTTGTGGGCACACTTGCTTCTGCAGAGGTCTGCTCTCAAAATGAAATTCTGCCTGTGCTGCTGTGGAATGTTTTTGCTGATTGGGTGATGTGATATCGCTTTATGAGAAAGATGCTACAACTCCAAAACCTGAACTGAAAGATCATGTTTGTCCAAGATGACTACTTTATACAGCTCCTGTTTAGCCATGTACACGGTATGGCTAAAGATGTGAAATGTCTTTTTGTAACAAAAATCTTTTCTGTTTTTGGTGCATGGACAAATGTATCCACATACTCACCCAGTACAGAAGCAAGTGCACCACTCTTGTCCCTCCACCTTTGCATCCACTTAGGGACAACGACCGTCTTCATCCTTTCACTCTGACATTTCACCATTCTTCTTTTCATCTGCTGTATTGTTGATCTGGTGAGGAGTAGCCATAATTATTTCTGAAATAGCAAATATGCAGAAAAGTTCATTTCTTGGTGCACTTTGCACTTTGCTTGGCACATACACAAGTCTAACTCTAACAACATTATGATGTTACACTGCATTTCATGATGTGGATAAACTACAACAGCCAGCAAAACAAAGTGTGACCCTAAATTGAAACAGAAGTACTTTCTTCAAAGTCAATACTGGGTAAATGCCATCATTCAAATAGCCTTTAGATAAGATAACCCTTCAATTGTTCATGCATAGGCCTGTTACTACTGTTTTGTGGCTTTTGTGTGTGTTTTTGCTGTGATGTATGAGACGATCTCGTGTAAATACAGAATGGTTCCCTTCTGGCTCTGTATCAACAGCGAGACATCACTTACGGCCAGGAGCCTTCAAGGCAGAGGGCATGGCTCGGTAACGGATATGTTAAAAACGACATGGGCAAACACAGGCCCATAAAGGCTGCCGACCCCCCGCAGACATGTTTCCCAAATGCTCACAGCTTCAAATGTGTGATTTCCCAAGACCCGAGCCACTTGTGTAAGCTTTAAGATCCACAAGTCCCGCATTGTTAACATAGACCACCCCCCCACGCACACACACACACACACACACACCCATGGCACCAACAGAAAAAACATACACACCATCATTTACATCAGTCTGGGTACTCCTCCATTCACATGTTATGGGCAGCTGCTACAACTGTGGATGTGCACCTATGCAGCTTATTTACACTACTCAAGATGAGGAATGGCTAGAGCTGCGTGTGATTAGTATAGCTGTCCTGCAATCACAGTGAAGGTGAATGCTTTGACCTGGCCTATAGGACCGCTCAGTCTCTACAAAAACACTTTGTCCATTTTATCCATTGTTTCAGCCATCAGAGCAAATCTTTTAGTGCACTTTGAATATGCCAGCCAACCAATTCACTGATATACAGGCATCATTTACAGATATTAATGCATTTGTTTTATTACAAAATCATGCCAAGAAAATGTTTGCATTTAATTACAAAAATAATGGCAAACTCAATTATTCTAAATGTAAAACCACTTGGACAGGTCACAGTCCCTTTTCTGACAGTGTATTTTGTAGGCCCGAAATAAAGTACATTTGAGTCAAGTTGCATATTTAAAGGTATCCATCTCATCCAAATTCATCAAGGCAATGATGAAAAGGCAATTTTTCTGTTGCTTGTGAATATTTGTGGTACATGCAACCAGTCTGATGCATTCATGCTAGTAACATGCTGATTACTATTGTCTTGCCCTATGACAATCTCATTGTTTGTCTTTTGATAGATTAAAAAATGCAACAATAATACTAACTATGACACCATGGAACATACTGTATATCATTTGCAAACAATTGCCGTCATTGCCTAAAACTAGTGTGGTTTCCTCACTGTAGCCTGTGCTTTCGTCTCTAACTATGATAAACTCAGAGCCCTAAGGGAATGGCTAGTCCCTTTGCCACTGCCTTCCTGTTTGCTCAGCATGAGAAGCCAATTTGAATCATCTTTCAAATGTTTGGGTGGGACTGAGGTTTGATTAGGCGACAAAGTGTCTCTGAAATGTGACATGGACATTTTTTCTTCTTCTGCACAGAGCCAGTTGTCACTGGTTGAAATCGATTTACACAAATGTGGCCGGTATAAATCATCTCTAATTTGGAGATACTCCATCGCAACATTGATGAGTATGGTTTCAGTTTAAAGTTTATGGGTTATTTGGAATTTATTACAAGAAGCACAACAAGAAGGGCTATTCCATCTCAGTGTGAGATATACTTCAGTCATTTTCTTCCTCCTCATCTTTTTGACAGATGATTCCCCTGTGTGCTTCTTTGGTGCTGAACATTTACGTAGATGCACAGGAATGGCTAGACTTGACAATGGGCTAAATTTGGAATTTGTCATAGCTAGGCTTTAATATTCAAAACGATAATACACGTAACAATATTTTTTTATATTATTATATTATTATCATAATAACTTAATACACTGAAAGATGTATGTAGGACAGTTGGCTCCCAATTCAAGTATGGAATTGGTTATTTTCCATTGGGGTTTTTGTATTCCCTTATGATTGTCAGGGGAAAAAACAGAAATATCCATAAGATCATTTCTTTGAACTGTGCAATCCGTCATTTATTTCTATTGAAAAAAATTACTATTATGCAAATGTAGCCCGTGTGGTGCGTATAATGCAAATATATCTTTTAAAAGGATGGTAATATAGCGCATAGCACAGCTTGACAACATAACTCCTACCAGAAACTTGTCTACCGTAGAAGGCCTGAGAATTGCTAGAATGCATGAAGTATGTGACCCTTCCGAGGGCCCCAGCACCAGGGCTGGATTAACGCACAGCCTAGAAATGGCTGCAGACTAGGGGCCCCCACCTGCCCCAATTGGCCAAAAGTGAAAAATTACAGGATTGTGACAAGATGCAATATTGACAAATTCGTCTGTCGTGTTGAGGACAGGTGGTAGACATATTATGCTTAATTCCTCATTTGTAATTATGACATGGTGTATGTAAATTTCTCGTGAAATTTGCCTTCTGGAGGGGCCCACAGCACTCTGTAGCCTAGGGGCCCCAGGCCATCTTAACCAGGCCCTGCTCAGCATAGTGGAAAAAAGAACTCCCATAAAATTAGAGCTAAGCCACCAGAGTTTACAGTTGTGATGCTTTTTCCAATGTATACAACCATCTAGGGATACCAAATCTGCCATGTGTGCACAAGAAATTCTATTTTTACCTCATCAAACTGATAAATCTCGCCATGGTAAGTAAATGTGTATCAGTTTTACGGCCTAGTCTCAGAGAACACCTTCATTGCACTGAGGTTTTACCATGTAAATTTAGTCATTTGACGACACCCAATATACTTGGACCAGGCTATATGAAGACACCAGTGAAGTCTACAGGGTTTTCCCCTGGCTTACTGAACTTGTTGAAGTTATATTAAAATGTCGACACGCTTTCCCCTCTATACCTGGTCTCAAAAAAATACCTCACCGTACACTCACAATTACATAGGCCTACTTTAAAACAAACGCCTCTGTCATGTGCATCGGCCAAAGGAGCTATCTCCATTGCCATTACCTTCTTTATTTCACTTAACTTAGCGAGAAATTAAGAAATGAAAGAGCTAAAATGAGCTATTTGTTCTCAAAAGTAAATCTCATATGGGATATTTACCCGTCTTCATTTTTCACTACAAACAGACAGACAGGTATGTGATGCACACTTCGAAAACAAAGATTTCAGCCGGAGATGCCACTTATCGCAGATGCAGGCTTAGTCATGGCCTCTCCTAGGACTGCTTTATTTGTAGCCATCTGAGGGAAGACTGCATGGCACCTCCATGTCCCTGGTGGTCCAACAGCATAATCTCATCTCTCCTGTAGCACACTAGAGATGGGATCTATGGCTCTTTGCCGGGATCAGGACCTTAGTGGCTTGTTCCTTTCAAAGAACCATTCAAAAGGCTCATTTGACTCTTAAAAATCTATTCAGTGTAAATATTTATTTTGACTAAGAAAATGGCATTTTCATACATGAAAAGTGGGATCTTCTCCATGTCCGCCATTTTGAATTTCCAAAAATAGTCATTTTCAGCTGCAAAACTGTACTTTGTTCATATTAATAAATATTAGTTTTGTTACGTCTTCATGTATTCATACATACATACCGGTATTCATGAAACAATCAAATTTGGGAATAGGCACTAGCAGCAGTTTCTGCCCAAATTCCATCAGCATGTTAAATGCGGCCCAAGGGGGGCCAGTATTTTGGATAAGGTATATTCAAATGTCAAGTCAGGCTTCAGAGTGAAACCGCTACTTCACCTGGGCCAGTCAGACCACCTGTCTCTGCTTGTGTTACCAGCATACACCACCCTCAGGAGAAGCACTCCCATAACCACCAGAACAGTCAAACCCTGGCCCGATACTGCCTCTGAACAGCTCCAGGACTGCTTTGAGTCAACCAACTGGGTAGTCTTTGAACACCAGGACCTGGAACTGCATACCACAGGATTTCTGGAATAACAACTTCTGCACAGTGTCACCGTAGAGAAGCATATCAGGGTTTATCTGAACACCAAACCATGGGTGACCAGAGAGCTACTGAGCCTCCTTCATGCAAAGAACTCTGCCTTAAGGAGTGGTGATGAGGGGCTGTACAGCATGACCAGGTCTAGCCTCAAGAGGGGAAACAGACAAGCAAAGGCTGCTTACAGAAAGAAAATAGAGGACTGTTTCCAGGGCATGACTCCAGGCAGGTGTGGCAGGGTATTCAGCACATCACGAACCACAGAGCAAGTACCAAGTCAGCAGATCCTGGGGACACCTCATTGGAAGAGGATCTAAACATCTTCTTTGCCCACTTTGAGGTACAGCCACGTGACACTGCTATCCCAACGCAGTCTTACCCCAAGTAGTCAATTTCTGACTACCTTGGACCAGACGGCAATTTTTGACGTCTTGGGTATTCCTTCCACGTCACATTTTGACTATGTGGCCTAACCCTAAACCTATTCCTAAACCTAACCTCAATGACGTTATGGTGCCACAAGGGGGCGCCTTTGAGGACATAGTCAAAATGTGACGTGGAAGGAATACCCAAGACGTCAAAAATTGCAGTCTTGGGGTGTCAAAAATTGAGTAGTCAAAAATGGACTACTTGGGGTGAGACTGTGTAGGCTATCCATAACCCACCAGTATACAGCAGTCACACTCTTGTGCTGGAGGAACAGCAGGTGAGGCGGGTGCTACGGGCAGTAGATCCACAGAAAGCAGCAGGCCCGGATGGCATCTCTGGACGGGTCCTGAGAGACTGTGCGGCCCAGCTGGCTGGGGTCTTCACTGCCATCTTCAACCAGTCCCTGAGCCAGGCTGCTGTCCCCCGCTGCCTGAAGTCCTCCACCATAATCCCGCTCCCCAAAAAGAACACCATCAGTGGACTGAATGACTACCGACCAGTGGCACTCACTCCCATCATTATTAAGAAAAACTGGTTCACCTCCTGTCTCCCACCTGGGTTTGACCACCATCAGTTTGCCTACCGGGTAGGCAAGTCCATAGACGACGGTATCATAACAGCCCTTCATGCTTCTCTGTCCCACCTAGAGCAGCAGGGGAGCTATGCTAGGCTGCTCTTTGTGGATATTGGCTCGGCATTCAACACTATCCTCCCAAACAGACTGATGACCAAGCTACTAGACCTGGGGCTGTCACACTCCATCTGTCGGTGGATCCTGGACTTTCTGACAGGCCACTCCCAGAGTGTAAGAGTTGGCTCCCACCTGCCCTCATTCAGAAACACCAGCACAGGCTCCCCCCAAGGTTGTGTGCTAAGCCCACTTCTTTACACCCTATACACTCACGACTGCACCCCCTCTCACTCCAGCAATAGTATCATCAAGTTTGCTGATGACACCACGATCGTAGGTCTCATCTCCAAGGGAGATGAAACGGCGTACCAGGAAGAGGTGCAGTGTCTATCTGTCTGGTGCAGGGAGAACACCTTGTCCCTAAACATCACAAAGACAAAGGAGATGATAGTGGACTATAGGAGGATAGAGACTAACATCGAGCCACTGCTCATCGATGGGGACTGTGTGGAGAGGGTCTCTGAATTCCACTTCCTGGGCGTGTATCTGAGGGACGACCTGACTTGCAACACCAACACCACTGCCAACATCAAGAAGGCACAGCAGAGACTGTACTTCCTTATGGTCTTACGGACTAACCATCTCCCCCAAAGTCTGCTGGTGGCCCTCTACCGGAGCTCCATTGAGAGCATCCGGACATACGGTCTACGTGTGTGGTATTCCAGCTGAACATCAGCGGACAGGAGAGCTCTTCAGAGGGTGGTCAGCACAGTACAGAAGATCACAAGCAGTCCCCTGCCCTCTATAGAGGAGTTGTTCTCCTGTCTCCTACTCAAGAAAGCCAAACATCAGAGACCCCTTCCACCCTGGACATAAACGGTTTGAACTGCTGCCATGAGGCAGCCGTTACATATCTCTGTGTACAAGAACTAACAGACGAAATGACAGTTTTTATCCAAAAGCCATCTGCACATACAATTTTGCACAGATAACTTTTTTATTTTATATATATACAGTTTTGTTAAATGAATCTACACTGACTGAATTGGTAAGTAACAAACAAACAATGCATCAGTTAAACACTCGCAGCACAATGCCTGCAGTCTAACTACTGTACTGTAGCCTTGTTTCTCCACCGAATGTAAACACACATCGGCAGACTCAATGTTGTCATGTTTTCTGCACGTAAAAACGGACTTGGTATTTCAAATAATGATAACAGTTCATTGTCTTTGCAGTTTGTGTAACAATATGAAGCTAACTCAGCTAGAAAGCAACCTTGCATAATAATGGCCGCAGTGCTTGCAATGTAGTGAAGGAAACTTGCGCTGTTCCAAATGTGGCTGGTGACATGAGACCTTGTGCGCAGATCAATAACAGCAAAAGTGGTTTGCGACCAAATCCAAAGGACACAGATGCAGCACTGTAATTTGCCCTTGAGAAGAGAGCATTTAAGAAGCCACCATTGGCTCATTTTGTTCACTGAAGGTCATACGCTTAAAACGAAAGAAAAAAAAGAAAAATAACAGCTTCGTAGCGGTGACTCTGTTTCCGTCGTTCATGTATATAAACTGTTCGAAAGAATTGGCCTGCAAGCGTCGTAGCTCTACAGCACAGCCACCACTGGCTCACTCACACGCGCTTCATGGGAAGTCTCCCCATCATCTGTTTACATCTCTCCTCATCTAGATCAGCCCTCATCTGGCATGCACACTATGCACACAGCGTGTTGAGTTGAAGCCTTTGCAGTAGTTTGGAGAGTTGATGCCTTTCAGATTCCTGTTTTGTAATGCTCACCCTCAAAGTGGCCAAATTAAGGCCATAACCGAAGAGCAAGGCAGCCTGTGGTGGCAGTCTGCAGTGACACCCCAGCCTCTTTTAACCTGTCATATCAATATCTTTGACGTTACACACAAAAGTGTGTGCATCGCATTATTTTTGTCAAAGGAAAGTCCCATTGAGGCCATAAAAGTGGAGATCTGTGGATCCCTCCTCTGCCTTTTTTCTTTAAGCCCCGCTGTCTTTTCTAAACCACACTTTGTAACTTCTCAAACCATTAGTGAGAATTTATCACTGCACAATCCTGCAATAACTCACTCAGCATGCTGAGACTTGCCAAGTCCTACATTTCCTGACGTGTCGGAGCCTGAGAGCACAAAAGGCCTGATAAAAAACTGGAGGAGATGACTCCTTTTCTCCTGGAAAAAATGCTTACAAACGGCACATAATGTGCTCCATATTATTATATTTGTACATTGCAAAAGGATATCTGAGCTGGGAGGAGGAGAGGATGAAAAAGGGTTATGGGCCAATTCAGATTATCTTCATGTTTTTTACCCTTCAATATATCCTGTTGTTTTGCTTTCTTAATGAGATGGTCATGTGTCGGTGTCTGGTTGCCAATGGGACCTTTCCATCGACTCTTCATGGCCCTGATATGTCTCCTTTAAAACCCTGTTGACCTTCTCTTTGTGTTCTGTATGTGTCTGCCTTGTCCCTGGGACAGACCAGGCGCTGCCAAGTGCCTATTACCAGGAGGCAGGAAATGGATAGTTGCTTCTCGTCACCAGGAAGTAGATTGGTTCGCAGGACCTGGCAATGCTTGGAGAAGACAGTGATGACATCAGCCAACCCGACAGGACAACCCCCTGAATCGTCACACTACACACACGTCAGTCTGCCCCGAGCAGTCACTACAGTATGTGCCTTGCCGTATTTGGTCATTTTTAATATGTTTCCGCAAATCGATGCACATCTGCACAGGTAGGTTTATATATATCATAGAGGCTCCAGTATTTAGAGGGTTCATAACCATGTTAACTTCCTGGAATCGGTTGCTCCGGAAAAAAAAAATGCCAGCTGGGGTGAAAATCGATTGAATCGCTCAAAATACATAGAGATGTATGGGTGACATTTACTCAATTTCCACATAAAATACCAAGAAATATATTTCTGAAACAACATGAATCTCTTCAGTGACTGTGGTTTATACCAAATCATGTATTGTTCTGTTGTGAAGTTAGCTAAATAATGTTTTATTAATTTTAGAAAAGGACCATGATAAGTGAACGGAAAGTGGCAGAAGTGGGAGGAGTTTTCACCCCAGACGTCTGTATAGAAGTCAATGGGAGAGAGCTTAACTACGACACCTACAGACCAATTCCCATATATATATATATATATATATATATATATATATATATATATATATATATGGGNATTGGTCTGTATATACGCTGTGTCTGTATATACGCTGGTAGCTTCTATTAGAGATGCACCGGATCCAAGATCCGGTTCCGGATCCGGCAGGATAATAGGGTTTTTCACAGGATCCGGATCCGGTTCCAGGATCCAGGATCCGGTAGCCGAGGCTTTTCAGTCAAAATAGTTTGAGCCAACGTGATAAAAAGGGCCCACGTGTGCGAGTAGGCTATGTGTTTCAACCCTTTCGTAGGATCCGGTATCCGGTTCCGGATCCGGCAGGATCTTAAGCAGTGGATCCGGTATCCGGCAGGATCCTAAAAATCAGGATCCGGTGCATCTCTAATATATACACACACACACACACACACACACTATATATATATTTTAGGGCCTTTTTGCCTTCATGTCTCACAGGACAGTGGAGGAGAGACAGGACATTAATGGGGAAAGAGACGTTGAAGGATCGGCAAATGAACTGGGCTGGAATCGAAGCTACCAGCGTAGTAACCCAGTGCCCTAATGTTAGGCCATGGCAGGGCCCTGAACATATAGTTTTAAATCAAATATCTGTATAAAAAAAGAGTATATAGATAAATACAAACAGCATGTATAAGTATGTAGGCCTATATGTATACTGTATATGTACACATATGTATATGTGTGGACTGTATATTATATATTGTATATTGTTTGTTATATTGCGACTTGTACACTGTTTGTTTGTTTGTTTGTTATGTCTATAATAGATAACATTCCATGTAAAGTGATGTAATGCAAAGACATAAAAATAATATTAAGTAATAACTTTTTTCTAAACTATTATGGGTAATTCCCAATCATACAAATTCACCAAGAGGAGGCACAGTAAAACTATCAGTGTTTTGCAAATATTACAGGCTCTAGCTGTAGGTGAAGGACTTTGTCGCATCATCAATGATTAATGACTAGTTCCCTACATCAGTGTGATTCTCGGACATGCTTGATGCACCGTGGCTATCTGCAACATGTAAGATGTGATTTCACTGCAGTCACAGGTGTACTGTGAGATAGGACACACGGTGGGGAGGACAAAGAGGATGATCGGAATGTTTCTGTTGGCTTTTCAGTGAATTACTGACTTCATGACACATGATGGTGATCGGTGGGCAGGCTGAAACATGTACAGTATAGATGCTTAGGATGGGTTGCAGAAGTAATGGCTAATGGATTGCTTTTTGAGTGAGAAACTCAACAAATTGACCTGAGTGTGACATACAGGCATGCCACGCTATCATCTCCTGTAGCTCGGCATAAAGTACAGCAACACAGATTTATTTCAAGTGCTGACGTAAAATAATGAGAGAGAGAGAGAGAGAGAGAGAGAGAGAGAGAGAGAGAGAGAGAGAGAGAGAGAGAGAGAGAGAGAGAGAGAGAAACTCTGTCCAACTCTGAGACATCAGGTAAACCCTCCTCCTCACATGATGGTGAAGGAACGTGACCTGGAAGCGATACAACACACCACAATGTACAATTAGGAAGTCGCATGCCAGAGATGACTGACAGTATGAGGTTTTCTCATAGAGGAAACATCCCAGATCAATGTGCGCACCATCTATCACTGTTAGCAAGTGGCTGACAGGGGGAGGGAGGCTGAAGTTAGCATCCCATATACCGCCTCCTTTTGTTAAAGCAAGAAATTCATTCCCAGGTTAAAAAAGTGTACTTAATATGTTCTTATTAAGTATGTACTTTTGTATTTGAAATATACTTCAAAAGTGTGTATTTAAATAGTGTTATTTTGGAACAACATATTTAACTTATTTAAATACACTTGAAATATGATTAAGTAGAGCTCATTCACATTGACATTGACGCTTTGGTACTAAAATCAAACTTCGTACAAGTGCACTTAACATACTAAAAGCATATACTTTAAGTACATTTCAAATATGTTTACAAAATCTCTTAAAGTATATGTTAAGTGTACTTCACATTTTACAGTTAACGCCATTAAATGTATTTTAAGTATACTACAAAACTGTGTAGGCCTATTTAAATACTGTTATTTTGGAACAACTTAGCCTAGAGTATATTTAAATACACTTCAAATATGATGAAGTAGAGCTTAATCACATTTTAAGTTGACTTTTTGATCCTGAAATCAAACTTTGTACAAGTGCACTTAATGTACTAAAACTCACAGAGGAAACATCCCAGATCAATGTGCGTACCATCTATCACTGCTAGTAAGTGGCTGACAGGGTGACAGAGGCTGAAGGCAGCACCCCATATACCGCCTCCTTTTGACTTGTTAACATTATTTCAAAATCTTAAAGGGGTATGCCACTATTTTGGGGAAAATTGTTTGCTGGGGTTTATAAAGGTGGTAAAGTGTCTTGTTTTTCATGTAAGCCGTTGTCTTGCTTTAAGACAAGTTAAAAGAGTTAACTTTACCACCTTTATAAACCCCAGCCAACGATTTTAACTGTATTAAGCCCCAAAATAGTGGCATACCCCTTTAAAGCAAGAAATTCATTTCAGTCCTATAATCACATTTATATGACCTCGCTTACACAAACGGGATGACAAAACACCAATCTCTAATGGCATCTTCTATCTACCCCCCACAGAATATTTCAGACACAGTGGGGGCCATAACATTTCTGAGATGTTATTTTGCTATGGCTTCTCAGACGGTGAATGTTTTATATCACAAAACAGCCTTCAACTGTTGACCTACTCCTGCAGTCTACAAATGCTACGACGCCAAAGCCTGCCAAGAGTTGCAAAGTGCTGTTCTTCATGAGTGAACAAGTGTGTGTGTCTGTGTGTGCGCGCATGCGTTAGAGAGAGAGAGAGAGAGAGAGAGAGAGAGAGAGAGAGAGAGAGAGAGAGAGAGAGAGAGAGAGAGAGAGAGAGAGAGAGAGAGAGAGAGAGAGAGTTTGTGTGTGTGTGTGTGTGTGTGTGTGTGTGCGTGCGTGCATGCATGTGTGTGTTAGTGTATATGTGTGTGTGTGTGTGTGTGTGTGTGTGTGTGTGTGTGTGTGTGTGTGTGTGTGTGTGTGTGTGTGTTAGGAGGGGTCGGTCTTTGGCTGAACTATGCTGTTATAGCTCTCCTCTGAGACACCACTCCCTCACACTGGGCTCCATCCTTACTTTTACACATTTGATTGACACATTAGGCACATTGCACTAGACCCTCAGGTTAGCCGAGTTAAGTGGTTTGCCAGACACTTTGTCTTCCCTTGCCTTTACGATTATAGATATTAAATGAAATGATTTTCATTCTCTGGGCCATTGGTCAGGATTTACAAGTATTATTACCCAATATGGTACTTTATAGGCTAATATATTATGCGGAGCAGAAAGGCACCTGAAGGAACTTGGTGGTTGTGCAGTAATGTTGTGACTGTTCTCTCTTTCTGACATGTACTGCACAGTATCATACGACTACGTACATAGTGTCTTAGGATCTCGTGAGAAGAAAATGCTCAGTAATATTACATCATTGGAAACATGAAATCTTACAAACAGCCACATGTACACACATAACCTGAGAAGATCTCTCTAAAGCCCTCTGGAACAGGACTGTAAACGTCTCAAAGAGCCTCACGTCTCTAGCACTACTCGGTTTTCACAAATTCTCCTTCCTCTCATGAACAAAGTTACATTTTTTTTAAGTCATCAACAATGAAGCTGTATGTTTTCTCCTGCAAGGAGGCCTGCGGGAGATCCTTGGTGTTTGGAGAGATGTCTGCTTAAGGAGCTGCACAGTGTCAGCAAAACCAAAAAGATGTTCTCCCGCCACGAGGAAGACGCATCTCATTACAGGAGATGGATCAGCAATCCCAACGGCCATAATTAAAGTCACTGGTTCTGCCCTTGTGAGCAATAAATAATGTGTTTTCCAATCACCTAAAGATTCTCACGAGATGGTTCATATCTAAATATTGAAATAAAAGAAACATTCATGTCCTTCTAAACACACCAAAAAAACTAAGGATAGATTTAAAAGCATGTGTTCTCCTAAGGTTCCTTAAGCTATGGTGATGAGGAAAACAGCTTGGACTCGTGAGACTAACCATAGGTGTTCAAAATGCATTGTTTGCGTTTTTCTTAACAAGCTTTATACAGGATTGACAAGCTAATTGAAGCCATAAGCATCTAGTTTGTCACACCAAATGTTTTCGTGTGTTTCCAGAGGGGCCGTACGACTTGACATATGGAACTAATTTTTTTATCCCAGTTCTGTGTTTAAAATAAAAAGCCAACTCAATGAAGAGGAGAAGCAGAGTCGGATGAGTAAACCCACTCAGACCCAACTGCCTACTAACTGACACAGTGAAGCAGTGCCGACTTCAAACACAGAGACAGATTAAGTGGTAAGACAAACAAATTAAAACAACTGGGTGAAAGTGAAACAAATGTATACTTCTAAACGTGCTAAAAAAGGTTTAAATATAAATGATGACAACATCTGATTCATACCGGGAGACCCGTCATGTGGCATTTCAACGCAGAGCAGTGACTTACTGACAGTGTTGACCTCTAAGTGCCCCATTTCAGAAATGCATTATGGTTAATCAAAGGCATCCCCCTCTATCACAATATCACAGATGCTCTACAGTTTCCTTGGCGATTTGAGGAAACAAAATAATTATCAAATAGAATATTCATGTACTGTAGAACAGCCACATCAGGACTAATACTGTGGCTTCAATTTGCAACGGGCAAAAAAGAAGTTTGCTGCAGTTTATCTCAGGAGATACCATCTTCTGACCCCCTGTGTGAGTGTTACGTCCAGAATCCTGCAGAAGCAGCGAGGAGGCACGAGAGCCCATAGAAGGCCTGAGGAGGTTAAGGAGAGATTGGGTGGCCTGATAAAGGGGGGGGGGGGCATTCTTTCCCATTGCCCTCTCCACTCCAACTCACTGCTATCGAATGACTTTAGGCCCTGTGTGGATGTTGTTTATTATTGGAAACAAACTCTTCCTGGCCGTAACTCTTCCATTGCTCTGGCTGTCCTTTTACAACCCCTTCTCTCTTTGTCTGAAAGGTCAGGCAAACCTGTTACTGTGAGTAAAAGGCAGCAAATCTCCATTTATACGATGCTGCGCATTTCTCAGGCCTGATGGATGGGTTGCCCCGGACAACACAGTCCGACTAATCACTGTTCCAAGGGGCGGGGGCTGTGCTCTATGTGGTTGGTCAAAGTAATTATTTCCCCATGGGAAAGCCACATTGTTAAAGCTTAAGCAAACAGGACCATTTTTCTTCAGTGTAAAATTGCTCTTAATGTAGACACAGTATGGAGACAGTCTGTACGACCTTGTAGAAATACAGCGACTAAGTCATTACAATAATGTAACAGCCCGGAAGGAATAATGTGGGGTTTATGCTTGCATGATGTTCAGCAGTTTTCAACATATTTTTTGCACATAAACAAAAATCAGGGATTACTGCAATTGTGAGAAAACATCATTTTCACCACTGCTGTGTTGGAACACTGTGCAGACATTACCATGTGCACACACATTGGATCGCGAACGTGTTGTCCTTCTGCGAGACCACCCACTAGTCGTCGATGACGTTGAGTGCCGGCCCATGAAAGCGAGCGTCTCTTTCCAACAGAAGCTGAAAAGAGTTTCCTCTGCCATTGCACAGAGCACATCTCATCCCATTCAACCCCCATCCTCACTGGCCCCACCATCTCCACCGCCTCCCCCACCCATGAGAGCTTCCTGCGAGGCCGATCTCCAGTTCCTGCTGCAGGTGCCATGAGGCGTGCACAAGGCGGGAGTTTCCCCCAGTGTTGATGGAGTGAGTTAACATCCTGGCCAGGGCCTACAGTAGGAAATGACAGGCAGGGCGAGGCAGGGCCACGAAGTGTCACTCCCTGGGCACGGAGATAAGAGCATGTGATCATGGCAACCCTCAGCCTTTCACTGCCTTCCACTCCTCCCCAGGCTCGCCTGCCCTTTGTGAGATGCTGCCGCGGATGCCAAGCAGAAGTGTCCAAAGTGACCGTTTCTCTCCACAATAAAAACCTGATAACAGATCAGGCTTGAGAAATATGTCTTCCCTCAAGTTCAGTTACACCCTCCCTCACAACTTTTGGAGGACAATAATTTCCACTATTGTGATAACTTCCCACAAATGTAATTGCAATGGTTTGCCACCCACAACACCATTCAGTTTCTGAGTTTCCATAAATTACACAATTACTGTGATTTGCAGGATGTTAAGCTGCATTACATATGCAGTTTCATTAACTTCTGTCAAGTCCCATGAATTGTGGCTACACTGGAATTCCATCAAAAGATCTTGTCCACTTCATGGAATCCATTATAGTAAGGCTGACAGTGGCACTGTGCCAGTGGAATATGTTTGAAACATTTAATTCTGCTCAGCTTTGGAATAGTATGGTGTTAGACAAACAACCAACTGAGCCAAACCAGGAAGTCGGGAGGAATACGCATTGAAGCGATAAAGTAGAGTACGGCAGAGAGGGCAATAAGAAGGAAGTAAACAGAAGTAAACAGTTGTTTGTTTACTTTAGGATTTTGACATTTTGCTAAACAAAAGGGTCCATGTCTTGATTTCTGTTTATGGCATTTGCTTGACATACAATGTCACCTTTTATAAGACTTCCATTCAATTGTATATGGAATCGCAATGGGTATTTCTCATTTCCAATGCCCCATTGGAAATGTCAAACCGCAAAGTCTTCACAACAGATGTGTGACCTCACCTGCATGATATCTATCTCTGGCTTTGGTGAGGTTTACCTATGTGACCAAGCTTAAGTAATTGTACTCGGCTGCTCTCCCCCCTCTCTTTCTCTCTCTCTCTCTCTCTCTCTCTCTCTCTCTCTCTCTCTCTCTCTCTCTCTCTCTCTCTGTCTCTCTCTCTCTCTCTCTCTCTCTTTGGTTAGTGTGGTTGTGTCATTCTATTTTGGACAGGCTGCTGCTTGGTCTGTGGGCTCATTCCCATCGTCAGTGAGTCTGCCGGTAGAGTGAGGAGGACGCTGGGCTGCAGCTCTGCCCTCCGCCTCTCTGGGCTCAGCCCCGCTAAGCTCCCTGCCCTCTCTGGCCCGGTCCGGCCGCCGGATCTTATCCGGGGTGTGGAGTGGAGAGGGCACTTCTGCGTCACGCTGGCAGGAATAGCGCGCTGACTTGCTACCGGCTGCAGAGTCTACACAGCAGCAGCAGCGAGGGGAGGGACCGCTGGGCACGGGCATGGCCTGGGAATGCTGCTGGCCTGTAGGTTCCGCGAGACAGAGAAAAAAAAAGAGAGAGAGACTGTGTGAAACAGAGAGAGAGGGTGCATATATGTGTGTAATGTGGGGGAGAGAGAGAGAGAGAGAGAGAGAGAGAGAGAGAGAGAGAGAGAGAGAGGCAGGTTCCTGGTTCTGTGGCTGCAGTGCGACTGCTGTTGGCTCGGCCATCCTGCTGATGTCAGTTTGGAAGGTTGCCAAGTCTGCGTCTCTACATCGTCTTTTCCACGACAGAGCCACTGATACTGTACTCAACAACAATAGACTGACGGGTGGAGATGAGATGATAGAGAGGGGAGGACTCTCTGATTGGACGGGTTGTTGCAATGACTGCTATTAATAGGCCTGGCACATTATTTTCTGCCTTTTCAACACCAGAGGGCCTTCTAGTGAATTGTGGGTAGATGTAATATCACCTCTACTCCCTGTTGATTTTCTGACATTAATATGAGGTTATATTTGTGGCTGATGACATTTGAGTAGAAATACTTTCACTAGGGATAATTTGATGTTTTGTACAAACCCCAACTCCATATAAGTGGGACGCAAAGTTAATTGTGAATAATAACAAAATACTGCCATTTTCAAAAAGTCTGGTTCTGTCATTAGTTGGAGAATGGTACACAGAAAACATCAGCCATCAAAACTGACCAAAATTATTGTTTTGGGGAATATTCATGAATTTGTAAATCCAACGCGTCTCAAAAGAGTTGGGACGGTACAATAAAAGGTAGCAAATGTCGAGGAAGACTAAAAACAAAACAAAGGACAAAACTTAACAGTTAATAGCATTAACCGATGAGATGATTTTATATAAAAACAGTGTTGATTCCTATCTTGGACATGATTTCAACAGCTTAAATGGTAGGTGTATTCCTTGTCATATTTTGCAATGTTTTCCTTTCTGTAGTGCTTACAGTGTGACAGGTCTTGACCAAAAGCCAGCCATTTTATGTCCTGCTGGTCCTTATGTTGGAGTTCAGCTGTTAAAACATAGTACAGAATGCAATTTGTCCTTACTGTGTGGCAGTAATTGAAGGTCTCCCTTCAAAATGTAATGCACGAGTGGCTTTTCATGCTGTTCAAAACCCATTTATTTCATTCAGTACTGTATTCAATTCTACAGGTGAGTTAGAATAGCTTAACCAATGTACTACTGCACCCCCATGCCATCATGGAGGCTGACTTTTAAAGTCAGCACTAACACAAGTTGCATGGCCAATTTTTACTGTAGCACAGGATGTGCAAGACTCTATTATTATTATTAAAAAAGAAATGACTTCTGCAACTTCTACTGACTTCTGTAAGCAAAGGACAGTTTCCCATGTCTTCTGTCTTCTTTTAATGACAAAAATATGTCTTATATACACTCAATCACGGTAAATCAAGGGAATTCAAAACTATGTAATAACTATGGTAATTGTTCTCTCTGCATCTTTAATTCTGAGTGACTCAGCCTCTCTGTGATTGTCTTATACCTGGACACTCAAATTGTTCATCAGTACAATTCATTTTGAAATGTTCTTCCTTGTTGTTTTATCTTATTTGGATGTTTATAACATTTCACTGATCCCTGTCCCAACTTATTTGAGACGTATTGAAGTTATCAAATTAGAAATAAGTACATATGTCCCCTAAAACAATATTTTTTCTCGGCTTTAACACTTGATATGTTGTCTTTTCACTATTCTCCATCTAAGGAATGTATTGAATGTTTTTAAAATGATAGCATTTTGATTTTATTCTCAGTTTACCAAACGTCCCAACTTCACCAGAGTTGGGGTTTGTACACGGTGAGCTAATTTCTGCTTTGGCCTTCAGTGCATAAGCCAGCCAAGTACTAAAAGCTGGAAAATGTCCCTGTGTGCGAGTGCCCTTTCCATCTCACAGGCTCCGACCATCAGAGATGGTAGAATGCAAACAGCCAGGTGGCAGGAAAAGCTGCCAATTATAGGTTGTAAAAACACTTGAGTGCAGAGGACTTAACTTATTTTATTTAACACAACCTGAGGGGGCTGCTGCCATGCCTCTTTGTGGCCTATAGCCCACCACTACAACAAAGGAACACGTATTTTAGAGAAACGAATGGCATGCTTAACAAACCAACGGCATTTACTGTAATTCCCTTTTCACCAATCTGCACTGTATGTGAACCATTAACCGGGAGTGTAAATGTCAGAGAGCATATTTTAGAAATTTAATGGAAATGGGTGGAAGTCAAAACTGCAGCATCGACTCTGATACCTCCACGGTGATCTTGAAAGCACTAGCCTCCAAAAGTTAATCTGTATTAAGTGAAAGTGAGTGAAAGCCCAACTGGGAAACTCCAACTCCCACTGTCATTGTCATTGTGACACAGCACACAAGTGTTCACTGCACACAACGAAATTGCATTTATGCCTCACACGTGCAAGGGGGCAGCCCCCAATGGCGCACCAAGCACGAGCAGTGCAGCAGGTCGGTACCATGCTCAGGGTACCTCAGTCATGGAGGAGGATGAGGGAGAGCACTGGTTAATTACTCCCCCCACCAACCTGGCGGGTCGGGAGTCAAACCGGCAGCCTTTGGGCTACAAGTCTGACGCCCTAACCGCTTACCCATTACTGCCCATTAATGTACCTTGTGTAGAGTATAAGAACACAAGATTTTTTGAAAATCCAACGGATGGATTCGCAGAGTCTCGCACAGCAGGACAATCAGACAGTTTGCCTCCAGCAGTACCTTCTGTAGGTGTAGAAGGCATAATTGCCGAAACTGTGCCCATCATTGTATTAAGGATGGCAGGTAGCTTTTGGGCTTTTTGGGTCCAAATTGGATATGATGGCGTGAGAAACACAGGAAAGTTTTGGGAGAGAAAATTGAAGAGGGCTCGGTAAAGGACCCCGGCCCGTAAACGAGCCCAGCTCCCACAGATTTATCGTACAGTGTCTTAGCCCACTGAGCTACAGCGCCCCCATGAGTGCAATATATATTGTGTAGTTTAGTTGCATAATTCTCCCAAGTAGTTCCATGATCAGAGAGAGAGAGAGAGAGAGAGACAGACCTGAAAATGGTTCTACTCTACCTACACAGTAAAAAAATAACTGTTGTTTTTACGGTACATTGCTGGCAGCAGTGGTTGCCAAAGTCTACCTTTAAACAAATAACGGTATATTTCCTTTTTACATTTTACGGTAAGATTATGGCAGCAGTGGTTGCCAAAGCCTACCGTTAAATAAATAACGGTATTATTTTTTTTTACATTGTACGGTAAAATTACGGCAGCAGTGGTTGCCAAAACAGATTGGACAGATTATATTCAGGTGAGTTCAATTATAGAGTTACAATCAGACAACTGATTGGACTGATTATACTCAGGTGAGTTCAATTATAGAGTTACAATCAGACAACTGATTGGACTGATTATACTCAGGTGAGTCCAATTATAGAGTTGCAACTGATTGACAACTGATTAGACTGATTCTACTCATTGGAGTCCAATAAACAGCAACTTAATTAGATACCTAAATAAATGCCCAATTGCCAGATTGTCTAGTGCAGGCAGGTGGACCAGTCTAGTATCATCAATGAAGGGTATGCAAATCCATTCTTTATTTAAAAAAGGCCTGAAAATAACCTTAAGGAAAATGAAGGCCAAAGCTAGCAGGGCAAGCAAGCTAACAAACAAGCTAGTTAGCAAGCCACCATGCAGCCACCCTTACAACGTGACCTGCTAGCCGGGCCGGCCAGGTGAGGGGAGGCCAGCAGCCGGCCAGCCGGCCAGCCGGCCAGCCAGCCAGCTAGCTAGCTAGCAACCAGTGAGCAGTACAATGCAACAGTCCCTGTTTAAATACATGTTCAAGTGAACCATGTGACCCGAGTGATGAAGCATTTGGCAGGTGCAGGCAGTAAGTTAATCATTGCATGACAGCCCTTAGCACTCAGGTGAGGTCAGGAATTGATTGATAGATTGATTTGGATGGGGTAGAATGACAGTTTCAAATAGACTGGGCTACTTCTAAGAGCTCAAGGGATTACTGTCCCAGGTAGACTTTTTCAGATTATACTAGCCTATAGGTATATTTTACACATTAAATGAGGCTAAACTGTAGGCTGTTACCGGAGAAATAATAAGTTACAGTGAATTACTGCAAAATGTGCAAACTGTTGCCATTTGCAGTCCTTAACTGTTGCACAGTTTATTCAGTTGCCAGCTTCATTGTTGTCAAATCTACAACGTGGAGGCACCTGGAGCCAAGCAGACAGGCAATATGTTTTCTGTGGAGTAATTAATATTCAATTCATTATAACCTCCATTGCTTTCTGTTGGGTAGGAGGAATGCAAAAAAAGATATTCTGAATTTTGAAGAGGTTTACTGTGTCAATTTGCCTCTCAATCGAAAACTCTGATGGCAAAGCCTCAAAGTCCAATAAGGGAAAAAATTATTGCGGTGGAGAATTTTTCGCAGGATGAACTACAACACATGCAGAGGGTTGTACTCTAAGTTAATACTCATTGATGGCTACTAATCAAATAGCGTGTTGACATCAAACTCTGCCTGTTACAACCAGCCTATCAGTGGTTTGACAAGTTACACCTGGAACAAGTGCAATCACAAGAGATCTATTGGACTAAAAGAGGACAAAAAGCCTAACACGACCAGAAAGAGCACCTACTTTTTGTAGTATACACAATGTGAAGAAAAGCAGAACAGAGTTCTTTGTCTGTTGGTTCACAATTTGGTTCACTAACAGAGGATTGAGTTTGGTTCACTTATAGGGGACTCAACAAAAATGGCTGCTCATGTTGCCAAAACATTTGAAAATTGGGGAGGCATGTTTTTCACAACTCTCAAGGGAGTTAAACATTAACTCTCTAGCTCTCAGTCAAATACCACTCTGTAGTGTTGCTGCAACTCTTGATGTTTAGATTTTGGCTGAACACCAGTCTAACTCTGATCAATCGAACTCTGGCAAATTTGCTGTGTACATATGTGTACACCAGTGAAAAATAAAGTCATGTACCGTTTCTTGACTACTTCATCTTCACTTAACGGTATTTTCCAATATTTTCTTTTCAGTGAACAGTTCAGTATTTTCTACATATTGACACCAGTGAAAAATAAAGTTATGTACCGTTTCTTGACTACTTCATCTCACTTAACGGTATTTTCCAATATCTTCGTTTACAGAGAACAGTCCAGTATTTTCTACATATGACACCTGTCAAAAATAAAGTTATGTAGCGCTTTTTGACTAAATAGTGGCTTGCCATATTTAGTACAGAGATAAACTGTTTTACATTTTACGGTCACTGACTGTTGCAATTTGACAGTTTTTTGCCGTAATTTCAACAGGCATTTTTTACAGTGTACATACTGTAAATTTCATATGTGAACTGTTACATATCCATAAGCATTTTGCTTTAACTCTCTATTTTATAGAAAAAAGATAGTGTAACACTGTGCCACCTTTCTGTGTGAATGCTCATGACAAAAGTGACATAGCAACAATATCAGGGTGGCAGATTACCAGAACTTCTCTTGGACACATCATTACTGTTCCTGACAGCCAGTGACAGTTTAATATATGGGCTTCTTAATGACCCCTCTCCTCTCCACAAGAAAATATGAACTTGGCTCTTTTGGTTTCGTGTGGCATTCATGAATCTGGCACGACTTTTGTAATAACATTTTAAAAAGTGTGTATGTAAACATACAGCCCAGCTTGTGCGTTTTTTTTCCTTCCTAAAATGTAGCATTTTCAGGGAGGCAGCCATGCAAAAGAGCAACACCACGACAACACGGCTGAACTCGACTCTGACCAAGCAAACGGGAAACCTACTCTTCGGTAATCCTTGGGCTGTTAAGATAATAATAAGCAAAAATAAAACAAAATGGAAAACAAGACAGAGAAAACAGAAAGGAGGAGAAGGAGACGAAGAAGAAGAAAAAATGTTGAAGGGTACGTAGAAAGCTGGGGAGTGAAGATATTTGGTGGCAGGCTCTGGGTACAGTTTCAGAGTGCGAATATTTAGGTTGGCAGAGGTCAGTCCTTGACACAAGCAGCCTGGGTAGCATCTGCGGGCCAAGCCAACCTCAGAGGAAAACAGCCAGAGTGCAAAGGCCTGCAGTTTTTTAGGGCCTCAGAGTCGGCACATGGGCCTCACAGCCTGACCCGTAAATTACCCAAAAATCAGCCAGTGAAATCACGCCTCGCTCTACTCTCTTCGGAGCTGACAGTATTTACAAATGCACTGTACAGTATGTGGAGCATACACAAAAACAGACGTGTGGAGAGAGAGAGAAGGGGGGGGGGGTAATTGAGAGAGAACATGATATGAAGAAAGTGTGGAAATCAGAGAGAAAGACTGAAGAGAGCAGAGAGAATGAATGAGACAAAAAAATTGAGAGGGGGACAGGGAGGGAGATGGAGAGAGAGAGAAAGAGAGAGAAAAATAGAGAGAGAGGGGGAGAAAGAGAGAATGAGAGAGTGCTGAGGTGAAAATGACAGGCTTTGCGTCTGCACAGCGTGCTTGATTAGCCAGCGGTGGAGATTGCAGGGGTTTTGCATGGACACCCCAAGCTGACAGAGTAAGGACTATTCATCATGATGATGTCTGGCCAGGCTTGGGGTTTATGTGAGGCCCACAAGGCTAGAATTTGCTGTAATGGCGTGCAGGCAGGAGCCCTTTATGGAATGTTGTACAGGATTAAGAGTCATGGTGTAATTAACTGCCACACAGCCCCCTGGTATCCTTGATGGAAGGTGGCATTACGTTGACATGTACCACAGGGATGAGGATCCATGGCTCAGGGAGAGCGCTGCTCCATGTTAGAAAGGAGAAGATTTGTTGGTGATTAGGCTTTTGATGACTGGTGATGTGTAGAGTGATACTGAGAGAGCGTGGCGACTACTTATTTTCCTGTGGATGTGCTGGAGACACACAGGCCCCGGAGGTCAAGCTCAGGTCCACATAATGTTGCTTCTCTGCGGTGGGAACATGGGTTGAACATTACAGCATGCGGCAGTCAGTCCGACGGCAAAAAAATCCAAAATCCAGATTTTTTTTTAAATGCCTAAAGCAGGCTGTTTCCTCTGCCCTGACCTTGGCTTTGTCTCGAGATGCCTCTGGCTCTGGTGATTTATTCCCTTTTGGTGTTTTCCTTACCACAGCTCCTTCATACTCTGTGTTTGGATTCACGTCAAACCATGTGTAGCATAAATCTTGGCAAGGTCGTTATTGAATCCTACAGACCTCAGTTCCACTACTCTTGTATGAATCGTAGTTTTTGTTTTTTTGCAGAAGTGGGTAAGCAAATTAGGCCCTCTATTTTTGGGAAGAATGGATTAAAAAAAAAAACATGCAGCCGAAATTCCACTTGAAATGCTGCTGGATTTTCTCATGACGCACATACGTTTTTTTATACTTTTGTGGGATCAGCTATGTACACTATGCCTGGAGACTAGTGCTGGTCCACATTCAATTTTCGATCACTGCAACCATCAATATGACAACAATCTTTACAAGGCTGGTTTTAGGGCAATTAAGAGACATATTACACATTCATTACTTTAGTTGAGGCCTCCTAATATTTGGTCTACTAATACGTAGCCAAAAATGTAGGCAAGTTTGTCTTGGGTGAAAACATTTAATGATTCTAATACGTATGCTCTGTAGTTTTGTGTTATTGATATAGTATGTGGCCGATTTTTACCAGCCTAGCCCCCTGTTAGTGTACGTGACATACTGACTGAGGAATCTGTAAAAGCAGAAACAGTGTAGCCTAATGGTCAGAGGGAAGGCCTGCACAGTGAATGGCACCATCTGTGTCAGAAATTGATATGGGGATCAATAAAGGAATAGCTGAAGCAGTTTGAAATTGCTGCGTTCTGAACACCCAATGCGAAAGTCGAGAGCATTTTAGGTCGTCCAGTTGACAGACATTCACTGCGTAGTTCCATTTCCCCACTCCCATATACACATATGCTTCTTTGCCTCTTTTTCAACCAGAAAATACAGCACTGGACTGCTTATTGCTCACTATTGCTTCCCACTATGTTTTTTCCCCCTCTATTTTGAATATACGTACATATATACAGTACACAAATAAATGATTACTCAAACTTACCTCATTATCCATTCAACTGAGGAAGGTGTGGAGTGTCCTGGTGCCAATCTAAAACGTAAAGATGCCTGACGTTCAAACCAGGATATGCAGAAAGAAGCTGAAGATCAGACATTCAGAGGATGAGAAGCAGGCAAGGTCAGCCAAATACCACAAGATACTAGACCCCAAACATGCTGCTGATCTTAGGGATGATCCTCAAGATTTCCCCCCCAAATCAATTGAACCAATTGGGTGATGCTCAACAAATGCAATTGATAACTGATAATCTTTTTATCTGGTCGAAACCATGGCAGACACCATGGTCCCAGTGTGTGAGTGTGTGTGTGCACATATGTGCACATGTGAGACTGGTGAAAAGCTGGGAAAAACAAGGGACTGACGCTAGTGTGAGACAGGAGCAAAGAGGCTCCCTATTTTCTATCACAATTAGCCAAAGTGTCGTACAATGCTCTCTTTACAGATTGTGGCATGAAGGCAGGTAAAATAATGTGGAAAAATTACATAATAGACTCCCAAGACGCCAAGGATGTAATGCACTTGCCAGGTGTAATCCAGTCTTTGGGCAGAAACACAATCTGACAACAAAGTGTGCCCTTACATTGGAGTAGTCAAAAAGCATTAATTTATGGCTAATAGCCTCTTTGGCCTCGGGTAGGATATTGCAATGTGTCCTTAATCAACAACAGCTTCCAGGAAATATTAGCTTCTAGAGCTCATGCACCCCCAAATACAGTGCCACTAGTTAGTATTGGCACCCCTTAACTTTACCGTAAATCCTCTAATATTGGCCTGTATTCCATTACTGGACGGGACTCTAATATTGGCCCGTCTCGATGTCGGAGGAGGTGAATAATGGCCAGACTCTAATACAGGTCTATATTTAGAACCAACTATTTTTGAGTATATCTCACATTGTTCTCAAAATCCATAACTTTAACCATTAAGCATTAACATTAGGCTACACACCTACATCCTCACTCCGAAAAAGGACTCAGTACTACCAACCAAACGTTGTACACGTCAAAGACCACAGGTTACGATAGAGAATCCTTCATTTGTAGTTTACTGTATAGCGATTGGAAAGATTTCACTTCAGCAATATGATTTGTGAATTTCTCAAGGTCACCAAGGTAAATGTGACTCTTTGGACAGCACATAATGTTATGTTTTTCTGCTAACGTTAAACAAAGAGAGAAGCCGAGGTATAGTGTACTGTATGAATTCTCTTGTCGTGGCTCTGCTGGAACTGTTTAAAAAGCCAGATGATGGCTGGCCACATTTCTGACGTGCCACACTTTCATCCAAACATCTGGAGCCTGCTGAGGAGCTGCTGGCCTCCCCCCTGCACTGCTAATCAGCTGACAACAGGGGAAAAAAAACAACAACTATCAAATGAATAATTATGCAGCTCACAAATCATGTCAGGAATGCTCTTAAATCACGCTGTGTGTATAAAGAACTTTCGTAAACATTTGGGCTGACTGCTGTGAATCTTTATCTCCAAGAGTTTTCCCAGCCTGGTTACCTACTAGTTACAAGTATTCGAATAATGAAGACCCTTATAGATATCTGGATGGTGATATGACATCCCACTTGCCACTCCAAAAGACCTGGGCCAACAGCAGACCCACATGATTGGATATGTTACATGAGGGTTGACAATCCCGGTTCAGAAAGCAAAAAACCCTGTCAATCTCTTAATCAGCTGACCATAATGAAAGCCCATTGGGAAACTCCAACTCCCATTGTCATTGTGACACAGCACTCCACAGCACACAAGTGAACACTGCACACTGCACACAACAAAATTGCATTTATGCCTCACCCGTGCAAGGGGGCAGCCCTCAGTGGCGCCCCATGGGGAGCAGTGCGACGGGACGGTACCATGCTCAGGGTACCTCAGTCATGGAGGAGGATGGGGGAGAGCACTGGTTGAATACTCCCCCCACCAACCTGGCGGGTCGGGAGTCGAACCAGCAACCTCTGGGATGCAAGTCTGGCGCCTTAACCGCTCACCCATGACTGCCCATAATGAACACTGAAGACAGGTAGACCAAAAACTGAATGAGGTCATGTGCGTTGGAAGGAAACTGTGGCAGGGCTTTTACTTTTGAAGCGTCAGTTTGACACCTCTGAGGTTTGTGTCCTTATGTGGGAGTGCAACATGAACTACAGTGTGCTTGGGGGATTTTTTTCAGGTAACAGTTTCTCATTACTCTGCCAGACATTACTCCCTGGAGCCCTGGAAGGTACAGTACATGACCAGACCTCCTACTGGCGTGTTGCCACCCAGGGTCAATAAAGCACTTAGTCCTCCTGATATGTGTGTGAAACACAATAAAAATGATTGAAATATGTAATTAAGAACTAGTCCTTTTCCAGCCAGAGCTAAAGGGCAAAGAGGCTGTCCATGCAATTGGAAGTGTAAATCTGATAATTGGGGGAAACTGACTGCAACTGACATTTTGGACAATTCAGTACTGTCAGCTATGGTAGACACCAGCCAACAAATCAAATGGATTTGACTGGCCGGTCTGGAAATATTTTGTGCATGCCCAGTACAGTTTCAACACTATTGACTATTTCCCAAAATCAAAAACACATTCACACAATAACACAACATCTAATTCACAGAAACATCCAACTCCTATTAAAAACACATGTCATGACACATTACATAAACGGTGTATTCATCTGTTCACATGTTAGGTAACATGAATAAAAAGATAAATCATATACTGTACATTACCCCATTATAATTGTGCAGGTATCATAGTATGACCACTAGACAACCATAAATAGAAACATGAAATTCAATGCAAACCCTGGTCTTTGTCGTCCTTATCCTAAACAGTGTTCGTCTCCCAAATTCAGATTAACTGTTCTAAAGTGTCTCTTGTTTATTGACTGTGCACGTTTGATTGATGTGTTAACAGTATGTGGCTTAAGTGTTTCCACCATGAAAAAGACACACTCATTGACTTCAGCTGCCAGGGCCTTGAGCTTATTGCATTGATTGCGCATGTTTACTAAATGAGCGTAATGTTTACACATTGAACAGTAAGAATTTGCCGAAAGCAGCACTTACACTGTTAGTAATTACGGAAAAAAAGCTGTAATAGCATCTAGGAAGCCATCTTACCCAGCTAAAGGAGCAAACATCGTCCTCATGAACACTATTTGGTCTATTTTCAAAGTATATTTTGGCTTTTAATGCCTACTTCCCAGTTACACGATTTCATTGAATATCTTCCACCTGCTGAAGGTATCATAGTAAGTTATCTGTTTAAAAGATATTGTGATGATTGCCGCACCAATATGCCATTTACCTTAGGCTTTGCTAGCAAACAAGCGACTACTTTTAGATTATCCTTCAGTATTTCGCAGCAAATCATTGTGCAGTCAGTGACTTAACGTGATCCTTTAACCAGCCAGTATGTCTACATGAAATACAAAACCCTAAATGAGCCGGAGACATACTACTGTATAGGCCTATATGTCTTATGAGCAGCAGCAGCCTTCATAAGATCCAACAGCTGCCCCTATCTCCAAGCACTTGCATTTGGCATCACGGAAAACTGCCTGAGTGCACCAATTTTGAAAAACTTGATTTTTACAGATTTTAACATTTGAAGTAGGCAAAATAGCTGTACTGTCAATCAGTTACCTGAAATGTATCCAGATAAAGCTTACAGTCGGTCATAATTCATGGTGTGCTTAGTCATCAATGAGGAGGAACCCAAATGTAAATGTACTTAGATCAGGTGCAATAAACATCCATAAACATTTATTGACATTATTTCCAGGACTGGATGAAATAGCCCGCTATGTTTATTAATTAAATACATTTACCCCGCACTCTGTTCTTTTTGGCAACAGAGTGGCAAAAAAGGGCACTATATGTGGTAGCCCAGATGTGCACGCGCGTACACACGTACACACACACACACACACACACACACACACACACACACACACACACACACACACACACACACACACACACACACACACACACACACACACACACACACACACACACACACACACACACACACACACACACAGGAGGTGGGAAGCTCTACCTTACTCCAGTGGCTCTTGCTTTAGTGACAGTTAGGGGGGAAAGGCAGCGCGCCGCTCGGGCCTTGCAGAGCCACAGCCTTGTTACTCGAGAGCAGCCAAGCTGTGTAAACATTACAAAAATGAAGAGTTGCAGGACGCCCATTTGGAACTTATTAGCTGCACTCTGTAACCTGTGTTTAAACTATTACAGCCAAACCCAGAAGTTTGGCTGGGGCATGCTACCGAAGCCAAGGCCAGTTAACCTCTGGGGTTAGAGGCAAAAATGTCCAAGTCCTCAAGATCTACCCTCCTGTATGTAAAACGTGCAGTTACAAAAAGTCAGCTGCGTCCAGAAAAATGTGTCACTTTGTATACAGGCATCCCTCCAAGTAATATCATATTACAATGTCTTATACAAGAGTCATATGTTGTGTCGAGCATCAAATGATATTATCACGGTTAAAGGAGAGGTAAGTAACCACATGAGGGATATCTATATGACAGCACTTATTACCGTCTTATGCCACAAACCACAAAGTTCATGTCTATCACACATGCTCACTGTTTCCAGTCACTCAATTTACCACAGGTCAAATTCATTTTTCAAATGAAAATGACTTTCATCTGTCAATCAAACCGTAGTGATGCCAATCAGACATTAAACATCAGACATTAAACTTAACTATGTTGATGCTAATGACAGAGTCAACAACTAACAGCGTAAAAAGAATAACAGTCTGATTTCACACGATCTGCTCTCTGTGCGGTTCCTCAGTTAGACAGCCTGCCCTAAAACAATCATGCCGTGCAGATGGACTTCTGACCTAGTCTTACAAATGTGATGTCATGTTTCCCATTATGTAATGACTGTGTCAGTGAACCAGCGTGTCATGCACACAGCGTTTTGCTGAAGGGTACTTCATTCACACCCACAGCTTGCTAAGCTCTGGAAAATGGGGGTCTTTGTGATTATGCACTGTGGCATATCAACACCACTGGACAGAACTCTCACAGCTCACACCTTTTTTGAAGCCCACTTCATGCTCAGCCAATGGTATTTTACAGTCCATCATATGGGTTTGAAAGGTAAATATAGTATGAATTATATCTCCGTGAGTAATGGATAAAGTATAAAATATAATATATAATATATGTATATATAATATATCTGACAACACTACTTGCAAACCACATGTTCACTGAACAAACATGGGAAGGCATAGTGAGGAGAGGGCTCATAGTATTCTTTTGAAAGTATTTTTTGTATTATTGTAAAGCGAGCCCACACACAAAACAACTGCACTCTTCATATCCCTTAACTATTGGTATGTCAGTGCTATTTCTAGCTGAATATGTCAATGCCAAGCTAATCCATTAAATTTGGCAATGAACACACATGGTAGCGTAACAATGTTGTTGAGTTTTAAGTGACATGAAATGTAATAAATTCATCTACATATACCATGGGCTCACATACTGTATAAGCCAGCAAGAACAGAATTCAAACAAGAAGAAATCAAAACTCAAACTCACAAAGACCGATGCTACTGACGAGCATCTTCATTCACACATACTCAGTATCAGGGCTGTAAATTAACTGGCCAAATGCTGGTGAAATTTCACTTTGGCTGGTGAAAAAGACCAGCTTACCAGCCACTTTCACCCATCAGTGACTGTGTGTTTGGCTAGTAGAGTTAACATCTACTTGCCATTTTGGCAGGTGATGAAAAAAGTTAATTTAGAGCCCTGCTCAGCATGTATTATTTGACATTAATGAGTTGTCTATTAATCAAAAAGCCAAATGGTTTAATCTGCCTTTGAGTCAGTACAAATTCAATCATAATACCCAGAGCCAAGAGACAGCTTTAATGTCAATATGAATTATAGGGGAAAAACACAGAAAACAGAGTTTTAATTAAATTGTGTCAATCTAGCCGACAACCAAACCACACACATGCAAAGTTTAAGGTTATTAGCTCCAATTCGACAAAGTTTCAGGTTTCTAGACTGTATGACATTTTTGTACACACAGTTTATTTTCTTATTTTACTCCCAGTTCAGATGGAATACTTGGCCACATCCCAAATAGCATAGCGGTGCATTGTGTTAAACTTCATACCTTGTATATGTAAATGCAACCTCAGTCCAAATGTGTAATTTTAAGAGCATTCCAGAAGCTTGTATCCTCAAGAAATTCCCAAGGCCAACCTGGGGACAATCCAAGCACGACTTGTGGGGGTTTAATGAATTATCCTAACAACCATGAAAGCACTGGAACACAGCGAAGCCAGTCCCACCAACGTGCGTGTTGTATTTGCAGTGCCTGTAATTTCATACTGTGATAATCTTCTTTGTACGGATATTCAGACCGTCGGCCGGGCTAATAAGTTAATATCGGCACCCTTGTGGATTAAAAACGACAGGCCTGCCAATCTTGGCCTTATCCAAATTTGCAGATGAATTGAATTTCACACTCCTCCAACACACTTCCAGAGGGGATGAGTGCTGTGTGAATCCTGTGTGTTCCTATCTGCATTCTAGAGCCACGGTGTTGCTAGGACACAGCGCTGGTCACTGCAGGCCTGTGATGTGAGTGGCATTTATGGAGGGCCGGCATGGCTGGGCCACACAAGCTGTCTGTGACCTTTGGACAGCTTCTGCATCTGACAGGGCAGAGTTTCCGTTTCGGATGAAACCCCGGGCACCACGGCAAAGCCAATGACTGTATGCCATTTCATGAAATGGTGAGTTGTCATTTAAGAGTCGTAAAAGTGAGGCAATCGTATAAAGGCAAAAGCCAAAGGCTTGCCTCACTCCTGCAGGGTCTTTCGCTTCACGGGACATTACTAGAGCTAGGCTTTGAGGTCTTCTCACTCTGTGTAGTAAAAGAAGAAAATAACTTTCGAGGGTCTCTCAAGGCCTTAATATGCCATTCATGGGCAGTTTTTATTAACCAATATGCACAGTCTTGTTTGTTGTTGAGGGTATGAAATGAGGAATCAGATCCTAACATTATCATGTCTGCGCTGCAATTATACCTTACCTCATATGACTTAAAAATGACCACAGCCATGGCAGCATTCATAAAAAACAATAACATCAATAAATGACTGCTCAGAAAAGCAAAGTAACAATCATGTAACTGTGCATAACCACTCTGTGTGAAACCCGAACTGTGTGAACCCCAAAAGAGCCATCGAAAAACAGTTAAGTACCATTAATGACCCAGCTGATGCTGTATTCAAGAGCTACTGATACCAGACCAAAAGATAAAAAAGGTATCTGGCATTTGCAGTCGCACACAAGCAGGTCAGACTACTGTGCCGTGCCTGCGTTCCACTGCAGTCAGCCATGGTATGTAATCCAGGTGAGATCTCTACACAAGCCAGGTGAGGTGTCATCTTACAAATACCTGAGACAGACTGCGAGGCAACCTGTTGTTACCCCATGAACAGTTTACCTCACCCACTTTTAGATCACAATTAGTGACACCAAGGCCCACCATTATGTATTGATCGACTATGAGAAATCAGCTACCTATAGCGGCAAAGGGTTTTTTTTCCATTCTTCTACATACTCAATCACAATGCTCATTTTATTGCATCTACACAACCGAATAGCTTTCTATCTTTGTTTTCGATCAATTCAATAATAAAGGAATATTGTGTTAGTAATGTTTCCCATTCAGGAATAGGCCAAACATAGTCGCCACCAAAAGCATGGTCACACACTCTAAAATGGGGATGGAGACACCTTTATCTTGTATTATGGCATGCTTTTGCTGTGGCGCAGTTTTGGTAAGTGTCTAACTTGCATTCATCTTTCCAAAACATCTTGCATAGATAATAGTAAAGTCTAGTTGCTACACAAGGCCTTCTCCAGAACATGCCAAGGATAGGGTTAAGTTTTGGACACTGTGGTGGACAATAAAATGTGTGAAGATGTCTCGTGCTACCTGAACCACACTTTCAAAATTTGAGCCCAATGATTTGAAATAAACGTATGATTAATTAAGCTTATTGTTTAGGCATGTCATTACAGTAGAACACCACCTTTTAGTTACAGTGAGGGAGATTCCATGTATAGCAAAAAATAATATTTTAGAACCAGGAATGTTAATGAAAATTGTTTAAGTAGTCCTGTGGATATTGCCAAGTTAATAAAATAACTGCAGTATTGTGGTCATTGGCCCCTACCACCATAGACTTTTGGAAGGCAAGACTAGTACATGGCGTGGAGAGCAAAATATAGTACTGGCTTCCTTACCTTGTTACTATATATAAATGTTGGGGGCATATGGGCTTCGCTGAATGAATCCAAGAGCATCATCTGGTGATGAGCTGTGGATGTAATGAGGTGGTTCTTGGTGGTCCATCACGGAGACGTGCCTCTCGTGCAGCAAAAACCTGCAATTAAAGCTCATCTTGAGATGAACAAAATAGATGCTGTGTACGAAAATACATTTCCTGGCCGTCTGTACTTAGTGCGGAGTGTTATTGCCTTTAGCAAATTTGCAGAGTCATGGTGGCACAAGCGTGCAGTGTTAGTCTTGGCCTCGTCGCAGCCAAACCATTTTGCAGTGTAATTAAGATTTGTGCTAGTGCATACCTTCTCATTTTTTAATCACTGACCGTGGCAGCAAATACCTTTCAGACTCCCCCCAACCTCAAATCCAGTCTCAAAGCTTTCTTTCTCTCGGGCACATCGTTTGCATCGCCCCAACACTCTATCTTGAAGGATGATATTTGGCTGCTGTTTTTCAATATGCCTTGGAAGGTGTGCAGCGTATTAAGAGGACAGCTGTATGACAAATCCAGTACCACCGTGATGAATTAGCCAGAGGGGTCCCCCAGCCAGAACAAACATATTGTGAATAGGAGACCATTCATTTGGGGCGGGGGGGCTCCCTGGTCACATTTTGAGCAGTTTCAACAACCCCACTATTGTGTACCCCTCCTTCAATAAATAGAGCTGGGCATTCATGGGTGCCATTGATACATCATTTTTCACCTGGACTGAGATGTCATGCAAGCACGAAGACGAGGGGGGGGCGGGGTGGAGAGAGGTGGACCTGTGAGGGGCCGGGGGGTTGCTAGGCGTGCTGGCTGGCTGGCTGGCTGGGGTCAGGCAAAAGGCTGAGAATTTGTAGCGGCAGGCATCACAAGGCCAGACACTCGAGTTTATGTTTTGCTTCGTTTCATTTGCAACTTAGCACTGGTGTGTGTGTGTGTGTGTGTGTGTGTGTGTGTGTGTGTGTGTGTGTGTGTGTGTGTGTGTGTGTGTGTGTGTGTGTGTGTGTAGTGTGCGTGTGCGTGTGCATGCGTGCGTGTGTGTGTAATGCTCATGCTTGAGGATTATCTCACTACAACTTCATCTTACTTTATGGTCACCAGTAAAAGCAGGCAAACATTACAACCTATTA
>NC_085870.1:54556829-54559329 GCF_034702125.1 Engraulis encrasicolus | reverse complement strand
CGTTTGCATTGCAAAAGCTCTCTCTCTCCACTCTACATTAAAAAGCCTGCGTGTCTGACTCTGATTCTGACAATGTCCGCAGAGTCTTGTTACCCTTAGACCCACACATCCAAACTACCTGGCCTGGCCTTACTAACTCTCCATCAAACACACACACACACTGAGCACCAGATCAAGCTCTCAATCGCTCATCACAGTTCAAAAGGCAGCCACGCAATACATGTCTCCTGAGTTGCCTTAAAACATATGGACATAAAACTGGCTGATACTTCCCCTCTCTCTGAGACAGGAGGGCGTTTGGGGTACAGTGTAGGGTGGGGTGACCTATAACCAGCACTCAAGTGCTTTTAGCACTGCGGTTAAGCCACCTCCACCTCCATTTTTCCATCTCTCTCTCTCTTTCTCTTTCTCCCTCTCTCTAACAAAAGACTGCAGCATTCCAGTTGCTTTTCTTAATAAATGTTGAGTCGCAATAAACCCAAATCGACCGCAGCCACACGACCTCAGACAGCCTGACCTCGGGACACGAAGACATCCACCTGGAGCCTGACATTCCTCCCCTGAGCTGAGCTTCTCTCTCTCTCTCTCTCTCTCTCTCTCTCTCTCTCTCTCTCTCTCTCTCTCTCTCTCTCTCTCTCTCTCATGCCCTCCTCTCTGCCTGTTTCTTGCCATCTCCTTGCCAGGCAGTCATTTTACCCATTACTACACTAAAGTGTATTCACCCAAACTAAAACTAAAACCCAAACTTTTTTGAACATTGTTATGGGTTGATCTAAGGATCTGTCTCATCTCCACAATACGTATACTCTCCATGGCCACCTTCCCCTTCCCATCCCTTCCTCATCAATAGAGTTCGCAAGTCACCCGGAAGCAAATAGTCTTTCTTGTTAGCATTTAACGGCATGATGGTTCTAAAGCATAGGGCATAATGAATGATGTCCAGTCTCAAGTAAGGTGTGAGTGAAAACACATGATTAGCGAACCCTCACATTCTATGGAGGATGTTAAAAATAGACTGTATGGATGACAGGGTTGATCCTTTGCTGTGAAACGGCAACATAAATGCTGTTGCTATCAACATGCTAAAGCGGGAAAACTACTGGCAGACTACAGGGGGGGAGATTTGTATGAAATTTCACTGGCCGTGTCCATGGTAACCCATGTTAACTGCCACACACTACTCGCGTACGACACTTTGGAAGTATTTCTAAACAAGCCCTGATCCATGTTGTTTTCACTTCTGACAACACTCTTAATAACACCTAAAAATCCCCAAACTGCATTTAGTCCAATTGCCTTGGTTTAGTGATATAATAATAAAAAAAACCTTACCAACGAGCTTAAGTCTACTGTGGCAACATTATTTTAAGTTGTTCGGCAGTGGCCACATTGTTTTTAGTTGTTTGTTCAAGTTGTCTGTGGTTCTTGGATGGGTTGCAGAAGATTGTTTTGGCCGTCTCCACCATAAACTCTTTCTATGCCCCACTTCTCCTCCCCTCCCCTCCTCCCCTCTTCTCCGTCATTAGCAGCTAATAACCTCCACACTCCTCTCAGCATGCTGTCAAGAGGGCCTCTGCTGCACGCCTGCTGGGCACGTGTCATGCACTTCACTCTCTAGCCATCAACTCAGCTGCCACCACAATCACCGGCCCTCCGCCGGGCCACTACTGGCCCACCATCCGCTCCGGCACGTGCACTCCACTCTGCAGGCATCTGCTCACCTGCCACCACCACCACCACCACCACCACCAATCCTCACCGCCCTAGTCCAGCACAAGAATAAACAAACATTTCTCCCCCGCCACACACAACTCACCATTCACACATCACCGCATGGGAAAAAATATGTACATGCACTGTATGTACACATGCATATATGACTTACACATACACATGCACAGTGCCATACATGTGCACACACACACACTCACACTCACACACACACACACACACACACACACACACACACACACACACACACACACACACACACACACACACACACACACACACACACACACACACACACACACACACACACACACACACACACACAAAGCAGACCATGTGTGCTCATGGCAGCCTCCACACAGACAGTAAGTGAATAATTATTTTACATTTTACCCCAGTTTGGTCTAAGATTTGTGTGATTAAGTCAGTACTTGAAAACAAACTTGTGAGTCAATGACTGATTTTTAGGGGCACGCTCTATTTGCGTTGATGAAGTGAGCTTTATTATTTCAAGGCCAGTGTCTGTTTTAATGAGCTGAGGCAGAGCCAGTCACAGTAAACCACTGTTTGCTTTTCCGTAGGCCCACTTTCCAGAGGTGTCGTACTTGACTAAATAAATCTAGCGAAGTGGTTGAGAACATGTTATCTGATTTTAATGGGGGAGTCGCATGGCTACAACATTAACATCATTAAGGGAAAAACAAACATGGCGCGTTTTGGTGATTTACTGGTAAATGGGGATGCTCTCTTGAAATTTGAATCCATTGTA
>NC_085870.1:54461829-54551829 GCF_034702125.1 Engraulis encrasicolus | reverse complement strand
GTGTGTGTGTGTGTGTGTGTGTGCAGAGGCGCATCTTGTCACTAGGCTAGGCAGGCAGCAGCTTGGGGCCCCCAAGCCACTACATGGTACAAAGCAGCTAAACTTTAAACTATAATGTGTATACAATTTGTTTCAAATATTGATTCTTTTGGTGTTTTGCTTGGGGCCCCCACTGACACTAGAATCGCCCCTGTATGTGTGTGAGGAGGAGGGACACCTCCAACTCCATATCAGCCCTTTCCTTCCGCTCGCAGGTGACGTATCGCGCTCGCCCGCCAACCCGCCCGCCACTCCTGACATTTCATCCCACCTGAAGATGCAGACCTGTCACTTGGGGAATGCCCACCCCCAGCCTTCTTCAACACCTCCACAGCGCTATCCTGTTTTGTGTTTGTCTGCCGTCAGGTATGAGTTGGGCACCACTCCTAACACCCACACCAGTGCCGTCGCAGTACACCCAAACCACCAGGTACAGAGGCCACAGCCACATATACTACACTACAAACACACCGCCTTGTACCCAATACACAGAAGAAGATACATATCATGATCACATTCATACACACACACACACACACACACACACACACACACACACACACACACACACACACACACACACACACACACACACACACACACACACACACACACATACACACACACACTTGAACCACCCCGCAGCCCCCTATACGGCCAAGATGGCATCATGACTTGCGTAAAGATGATACCGGTACGCTGATTTGAGCCGACTATCGCGTGTGTCCAATACGCCTTTGCAAGTTAAAGGGCTATGCGACTATTTTGGGGCTTAATACAGTTAAAATCGTTGGCCAGGGTTTATATAGGTGGTAAAGTGTCTTATTTTTCATGTAAGCCGTTGTCTTGTTTTAAGACAGGTTAAAAGAGGGAGCATGTCGCTAAGCTAATGAAAGTCAATGGATCCGTGTAGCATGCTTAGCCCCATGTAACCCCTTAGCCCAGAGCCTATGTTATAACCTTACTGTCACCAAAATTGTAATGGCTATGTCTTAATATGTTACTTAAGGCTCTCGGTACTGTCATAGCAACGTTGTTGTTGAGTATTTTCAGCAATTAGTGAATAGGCCCGCTGGCGACCCCATCTGCAGTAAGAGGCTATGACACCCTAAATACAGTATCTTATTCTGATGAGTCTTTCACCAAGTCTTGAATGGCCCTAAGGTTTATTCATGTGCAGGTAATACACATGAATAAACAATAAACAAAATAAACAATAAACAAAATAAAACAATTGGCAGTGAAATGAAGGTTGCAACTGCTCTCTGCTGTGTAGTAATAATAACTTATGAACGCATGATAACACTTTGTTCATTGTATTAGCACGTTCTTCAAAGAAAGGGAATTTTCAGAATGCTGCAAGTGTGCCCTGATGAGTACATTTCATATAAATAAAGAGGCGGATAGGTAATATTATGTGTCCGTGGGCTGTGCACATCATCCATCGAGGGCAGCATGCGGTGCACACTCATGACGGATGGCTACCAGGATGGCGCTACCCGATATTCAACCTCTGGCTCGCGCTCCCCCACACAGGTGATACTCAAGGGACTCATCTGATCTCCGCAAGACGTGGATCATGAATGAGGACGCTGGATATGAACATTCTTCGACATTGTTCTTTACACAACCCCCTCCAACCCCCACCCCTACCCCCAAATAGTTGCTGGATTATTTTGAATTCCTCTCTGAGGAATGCAGGGTATGCGAAAGTGGGATGCAAGACATGGACAAGTCTCACTCCCGGCAGGGCAGCAGAAGCAAAGCTGGATGGATTTCTCAGTCTGTCTCCTCTCTCGCTCGCTCAGCTCATGTCGCCCCCTGTTGGTGAAGATGGCCATTGCTGTGAGTAAAAAGGCGTCTGAAACCGACCCCTCCCAAAACAAAAAAAGATGATTAACAACTTCCACAGTGGCTCATAAGAGAAGTATAATTACAGCTGTTATTTCTGCACCATTGGACACGTGATGTTGTGCTACGGCACACTGAGGAAAGGAAAGGCAGAGGGTTTGGAGGCGTACTGAGGCGTGAAAACCATGAGCTCTGATGCTTTGGTTTGGAGGGCCGTAAATTAGCTCCGCAGATCCTGAGGCCCCGCCTCTTTGGCCCCCGTGACCTTTTCCCATGCTGCAATGGCTGCCCTCTGCTCGCCTGCGCGCCCTCCCCTGTCGCCGTCTCCACAACACGGAAGCATTGCTCACCCTGGCAGGTTGGTTGGGCAGATCTCCATGATGCTGTGTGCTGTGTGTGTTTGTGTGTTTGTGTGTGTGTGTGTGTGGGGGGGGGTTGGGGGGGGGGTGTGCGTGCACGCGCATTTGTGTGTGTGTGTGTGTGCTTGTGTGCATGTCCAATAGATGCAACGATGGATTGATGCGCAGACAGTCGACAGACAGAAAAGATGGACGAATGGACTGACTGGCAAAAGGAGGTGCTGATTTCCATGAGTGCTGACAGCATGACAAACGCACTGAAGGATTGATGCACAGAACTGGGAAGAGATGGAGAGACAGCTGGAGAGAGAGAGAGAGAGAGAGAGAGAGAGAGAGAGAGAGAGAGAGAGAGAGAGAGAGAGAGAGAGAGAGAGAGAGAGAGAGAGAGAGAGAGAGAGAGAAACAGAGAGATGGAGACAGGCAAGGAAAGTGACAGTGAGAGCGACAGAGTAAACAGATAAACAGAGAGAAAGACAGACAGAGAGCTGGAGAGCGAGAGAGAGAGAGAGAGAGAGAGAGAGAGATGCTGAGAGAAGGAAGATAGAGATGGGGATAGAGAAGGAAAGATACAGTGAGAGAAAAGAGCAAGAAAGAGAGAGAGAGAAAGAGAAAAAGACAGAGGGAGAGAGAGGGAGGTTGTGTGGCGGGAGTGAGGAGGGCTGGTGCTGGAAGTCCCTGTGGTGTAAGAGAACATACCAGGGGTGTTTTCTTCACACTGACTGAAGCTGTAAATGTGCTAGTGTGTACAACCCCTACACACACACACACGCACACTGCAAAATGCGCCCCCACACACCCCCGCACTCTACTCATATGTGAGAGCAGACTCATCCAACCACTGCTAGCCACGTCCAAACCACCATTAGGAAAAGAACAGTCTGTGCCAAACAAATAATCTGCACTGTTAGTTTAAATATGACACTCTATATATTGCCCATCAAACTGTGTGTGTATCACTACATGTGTGTGTCTACCGCTACATGTGTGTGTCAATCAGTACATGTGTCAGTAAGCACATATGTGACATACGAAGGCCTTGGTATCGTCTTCATTTTCAGGCATGTTTGCATATTTGTCTGTCTCTGTCTGACAGCGTGCATATGTAAATGGGGGTCTGTGTGTGTGTGTGTGTGTGTGTGTGTGTGTGTGTGTGTGTGTGTGTGTGTGTGTGTGTGTGTGTGTGTGTGTGTGTGTGTGTGAGAGCGTGTGCATGCACTGTGTGTATGTACGTGAGAATGTGTGTGCCTTATGTGTTTGTATGCATGCCTGTGTGTGTGTGTGTGTGTGTGTGTGTGTGTGTGTGTGTGTGTGTGTGTGTGTGTGTGTGTGTGTGTGTGCATGCACTGTGTGTATGCACGTGAGAGTGTGTGTGCCTTATGTGTTTGTATGCATGCCTGTGTGTGTGTGTGTGTGTGTGTGTGTGTGTGTGTGTGTGTGTGTGTGTGTGTGTGTGTGTGTGTGTGTGTGTGTGTGTGTGTGTGTGTGTGTGTGTGTGTGTGTGTGTGTGCGTGTGTGTTTGCGATGCAAGAGTGTGTGTGCCTTATGTGTCTGTGTGCATGCCTGTGTGTGTGTTTGTGGTCGATGTTTTCCACTTGGGTCCAGGTAAAATGACCACGAACCCACCAATGTGGCACCACTCTAAATGCAGCATTATTCTTAATTGCCTGCAGAATCCTTGTCTTGTGCTGGGATGTCGAGTCGAGTCGAGTCGAGTCTCTGGGCTTGGCAGCGCTTCCCCCACCACAAATACCAATTACACATCGCCTGGGTCACAGTGCAGGGACCGTGGCTGTGAACGGTGCACATTCCTCTCCCACCACCCCCTCCAAACCCCCCCACCAGCCGCTCACTCGGCGCAGCCTGCCAGGGACCCAGTGTTAGGCCTGCAATTGATAATGTCTGTTCCCTCACGCCCGCCAGTCATCACCGCCCTCCTCACCCACTCCTTCCTCCACCGCAGCGCACGATACAGCAGGGGAAAACACAGCACACAGCCAGTCAGGCCGGCGAGGCTGACTCAAGTTAGGCCTATCTGAACGGAGCTGCGCTGCTGCATCGCTGGCGTTGGCGCTGTGAATGCTGATGACTTCCTGTTTCGAGGCTGTTTCAGGTGGACGGAGGGCTTTTCTAAATGAAATGTGCGTTGTGACAGGCCTAGACAGGTTTGGAAAGGGTTGTAAGTATGGCGGTGGAACTGAAGAGAGCCTTGATGTGGCGCGAGATACGATCAGCTGACAGGTCCAATGTCCCCTTTCGGACACCCGATACCACCACAAAGTCATGTCATGTCAAGACACGCACACACACACACACACACACACACACACACACACACACACACACACACACACACACACACACACACACACACACACACACACACACAACTAAATGCAAAGACTATGCATGTGCACGCACACACACATGGCACACGGAGCGCACACACACGCACGCACACACACACACACACACACACACACACACACACACACACACACACACACACACACACACACACACACACCTCAGCCATATGGGTCTCTGTTACAGGCACATACTGCTGCATACTATATAAAACTATGTTAAGTCAGGTCTGCTCCCCATCAATGTTCCGCCCACCCATGGTGTATGTGTGTGTGTGTGTCTGTGTGTGTGTGTGTGTTCACCCGTGTTTGTGTGTGTGCGCGCGCTTGCGCGTGCGCCCATGTTTGTGTGTGTGTGTGTCTGTGTGTCTGTGTGTGTGTGTGTGTGTGTGTGTGTGTGTGTGTGTGTGTGTGTGTGTGTGTGTGTGTGTGTGTGTGTGTGTGTGTGTTTGGTGGGCTCACCAACTTGCCAAGGCAAAGTGAGGCCATGAGAGAGCAGCAGTGCTTGTGGTACGGAACACCATATTGGTTGCGGAGCAATGTTTTGGTTTGTGTAAAAATACGACTTGAGAAACAGTGGAGACCTGATGCCTGAATTTAAGACTATTCCTTAGTCTAGTGTGCTTTTCGAAAACGTTAAACCTTATGAAACCTACAGAGAAAATACACTTGCCAGCATCAGATAATTCTTCTTTATTATATATAAAAGATAAATATATCATGTACAGTCCACATCATGGTGGCACTGTGGCAGCAAAGCACACATAATGGTCATCAGCTACAGTAAATAGCTTGGCATTGGAGACACTCCTGGTTAGTTTCTAGCTCACGACTTAGTTCATCTTCATTCTGATTCGGAGTTCCTATGGTCAGGGCCTTCCAATGAGGTCAGCACAGTACAACCCCAGCTAAACACGGTCAACAAACCTGCAGAGCAACATATTCAAACCCTTCACAAAGCATAATACAGGTTGGAGATCAGGCATCTCTGTAAAGAGAACCCACACAACCAATTACTCCACTGAATAACCTACAGAAGTCATAGTGGGTGTGCACATTGAGAAACTGGCCAAACACCGGTGAGCATCTTTCTCATAATTCGGGTATGCCTATTCTGTATGAACACTCTCCTCTCATGCACTTCCTCGTGCTCACGCCAGATTTTTACAGGGCTGCTCACTGACACGCACGCATCCCTGAGCGCCGCTTGGGTCATCAGCCTGAGCCATCCACAGCGCCCCCGCTGTGGCCCTTTTACGAGCCAAAGTAAGACAGATGCCGTGTGATAGTTACGCTGATGTCCCATTCTTAATCAGGCACACACCAAGAACCCACGCTCTGTGGAGATGTTTTGATGTTCTCTTCTCCCTTTCCTCCAACTCTTTCCCTGTGTCAATGATGAGAGGAGAAAACTATGTGGATGTACAACAATCGCAAAGCGAGACAGAGAGGAGGAGGAGGAGGGGGGTGTGACTGGTTCTGAGTTAGGGAGGCCAGATTTAGGCTATGGCCAACGTCTGGAAGAGGATACGCCCCCGCACAAAGATTTTCCATTTTGATTTATATGAAAAGGAAGAAACCGTTTTGACGCAAATGATTTGGTTGTTGAACTAGCTCAAGAATTTGGTTTGCTCAATTTTTACTGGGATTTGCGTCATACCTCATTTTTGAGCACGTCAAAACATTCAACAGTAAGCTGACAGCTGTCTGCATGAACATATAAACTCCCATTACGGATGTTTTCTGTTGTATCATCTGATTTCGATTCAGCAGCAACATGCTAAGAATTGAAACATTCATTTGAGGAGAACAAATATTTGCCTGAAAGTGTAGGTAAAAAACAAGCGTAGATCTACTAAGATCCACGTACTACACTACACTGTACTGTGGTCCAAAAATGTATGCTGCAGCACTTGTCACACAAGGTAGAGCCCACATTCTGTCATCCAGGAGGAAACACACGATTTAAAGCTTAAATATTATTGGTGCAAAGGCCTCGGTCCGGGCTTAGTGCTGACATAACCCCACCGCCACCCCACTTTTGCCGATTCATGCGCAACTCCCTACCACCCCCAACTGGGAACATGTATCATTATCATTTTGCAATTTCCTTATAAAAATGGCAGCCTTCCAGAGCCTGTAACCAGGAGTAGTAACTGGATCTATGAAAAGCCTTAATTCAGCAGCAGGAATTTGTCTGTAGCCCCCCAAAATGCTGCCGTCCAGAAGGGGACCTGCACAAAGGTGGTATTCTTGGGGTCTGCTCAGACTCACAGTATCCTTGTTCTAGTCTAGTGCCTTAAAATACCGTGTATAAATGCATCCGTGTCTGTGTCGTTGTTGTAGTAGCGAATTTGTGTCCTGCATTTTGGTGTTTCTCAGTTCTCTGGGGTCTACTGGACATGTGGACTATAATTATGGTACATTACACTTACTTGACGCTTTAATCCAAAGCAATTTACGTACAGGGTCTTGGTTACAGTAGGCCTACCTGGAGCAATGTTGGCCTAGGTGACTTGCTCAGGGGTACTTAAGCCATAGATGGAGATGGAGGGAGTTGGTTCAGTAAGGGAGAGATTTGGAACCGCACCCCTTTGATCCAAAGGTCAACAACACACTAACCATTAGGCCACACTTAGATCACCATTAGGCCTGGACCAGGTTTAATCTATCTACTGTCGGCATTATAAATTATAATAATATAGCAAATTAGTATTTATGTATCAGGTACAATAAAACGTGAAGAGAGCAGCTGATATTAGAACTTGCTGCTGCTGGTTCTCCTTTGATTTGAGAAAGGATTTTGTTTAGACACCTTCAAAAGCCTCTTCTGTTCAAGCTGACATTTCCCAATGCAGCCTATGTATTTCAATTGAGGTCCTGACTCTGTTTTTTTTCCAGCACCACACCAGTTAACTTCACAAGATTTTTAACTGCTGAATCCACCACTGCTTGTCTGAAGGAGGAAGAAGTGTCAAATTGTAATGTGCATACTGAGATTCCCTGGTTTTAAAATGCCCCACTGACTGCAAACACTCCTCTAACCACATAATCTGTTCACACGTCCAGTGTGTACTAAACATGTGTTTGTCTGTTTATTGTAGAACTGCTTGAATTGTATGAACTGATAATTATTGCCGTGAATCATTTCTACCTAATTGTATAAGGTTAAGCGTGCACTTCAATCTGGTTTCTGGACCAAAGCAGTAACATCATGCTATAGCAGAATATGTGTTCAATCAATGACAGCCCTCTAATTATCCTTCTCTCTCACGTCAGGGTAGCAAGAATTGATACCTCTTTTTTAACTTTCTGAGCTTTCACTTCTCTGCTTTCCAAGTTGCCAGCCGTTATGTCAATTGCTATTTGTGCAGTTTACCCCACATGCGTGCCATGTGTATGTGTTTGCAGAGCACTGACGGGCAAAAAAGGGAAATGAGACATTCACTCCACGCACCAGTATAACACACCACGGCGCCAACATGACACAACAAAATGATGGGCGCTTGTCAGTGGCTGAAAAATAAACAATCATTTTACTTCAAAGCTGCTGAGGTGTTGTTTATGTTGGCCTAATGGAAGCTCCTGGCAGAGACGGGATATTTGTCAACGGGCCAGCGACTGCAAAGCGAGAACCTCGACAGGGCCTTCACACGAGAGCACCATGGACATGGTAACTGAGACAGCCCCACAGAACCACTCACAGAGGAGAAACGCTCGGTTTACAAAGACAAAGATTGCAGGCGTTCTGACAACTACAAATGAGGCGAGAGATTGGCAGAAAGAGCAGCATGGAGGCCAAGCGTCAGACAGGCAGCGAGAAGCCTGCATCTAGGGCATCTCTACCCTGACTTGCGTGACTCCATGAAACAGACAGCCATCTTTAACAGGGTTGTTGTAGGCCTACGTAAGGGGAGCACATTTATTATTCCACACATCAACTGTCAACATGTGATTGAAATGCAAAGGGAAAAAAACGGTGCATTTTCCTTCACTTCATTTTTTAAAACTTTATTAATGGTCCTTCTATAGGCTTCTTTATTATGTGTAAGTAACTAATGCAACTAATTCTACCAAGAATAGAGGTATTTGGTATGGATATTGGGTCCCAGTCACCAAATTTACAGTAGACATGTGGCCTTGATTAAAAGAGGAAGCTGTCATCATCAAGTGTTTACAACATTTACACTTGAGGTTGTTGGGACCCTATAATCAATTCTCAAGACTTAAGTATGTGCCTCTGCAATAGCATGAAAACAAACACATGACACAATGATTTAAGTGAATTCTAATCTGATCCACAGTTCAGTGGTTCATTTTTTAAAGATACCTCTGTCATGTCATGGACTCTGTGCTCTCTCTCCCTCTGTGCGTTGGAGTGGGAAAGAGCCATCTGAGAATATTTTAGGACTCATCCGCTGTTGTGAATTTTTCCCATCTTTTCAAGTCTCCGTTTTTTTACGAGCAACTGGAAGTTATTAGGAAAATGAGGCCATTGTGACGACTAGACGAGCCTTTTGTTGAGCGATGACAGCGATTTCTGCCTCATTCGTCAAGCTGTTCATCTTCTCCCCACACCATCAAATTAAACGCAAATGTGGAGCGCAAACACACAGCGGTCCTGTTATCCCAGCTGATAGGCTGTAGAGGAAAAACACACATGCTCCCGTCCCGATACACGTTTCTGGGCTCGGGCCTTGTCGGAGCTGAAGGCCCCTGCGCCTATGCTTTCTCCATACCACGGTGTGGTCTTCGCTATAACCATCTTTCCGCATCTTCTCCTTGTGCCTGATACCACAGAGGAGCCTCTTCAAGTTAGCTGAAAGATTAATAGTCGCCATACATCACAACTCTCATTTTCGGGGGTACTCCATGTCCGTGAATGAAAGTGTAAGTATAGTTTGGTTGCTTGAATAGCGGACTCTCAGAAGGAAAACCCTGAAATATCCCCTTGTCGGACGAGATTGATTCAGTTAAATGGGAGATTTCAGGGTTTTCCTTCGGAGAGTCCGCTATTCAAGCAACCAAACTAAACTTACACTTTGATTCATGGTTTTGGTATTGCTTTTGGAAGATGTAGGTGGTACTGCTAATAATGCCACTACTAGGGGGGGGAAATAGATTTGAAAGATAAAAGGGGATGGGGTGCCTTACAAACACTATATTAAAAGCATAAAAAAACAAAGCAGCCCTGCAACAAGTAGGGCCTCACTAAATTAGTTCAGGTGAGCTGCTCAACCTGACTGGGCCACCAGACTGGCCATTTAAACAAACCAAAAAATAGTGTTACACCTATCTACTGACGCATACACTGATGAGACTGATGAACTAAACAGATGCTGTTCTTTTTTTCTTTTTTGAGCTCCTCCATCCTCAGTCTTGTTCATGTTTCCAGTAAGAGGTTAACCGGAGTTGTTGCTGAATGCCTCCTACTTTACAGGATAACATTTGTGCAGTGCAAGTCAAAACTGCAGGGGGTGGGATGACTCCACAGGGTTAAAATTTCCTAACGCGGCTCCCTTTTCCTCTGCGGTGCTATTGGAAACAGATGCCCCCCAGGCCGCCCGGCGCACCATATTAAATGCCGTCTCTGGCCCATCTGGGCCAAGGGGAAGCAGCTTATGACAGTATAATCTATCCCAGGTCAACATGACTGATCGAGGGGGACCACCTTGTGGATCGCCCAGCACTGCACGGCACTCACTCGGCGTAGCCCACTTACGGTACTTCCAGCACCTTGCCCTCTTTTTTACAACAGACAATCTGTCAGCTCTTACACGCTATATGTTAAACTAACACTTGTGAGAAGGGGTGGTGGTGGTGGCAAGAGAGAGAGAGAGAGAGAGAGAGAGAGAGAGAGAGAGAGAGAGAGAGAGAGAGAGAGAGAGAGAGAGAGAGTGTGTGTGTGTGTGTGTGTGCGTGTGTGTGTGTGTGTGTGTGTGTGTGTGTGTGCGTGCGTGCGTGCGTGTGTGGAGAGGGGGGGGGGCAACAAAAACCAGACAGCATGTCACAAAACATGGTCAATGTGAAACCCAAGCAGTCTGCCTGGCCTGCTGGGTGGAGGGTAATGATGAGCTGGCAAATAGCTGTTGACTGTCCTGGCCTGGTGTGGAGAGGCTTATGGACATTTTGATGACCACCATTCCCCTGGCTGAGCCAACAAGAATAGTATTTTTCTGAGAAATGAAATTCATGATGATGATGATGATGATGATGATGCATTTCCTCAAAAGACTACTGGGTGTAATTGTGGGTGCCATGTATGAGAAAATCAGTATGACTTTCAAATTAATTCTCAATAAATGCCTTTCTGAGACAAACTCCAAAAATACATTCTGCTCACAGATTTGTGTGACCTCATCTGACATGCCTCACAAAATCTGGGTCCGATTGGACCAAAATCTTTTCCAGAATCGGGCTATCTGCTGCTGCTGCTTTTTAGGGGTAGCAGTGAAGAGGAACTGAAATAAGGTGCACAGACAGACGTGGGAAATGAAGGGCTTGCAGCGTGTTGCAACAGCCGTCATCAATCACTTTGATTTGTGCCTCGGAACGAAACAAGATGGAGGCAGATAGCATTCCAGCACATGAGGGTAATATTTAAGATGCGGCGCGAGGGAGAGACACCTGAATGCGTACAAGGAGTTGGGAAACGTCTTTTCAAAAGCCCATTAGTTCAGATTTTCAGTGAATGATAAATACCATTTAGCCCCCACATGCAATTATCGCTGTCAAATTTCATGGTGACATTTCTCCATACAGAGACACACATTTAACCATGTACACACAAACCCCAAATTAACCCCACAGTACAAACATGTATGCAGAGTCAGACAAAGATACATTTACACATGGAAGTGCACACATGCACACATACACACACACACACACACACACACACACACACACACACACACACACACACACACACACACACACACACACACACACACACACACTGAGACATTACAGAGCAAGAGGATGGAATTCTGCAATATCCTTAATGTAAAAGCGCCTGTTGTCACTTTTATGTGAAAATGAGAGAGACCATTGTGTGCGCTCATACATTCCCAACTGCTAACTCACTAAATACAGGTACCAAGACATCAGCATCAGCCAAGGATATATGTTTCATGGAGGTTTCCATGTTGTAGTTTTTTAATGGGACTCTTCTACTGTATCCTTGCAATGACTACTACCCTGAAGAGATGGAGATCACATACTGTACTGAGTATGTTTTCCGTCTGTGCATTTAACATACTGTTGGTGATTTCACTAATTAGGTCAAGTTTATCTGTTTCATCATTTGTGTACTTTCATTCACTACTACACACTGATCCATGAACCATTGTATAAAATATGTACCAGCATACCTCGCCTTGATTTACAGCTCAGCTCCCTTAGCACCGGCTAATTACTGTACTTGTATAACAAGATGGCCTACGATAGCCTATATGGTACATAATTCATAGTCTCACAGACACTTGTTATTGGCTAACTGGGCTCGCCAGATGAATCGCAGACACGCTAAAATGTGGAGTTGAGCTAGACCTCTGATCTAGGCCGCTGAAAGTTATTATAGTGTGAAGGAGTCGCATGTTTTGAGAGCTGGGGTTTGTGTTCCTTTCTAATGAAGGTCCACAGAGCACATGATCACAGGGCCCAAACAATTTCTGACACAACCGTTCCCAAACAAGTCCCTCATGCATTACAATCAAAAATAAATAGTGCCGGGGCTGCAGAGTGATTTTTGTTTTGTATTTACCAAGCTCATCTGGTGAAATGCATTGCGATTGTGTGCAATTCATCTGCCAGCCTGTCAGCATGTTTGGATCTGGATACATGCAATGTGCCTGGAGTTTATATTAGCCACATACGTATTTAATGTGCTGGGAGCACTTTCAGGTTGTAAACAGACAAACCCTAGAGCCCCTTCCAAATTTCACTTTCATTACCAAGCATCAAACCAGAGTACAAATTAACTCTATGCTCAAAACCCTATAAGATCCCATTGGTACAACAATGCTATGCCAGTATACCACACAGTCCGCATGCACATTTCTACCATCTGTATGGCATGTTGTAGTTGGCAGCTAGTCTGCAAGACATCGCACAATTCCTTCAGATGACACAGGATGAGATAACACCTGTCAACCCCGGGAGAGAGGGGGGTTACTCATCCACATCCTGTTAGAATAGGAAACTGATTTCACAGCACAGCGTAGCCAAAAATTACTGCCACAATGTATCAGCCATCAAATTCGGGTGGCTTCTGTCAGTGCCAGCTATGCAACCTAGTGACGTTGCCAAGCAAAGCAGTTGGTATTAGGACTTTTTAAGGGAAAGGTGCTGCCTCTGAACTTAAAAAAGCAAACTATAAACAGTAAACATAAATCTACTGTATGTATGCTATATGTCAACCATACCTTTGCACTAGGTTTTTGCCACCAATAATAAAATTCAAGGCACAAGGACAGACAGTACTCAGTGTTTCTCACAGAGCTTTCATTAGTCAAGGTGGCCGTCTTAAATGTTAAGTGCAGGGGGAAACACATCTTATCCTAAACCACTAACCAGTTGAATGTTTTTTTTACTTTAAAGGTTAAGAGCCTCATTAAGAACTACAAGCGCTTGACACTAATTGGCAGCTTTCACTGCTAGTCTGTAAGAAGGTGATCTTGATTCTCTGTCACCTCAAAGGCATCCCAATTAACATGATGTGCGCTACATTTACAAAAATGGCAACTCAATATATTTTTTTCAAAAACAATGTGGCGTAAAGCTTGTGTGCTGTTTACAATTTCACCGGGACTAAACGAGGATATTGCTGCTGTGGGCCCAAATTCCCAATCCCGCAGGGGGTTGGGCCAGGTATTGCAATGAACCTGTCTGTCTGCCTGCCTGTCTGTCTCTCTGTCTGCTGGTCTGTCTGTCTGTTTCAGTGAGTTTCAGTCCTCAGCAAGCGGCGTCAAACACACTCTGAGTGACAAAGGCACAACAGACAAACACACACACAGACACATCACCACATGCATCTAGCGTTGGCCAGGTTGTCATCTGATTGCTCTTTTTCCCATCTGTAGAGATTGGGGCAGAAGGGGATTGGGGGATTGGGGCAGGAGGTCCTTGGCTATTTGAAAGCGATCATGGATGTCGCTGTAGCACGGTGCCTGCTGCGTGCATCTGTGTCTCCTTCGTGCTGTCACCAGGCTGGCGTCACTCATGCGGGAAGAGGCCTGCGATTTGTTAAAAAGTAGGACTTTGCAAACCACCTCATCAGCATACTTATTGGAGAAATGTGTGCATTAAGGGCTTTGGTGTGCCAAACAGAGTTCTTCGGTTGTTTTTCCGCTGTGGACTGACCCCGGTGTGAAGGCTGCAGACACTTGTTTTCCACATATTTGATGTGTTCATGTGCTGTTATAAGCCATGTCCTCCAGTGGTCACATCCAGTAAAATGCTATTGACTCTCACAACCACGCCATCACATTCTGGACCAGAGCAAGGGCCTCCCTGGGGACACATAAAACTTTCATCTCTACTTGTGATGGGCTTGATGGGTGAGATAATGTCTCCTCAAACTGAGGTGGGGACGCAGCAATGTCCTGCTCTCGCATGTGGTCCTCTCATGCACAACATTCCAGCCCATCACAGAGCAGACATGCAGAGATGACCTGTAGCTATCAATTACATCGATCGGAGTACTGGCACTCTGGTGACAGGGCTGCTACAACGGGGCTGCTGAAACCATTCTTTAACGCATTGAAACGACAAACCTAATGGTTTCAACAGAAGTTGAGTCCTCGCACGGATGCTGTGAAGATCATACATTAAACGAGCGCCATCAAAGTAAAATAACAACTACATCACCACACCCATCATTATGCGTGGGTGCGGTGATATGCATAATGCATGTTCTCAGAGATGAATTCAGAAATATGGGGTGTTTTGAGGAGGACGGTTCATAAATGACTGAAATATTTCAACTGAAAACTTAAGAGTCGTCAGATCACTTTATTGATGAAACGATCTCAGCATCAAGTCCAAATTCCTGCACACTATCCACTCCACAGGCATCTTCTTTAGCACACAATGTCTCTGTCCTTAGGACATCATTAGCTTGTTTCCCAGAAATTTGCTGGAGATCAGATGAGGGCATTACAAATGAATATTCTGTCCATTATAAATCTGTTGCAATGGATGGATGTCCACATAATTCTAAGCTGTAGACCATTGGTCTTACCCACTGACGTGTATAGTATAACTGGACTGCGGAGTTCGATAGAACTCCATTCAACGGTTTTGAAGCAACCGAGGCTGATTTACTTCCGCCCCAAAAATGCGGAAATATAATAATCACCTTGACAACGTTGAGCTACATTGCTGATAGGTCGACATCGCCGGCCAATCCACAAACAGACACTTCAAGACATGTCCCGCCCCTCCCACCCGAATATGACATGGCGTCCCCAGCAGAAATATTGAACCCGTTTTCAGCTGTGTAACTGGTCGACACAGAAACCCTTGATTGTCATAAAAACACCAACACCAGTTTAAATGGGACTGGTGATCGGTAAGTATGGCAAATGTATCATGCTATAATGAAATTATACTTTTATGAAATGATATTGAAACCTTGAAGAGCTTGTTATACCACAATAATTTTAGCTTAGCATTTTAACGTGAGCCCAGTGCGTGAGCCAGCCAAATGGCATCAGATCTAGCTTACTTCACCACGTTGTAAATGTAACCGCAATTAAAACTGGATGTTACAAACAGAACTGCACACAGAAAATAAAAGGTGTGCTTTATGTCGGCGTGTCGTTTGACATTGTCACACCTAGTTAATCATCTACGGACATTTGTAAATAACTTTCAATGTTTTGGGGCATCAAATGACGTGCAAAACAACGAAGGAAACTTTTCCGTTTGACAGAAACAATGGACGCTGAAGAAAGGCTCATCGACGTCAAGCTGTCACCAGAAGATAGAAGACGAAGATTGCCGTGTCAAGCAGTCATCATGATAATTTTTGTTGATCTCCTCCCCCCCACCCCAGTTTTTGGCAAGATTCAGAATGAAAAGCTTCTTTCTTAGATCACACCTAGAGGTAGACGGTATGGTAAACAAACCCAATTTATCACCTTTCAGTTACTGGTATTAAAAACATAGCTGGCCTATGACAATATAACATCTAGGTGTTGTATGTGCTTCACGTTAAGATTAAAATGAAATTCTCACTCTTATGTTGTGCTTTTTTAATTTGCAAAATCATGAAGTGAACATTGTTCCCCAAGTTTCTAAGAAATGCATTACTTCAATCACATAATCTAAACCAGTGTCCAGTGACCCCCCTAAGCTTTTTGCAGACAAGCAGCCATGACCATCGTTGTTGTTCCCCCCACCCCCCCCCCTCCGTTTTCGACAAGATTCAGAATACATACATATACATTTTTAAAAACCCTTCTCTTTCTAAAGCAACATTCCTCCCCAAGCTTCCAAACAAATGCATTACTTCAAATCTTAACATTTTTTTCTGGCTTTTCTCCCCCCACAGTTTATGTTATTAATGTGTGAACCAATATTGCAAAACATTTAAGAACCAGAAAGTTGTGTGCTGTTACATTTCATTATTTATTTGGAGTTTCATAATTGTAATGTTGTGAAGATAGTCATTGACTGCAGGTGTCGCCTATGGCAGCATCAATGTTGGCCCAGTTCCTGGATGGCGTGTCCACTGGAGTGCTGTGTACATATTCAGCTGTAACAACAATGGTACAGTACATGAAATAACAGTACATTTCATACAAAAAATATAAATACAAAAAACAATGAAATTAAGGCAACATGTAGATAGTGCAAGCATACTATTACAGGTGTAGGTGTATCTTTAAAGCCATCTTACTGATACAGCCATCTTACTGATTTAGTCACGTGTGTAAGTGCCGACTTAAAGCAAACCAAAAGCATGCCTGTAATAACCAAGGGCAAAAGAGGAGTGGAAATGCTGAGACTAAAAACCTTGCAGCGGCAGAGTAGGCCTACATGTACACAGTGAGAGTGACTGTTCAGTGAAAGGGAGGATGAGACATGGAAAGTTTTTATTTACAAAAAAGCATAAAAAGGAAAACACATTTAAAAAAAACAGACATGGGGAGACACAGACATATTTGCAATACTAGCATACCGATATGTACAACACACACATCACTATACACAGTATAGTGAGAGGGAGGAAGAGACACTGACCGTTGTTTATTTACAAAGACGCACAAAAAGGAAAATGTGTGTAAAAAGAGCAGACATGGAAACACAGACATATGTACAACACAGACATATGTACAACACAAACATATGTACAACACAACACAGTAGACACAACCCTTTCACTATTGTCCATAGAAATGAATAAGCTTAGTGAATTGCTTACGCACAAGCTGGCCTTTCTGGGCCTTCTCAGTCTCTCTCCTCGCAAAGTGGTTAAACCTAACCTTGCAATACAATGAGGATGCCGCCTTAATCAGAATGTGAACATGGTTAAACTCAACAGATTCATCTAACATGTGACTGTCTAACCGCGGAAAAATTGTTTTGCCCCCTATTTCAGCTAAAACTTGGGCAACAACATTTTTTGTGATTCCACAGCCACTGGGAATCTGGCCACCATTCATTCTGATCATCCTCTGAATAATCTGCTCTGTGGTTGAACAGATGACAACAACGCCCCTGGATGGTTGCTGCAGACCTCCCCGACTCTTGCGTGCTATCAGTGGATGTGAGATGTCATCTTCAGCTGTATTTAATGCACCCGAACATGCATGGCAAGATATTTTCTCATGCAGCCTCTTGACTATGAAGCCAGCGATGTAGGTGACTGCTGCCTCCTTGAACTCAGACAAGGGGTCCACGTCTGGGAGGGAGGCAGTCGCGGCTTCCGACAAATCCACTTCCACATACTCCTGGTCTTCAGTTCTTCTTGCGAGATTCGCTGTCAGTGGGGTAGCATCCAACACATCAGTGTTGTCTCTGAGGAGGCAGTTACCATTACCTGATTTCACTTGGTGACGTACAAGCAACCGCTTATAGGCCGCTTTGAACTGCCTAACATTGGGATTGTTGTTGTATCCCCCTCTAGCTCTTACAGATCCAAAAAAGAGCTCCAAGTGGTCCTGGCTAAGCCTGTACGTCAGAAGGTACCTGCAGGATGGATTGCTGCCTTCTACTAAATCATGGTAAACGTTGAGCACACTTCTGCCTGTGCCAATAAAGCCCTGGATGGATGTCTTTCTGTCGGACTTATGAACTGGCACCAACTCCCCACGTCGTAACACTTTCAAACCACAGAGAAAGTCCTCTGCCTGCTGCAAGATGCCCTCTGCACGGTCTTTTGTGCTTGGCTTCAGTGGAGCTTTGAAGCCTTTCCCAAGTGGATTCCGGCTGTTTAGGACATCGAAAGCAGAATCCACAATGCGCAAGAAACGCACAGTTGCTTCACTGCCTGCGAAGTCCTCCAATTTCAGCTCCTTGTCGCAGTACTCTATGGCAGCAGCAACACTGCTACTAAACAGCTGTACTGCCAGTTTGACCTTCATTTTCTGTTTTCTCCACTGGATATGGGCCATTTTCAGTTTATTTCCAAGCCTTAGGCCCTCTTCTTCTTGGATGGTATTCAGCGCCTCAATGTATCTCCACTCAATCTTCTGCCCATCCTCCGTGTACAGCACAAGCAGATCACCAAAAAGATTGCGGAGAATCTTAATCAAATGACAGGCATCCAGAAGTACGTGGACCCGCTGACTTGGGTCTTCTGGATGCTGAAAGTAAGGCTTCATGTGTTTGATGGTAAAATTAGCACCAAGTTTGCCAGCCATTGTGATGTTTGACCTCAAACCATCGAAGGTGATGGAAACCACCTTAATGCCAATTTCATGAAGCCTGCTTAAGCTTTCTCGCACAATATTTGCCTTGTCGTCAGCATTCACAGAATCAATGAGAAAGTATGCTATGGGAATTTTCCAAGTCTCATTGAGGGCAATGACCATAACAACTAAGGCCTCCCTTGCAACGGTGCTTTTATGCTCGCCACCTCCGAGGTCCACATAACCTTGGACTTGGCCCCCTGCTAACTCTGTCATTCTATGAATGTACATCTCATCCAGGGTCAAAGCACACACAGTGGCTCTCCCTTCTGCTTTGCTGGTTTCCACATGTCCCTTCAAAGCAGTAAAAGAGGCAACTGTGAAACCTGGATCAGCTGACACACTGCTGTACCACACACGAATGGTATCCCTATGAGGCAGAAAGTTCTTAAATTTCTGCCTGACGTACTCATATGCTTTAGGGGAATAGAAATGCAATGTAGTGGCAAACTGCCTCAATTCCTCTGAATATTTGGCAGGTCTTCTACCCCTCATCATCATATGCAGAATGTCTTTGGGTATCCCATTGACTTGTTCGAGGAGGGCGGCGCCATTATCTGAAATCAACTGCTCTTGTTTGAGCTCTGCAGTCAACTCTTTAAGAGAGGTGATTCTTTTCTTAAGCCGCCTGGTTGTCTGCTTCTCCAATTTCATCCTCTTCTGGTATTTCTCCACAATTGCTAGTAGTGTATCATTTTTACGCTTTAATGTACGTGGAGGATTACAACTGTAGCTATGCTCTTCTACGATTTGTCTACCCTGTCCACCATGTACCTCAGCCATTTCTACTACAGCTGCTGTGACAGAAGGTAAAGAAACAGGAACACTTACCTCGGTAACATCTGCCACAGCAGCAGCACTTACCTTCGATGTTCTCACCCTGGCAGGTTTCTTTTGAAGGTGCACAGGAAAGGAGAACAGAGTAGGTACCGCCGTGGTCTTCAGACGGCACCGCTCTCCCTGGATGGTGAAGGCATCTTCCTCAAAATGCACGCTGCACAGACGAGAGGATGAGCTGGGCTTCCAGTCCTGTCGTCGGATGTTAACAATCCACTGCCTCCTCCTCTCCGCATCCTGCTCACCTGGAAAACTGGGTTGACAGGCATATTAATAAATTTTAGTGTGTGTGTGTATACTATACATACACTGTACATGAGGAAGATCACAATTCCCATAGAAATACAATTATATATTGCCAGATACAGAATAACAATAACCATTGTTATGTAAATGCCATATGGGACCTGTACTACAAAGCTGGTTCAGACAAAGTTAACGTTAAACCAGGAGGCCTGTATTACATGATTTAACTCTTAACTTAACCTTAACTTATCCTGACCCTGCTTCGTAGTTAAGGCCCATGTAATTGGCTGATTATTGTTGCGAACCATGTGAAACATGTAACTGGGGACATCTACTGGTAAAACATGACATCACAGTAAATATGTAGCTACAAAAAAAAAAAACTAAGCTGCGGACAGAGCGAGGAGGCTCGCGTTGCTGAGGTAAATTAATTTTCCTGCGCAGTCCACTAATTTGATCCACAGTGGCATACATTACGTTTTTGAACATAATTGGAAATCAAAACTGGTGACGTACCGCACATGCTCCATAAAAAAATATATCATACACCAAGACAAAGAGAATATTACATTAATTAAGCTTAGATCTATACGCCGCAGCTGTACTCAGGTAAAAATCACAGCGTGTCATTTGCAATGGTCATCGCAAGTCACGCTCTGAGGTAAAATATGGATAGGTGGCTGACAATCAAAGTGTAGCCGTTGAAAGGCAACATGTGACGTTAAAAAACAACAAGCAATGATGGCTACATGTTTCAAAAGGCGTAACAAATTCTGGTAATTTATAAAGAAAGAGAAGCAGATAAATTAAGGGTGTCGCTGAGGAAATGTATTTCACTGAATGAGCGGTGACTTCCACTGCAACAGCAACGCGACATATACAGCGACATAACGCAGCAAAATAACACCGGGTGCTCACGATGACATTTTACAGTCGATGACATCCCAATAACATTTAAGATGTTTCCAAACGGGCAGCTGTCAAAAAACACTTTGACATGTACTGAGGAAACTAGCTAGGCTACATGAAAAGCTAGCATTACTGTAACGTCAGGGATATGCTTAACATTATCAAACCTCTGCCGTATCAAACGACTATCACCTTCGATTTAAAAGTCACAAAACTGTATCTGAAACAATTGTCTGTCATATCGTGACAATGGATGTGGCTACTGATGCCAAACTACCTCAGACATCAATATCCTTGTCAAACAACCACGTCAAAAGTTTAACTTTACTTACCAGAAAAGCTTCACAGAGCTCCCGGCAGACAGCCGATTAGTACATCCAACTGCACAACAAGAAGAAGGCATGACTAGAAAACAAATACGAAATGATCACGAAGACAAATTGTCTGAAGAGGATCCTTGCTCCTGAAGTTGACGAAAGACAGCCGCTAATGATGATGATAACAGCTGACAGTGACAGGTCAGTGTTACCAAGAGCGGGAGATCAGGGTTCCTTGGAGATGAGACCCTAGCAACTATTCATTGCGAACGGCTGTCAATCAAATAATAATTCTAAAGAATCGCAACTGTCAATCAACCCTAATAATAATGCTCATTGGTCATTTAAATAATTTTAATAGCTTTCTTAAATAAAGGGTCAGCCCGAAAAAAATATCTGGGTTGTTTGGGAGGGAGGGGAGACTACCGTTTTAACGAAACAGGGCCGACTCGGCAAGAATTGCCTAGGAACTATATGGCTTCAAGTCCACCATAGAGATCAATGGAAAAAGGCGCTCTACTTCCTTCTTCCGCCCAAAAATCGTCCCATGTCCCGCCCCCAGCCGTTGCTTCACAACACATCGAACATCCGCAGTCCAGTTATAGTATACACGTCAGTGGTCTTACCCAACAGAAATGTTCTGCATAGGTGTACAAAGTTTAGTAACTTGGATACAAACATATCTACAGAAATAGGCTATATACTACAGTACAGAACTCCCATAATTAACAGGTTAAACTTAAATACAGTCAGAGAGACAGACCACTTCATCATAGTACCCTTACGCCTAATGGCTTTAAGTGCTGAGAGCTTCTTTTCTCTCCATGCTGGTCTGTTCCCCAGCAGCTGGGCGATGTTTTATAAACTAATCTCCTTATCAGGATCCCACCTCTCCACACTCCGATTCACCTGCAAGGAGAAGGATGGCTGCCATCCCCCGCAATGGCCTCACCTGGGCCTGCAGGGCTGTCTCGGGCGATGCTGTTAGGTTACCACTATCTGTTAGTTTGCCCCTACCTCGCTCAGTATATCTGAGGTCTTATCCAGTCTGTTTTTTTGTGTGTGTTCTTTTCAAGCTGCCAGGGCAAGCATGACGCCCAGTTCATGAGAAAATAAAGGTGGAGAAAAAGACAAAAAAACTGCTTCTGCTCACCACTTCCATGACTTCTTTTACTGCATAGTTGTAGAGAGACATACATAACCTAATCTGAGAGACATCTAACAAAGAAAAGAGGACCATACAGTATGTGTTAAATCAGATATTTATCTGATAGAAGACCCAAGATCTGAGTGATTGATCTGATGATTGATAATTATCATGTCATATTTTTTGCTTTTTTTCAAAAGGCTGGAATACGAAAACACATTTACCGTATTCATTCACTTTAGGTTGCTATAGATTGGCATTAGCTGGCTGTCTTGTTAAATATGCCAGACTTCTGTATTAAAATGACTGTCTACATCTATGCAAAAAAAGCTTCATTCTAACTGTACATACTAGCTGCCTTCTGTGAGGAAAACCATTTGCTCAGATCAGTGTGTTAGTATGGCGCAATAACAATGAAAAAAGTGACAAATGGTTATAACATTAAACCACCTATCCAACCATCTATGTTTAGCGAGTTTTTCAGACGAGCTGGGATTGTTGAGACTTCCTCCTAATGAGACTGCTTATGAACGCCGTCCTCGGTGCTAAAAGCAAGAAACGCCATCCACAAGGCCCTTCATCACACTCAAGCACATCCTCCGGCTTCACAGTCACACAGGGGCAAATGAATGGACCATGCTGAGGCCATCACGCGCCATTTATTACCAAATAAACTAAATATTTAAGCATATCAAAACCGTGCAATCAGAAGAGGTGACCAGACGGCCACAGAGCTGAAAAGATGTGGAGAGCCCCCATCACACACAGATGCATCTAGCCTGCCATGTTGACAGGCCTTACTGTATACCACGGCCACATGCTATTCAGTATTCACCCAAAAGGATAGTTTTAAGTTGCATGAACTATTATTCAGAGGAAGAGAAAATGTAGGCTGCTTTGGAATGACTTACCATTCAGTGACATTATACATTGCTGGCCTTTTCTAAATGGGTGCAGCTGCTACACTGCATTGACAAATATTTTCATATGCGACAGTGGCCAGACATTAACGCATGCCAGATAAGTTAGCAAACGTCCCTGGTCTACAATTGTGTCTTAAAAAAAGAGAAATCCAATACAGAAATTGTGCATAATCTTACTCTCAGGATCGTGCTGTATAGTAAATGTTATTTCCATCCATTTTAAAACATACTATGACAATGTCTGGAGAGGAAGACATGACGAAGGAAGTGTTGGCCAAAAACGAATAAAGGATTCACTTCAGCTAAATGAAGCAATAACATGTCTAACACAACCTGTCGGATTCCAGAGAGAAACGCAGGTGACCAGGTTTGCAGCCGCGTCCACCGCTCACCTCAGCTTGAGCAAGTCCAGTGATTTATGTCTGTGCTAACCAGGCTGATCTGTACGTGCATTAAGAAAAATGTAGAGTCCCCCCATACCCTACCCTACCCCGGCACCTTCAACCAGACCCACATTCAGACACACATTTGTCTTCGATGCATGACACACCACTCAGGTCTGCCTTTCACAACAATCCATCTCCCGAGAGCCCTCTCCTCTCCTCTCCTCCCCTCCCTCCTCTTCTCTGCTCTCTTCTCCTCTGCTCTCCTCTCCTCTGCTTGTCCTGCTCTCCTCTCCTCTCCTCAGCTCTCCTCTCCTCCGCTCCTCTCTGCCGCTCATCCCAACTTCTCCCTGTACCACGCCAGAACAGCACTCACATCAGCCGGCACATCAACCATAACGCATTATAGATTGACTTAACGTGTTTGCACATGATTAATACCGGACTGTACGGGTGGAATGCAGGGTGGAGTGGTGTGATCCGAACGGATGGAAGAAGAGGTGGAAGGAAGAGAGGGATGAAGAAGAGATGGAAGAGAAGTAGAAGAAGAAGAAGAAGTAGAAGAAAAAGAGAAAGAGAGAAACGGATGGGAAAGAATGAAAGAGCCAGTTTATTGATAGCAGGTGGTCGTGCATGCCGAGATGATAATGACAACCAGCTGGGGTCCGCGATCGCGCCAGGCTACGGGATACCTCTGGAAAAAAACAACCCTATACTGCTAAAAATATAACTGCGAGAAATCAGGACCAGTGTCTCATTATCTTAGCCTTGCCCATGAGATGATAATCACAAGCATAAATGAGATCGCCTTTCCAAGTGGTTTTCTTATCACCTAAATACCCGAAACGTATTGTCCTCTACATCTGTCACACACTGACTCCTGATGTGCTGCCGTCTGAATAAAAGGCATTCCTCAGACTGTCATCCTCATGCCCTCGAGCGCTTTCAAGAGTGCGCCAGAAAAAGATCCTCTTTGAGTTCAAAGGGAAAATTTCAGAACATGGAACAAGGCAATTGACTTCATATCCACTTAAATGCACTGGGAGCTTCTAGGAGGCAAATTCTTTTCACTGAAACAGCTCCAAAGAATTGGATACCAAGGAGCGAAGCAGGCACATGGGCTTGGGGATATTTGGATGTACTTGAGACAACAACATACAGCGCATGCCCTTGATGACCAAAGTATGCCTACAAAAGGCTATTCTAAGATAGTAACATAAATGAAAAATGTGTATACTGATTCATGACATCAACAAGTAAATGACAACTAAAATAAGGTAATGCTGATATTCTGGGACATTGTTAGAAAGCACAGCCTCAAAGTTAAATTTAAATAGTTTCAGATTATAAACCCATGAGAGTAGAGAGAGAGTAGGCCTAAGAACACCATTACAGTATTATCATCACAGCTTTAGCATTATCACATCAGCACTATCACATACGAAATCCACATACTTGTGAGGTAACTAACTAACTAACTAACTAACTAACTAACTAACTAACTAACTAACTAACATGATGGAGATTTAAGGGGAAACCTGGTGTAAAATGGCTTAAATAGTGTTAAAACATGATGCTGAGGGCTAACTCTGGACACTCCTCTCACCACTTTTCCGGGTGGTACTGCACTCTAGGGGCGCCAACGGGTGAGTGCAGACTCCATTCAGAATGAATGGGCTGCGCTCTCTCGACAGCGCCCTCTAGGCGAACTGCAGGCATGGATCGAGTGAGTGGAGAGGCTGTAACTGTTAAGCCCTTAGCGCAGAGCGTATGTTATAACCTTACTGTCACCAACATTGTAATGGCTATGTCTTAATTTATTACTTAAGGCTCTCAGTAATGTCATAGCAATGTTGTTAAAAAGTAGTTGAGTATTATATCAGCAAATAGTGAATAGGCCCGCCGGCGAACCCATCTGCAGTAAGAGGCTACACTGGCTGTGGCACAGGCTGTATCTGGCTGTTGCACAGCCTGTAAGAATGAGCTTGTTTCTAAACAAACTGCGCTCCCAAAGTTCTCTATGCCTCGTTTCACATGTCGACAACCCCGCGACTAAACAGAATGAAGTTTTGAGCAACTTTGAGCGTCGTAAATGGGTGGAAAATAGAGATTTATTACAGTGGCTAATTCGGTGCTGACCCATCACAGCAGAATCCAAATTTCATCTAGCTCTTGGAATTCTGACTAGCGCTTGGAATTCTGAATGCAGGGCACGAATGGAGTTAAGGTATGTGCCCAAAGTTAGCCCTCAGCATCATGTTTTAACACTATTCAAGCCATTTTACACCCGCTTTCCCCTTTAACCGTAAAAGTGTCAAAGAGAACGAAGAGTTTCGTTGCAAATGACTTCAACGCCATTTTCTGACTTTGGCATTTTATAATTGGAAATGACTGTTCAGATGTCCTTTCATCTACTGTATGTGTGAATTCTTGGCATTCAAAGATTTTGAGAACATACTTTTTAAACCTATAAAATGCAATGAAATGCAATGAAATGCAATGCCCAATACAACAATATCAATTTCCTAAAATAGATATGTCATTTTGCAACGAAGCTCTTCAACTCTATAATACCTTCTTAGGTATTACTTTATTTCCCACGACAACTTCTCTGAAAGTTTCACCAGAACTCCAGCACTGCACCATGTAGGAGCAAGTCCAGAGCAGGTAGTCCTACAGTAGCTAGCAGGCACCCAGCACACCCTCATCATCTCGCTCCCTACGTCACTCCCCCCAGTGAAGGTCCCTCATCAACAAGCCTCCAGTCCACCTTGACGGTTGGGTGTGTGATGGGGGTAGGGGTTTAGCCAGAAGCTGAAGCTGAAGATATGCCGTTTATTTTCCTGGCTGTTCAGACGCTGTCCCTCACTAATGAAAGGACCCTGATGGGCTGATGGGAATTTACATCCATATCAGGCATAGACAGGGACCTCCAGGGCACAAGTTCCTTCAAAACATGTACATCACTCGCGCACACACACACACACACACACACACACACACACACACACACACACACACACACACACACACACACACACACACACACACACACACACACACACACACACACACACACACACGTCACAAACACGAGCTATCCCTATGGCGCACTGCAGTCAGGCCTACTTGTGACAGTGCTTACCCCAGAATAGCTCAGAGCACCAGGTAACCATGGAGCCAGAACACATATGCTCTGGTTGGGGCAGCACACCGCATATGCCCTGGTTGAGGTACAGTGAGGTCTGCCCTGGTCTGTACAGCTCAACCTCTTCCAGGTTCTAAAACTAGAGTTCAAAGTCTTACAAGAACCAAAGAGCACCACCACACAGCCCAGATGTAAATCTGAATTACAGAGCAGAGTTCTGTAGAAACTACTGGATGCTAACAACGCACCCAGAACTATCTGACAGGAGTTGCAGGGCAAAATCTATCCATTCAAATCACCTTGTTATAAAGCTGAAGACTCTTGTCAAAACTACAAAACATATGCTACATGCCACCATGTGTATCAAACAATGTGAAATCTGGTCCAGATTCTCTCTAAGACTTGTTTGAGGAAATGTATTGAGACTAAACCGCACACCTAACCAAACATCCCAAGTTTCCCTGGCAGCCTACATCAGAGTAAAATGACTTTGACTGATGGCTGTCTAGATGAGTGGCAAGAATAAACGTATGAATTCTGTAATCAGGCCTGACACTTTCTCGTAAGTGCTTTCTGCAGGAGTCTGCAGGGCTGGCACCTTACACCACCACCCTGCCAGGCCCGAGCCCTGTGAAAGAACTCTTGGCATGTGCACAGAGCCTGTAGGCACCCCAGTATAAATGTCAGTCACTGTTTACTTGAAGCAGTAAACGCCTCCCTGGCAATAAGGCAGTCGTTTTTTGCCCTCTAGGCAAATGAAACTCACCTTGCCCATTGGACTAGCGACCTGTCCATCTCCCCAACTGGCAGGTAATGAGCAGTCAAGGTGGGAGGGACAACATTCCTCATAGGAGAAGTGTTTACTCATTAGTCACTTCATGCAATGTTTTGAATGTTTTAACCAACACCTGAAGACAACAGACTGCATAGAAATCTAGACGGTGGCAGTCTATCTAATATTGACAACAATGCTTCTGATAGTTACTATATGAGAGTTCAAATTAGGAACAGACTAATCTAGTGCTCACCATTGCATTCCTTTTTTCCCAGATTCACTAGTATAATGCAACATTCCACAAACTTTAAGGCTAGCATCACACATGAGAGATTACCTTAACTGTGTCAATTATGTCACACAACAGGAACATCGGTAACCACAACGTCCCTGTGCTAATTTGCTTCTTAATGGTGTTAAATTGCACCCATATCTGCCTGTTGCTTGTTACAATCCTACCTAAACAGGGACTTTTCATTAGTGGTTTCTCACTAAATTTATCATTAAACAGTTTAGTCCATACCTTCTTACATCCACAATGCACAAACAACCTGATATTTAGTTTATGATTGAACAATTCTTTGCTCATGGATTGACAGATGTATTATCTTCAATACTCTGTCAAGAATAGTCCTAATACTGGGGTTTAGAGCAGGGGGGCTTTTTCATTCGAAGGGTCAGTTCATATTCCTACAAGGGCTTAAAAAGTCCTCAGAGGGCCGCACTATGAACACAAATCAGGGTTTCCCCATGCAATTTATGCCTAGATTGAAGGTAGACACCTTTAAAACAGACCCACATTCTCTAGGCCCTCTGAATATAACTTAATTGTATTGGAGATGTAATTTCTAATATTTCTTTACAAAACACGTCATATTTCATGGGAAGCTGCATAACATTAAAGTTATATTGGGCAAACGGCCCTCGAGACAAATGTTCCCCACCCTTGGTTTAGAGTGATTGTCAGTCCAATTAGCCACAAAATTTTCACACCCAGTCTGACATACTAATATAACTCAACGAAACAGCATCAGATTCTGGATGAAACATGATGAACTCATGTATGTGAAGACGACAGAAAGTACAGGGCTCTGTCACCAAATCTGTCTCTGCACTACAGTAAAGAATGTGAACTAAGAAGTCATACAAGGACATCCCTCCTCACACCTTTCCCCCTAAGCCTCTCCTATTGAGACTGAGTCTGCAGAACTCAAGCAGGACATTGCAAAGTTTTAAACTATTAACAGCTTCTATATATAACAACTATTTTGAAATACAGTGCAAATGGTTGTGTCTCTGTCAATCAAGCCAAGGATGTAGGATGGTGAGATAATGTATAGAGAGGGAAGAATGTTCAGATGAAAATAGGTCTCTTAACATGAGATTGTATAGCACATATAAAAATCAGCAAACAGAGGTATATGTGCTGTATGTACTGTAATATGGGGCAGGATGATATTCCTTGCTGTGCTAACAAGTCTACTTGTGTATTTACAGCTGGTTTCTGCTGTTGTGTCACTGTCACTGCCTGAAAAGCCACAACTGAGGCTGTGTGTGAAATGAGGGACCAAAGCATTGATTCCTGGCCAAAACAGTTTTTCAAGGTTAGTGCTTCTGTTCCACAGAATCTTCCAGAACCACTCCCACTGGAAAAGCAGACCTCTTTAAAAAAGGCCCATGACTAATAAAACACATCATCGAAGCACATTCTCTCCCTCTTGAAACATAATAGTAATATACGATGCAATATTTCACCAGGTTCCATCCAGGTTCTTACAACACTATGCTGCAAATTTGCCAAGAAATATTTAAGTATATTTTGCCTAATTATTATTCCTTAAATATAATGCAAAGATTGCATTTCAGACTACACTGTTTGCCCTCAGGGTTTTACACCTGATCTTGGTCAAGATCATACACTCCACTGTAGCACCGCTTACATACTCTACATCACTACTCACTCTTGTCTCCATGTGTTAAAAAAGTACACATACTATAGTGCTTTCATGGAAGTCAAGTGCATAGTAAAAATGTGCAGATGCAGTCATACTGGCAATCATTAGTACTAATGGCCATCAACATTTGATGTGTCATTGCAGGTGCACAGCTGGATAAACTGAACAGTTGAAGGCCTATTCTTTAAGGATTTAAGGGGGATTTGCAATTTCGTTTTGAAGACATCCTCGGTTAACTTTTCAGTAAAAAAAAAAATGGACCTCTTTGTGGTGGTTAATTTTGATAAGGTGGTTTAACTTCATGGGGGGAAGGGGAATTTTGTTACTGGAGTGAGTCTGTGATCCGTGTCACCTTTTGCCCGCACCATGTAGAGCAAGCATACCTGGACACGCCTTTTGACTTGAGTAAACAAATGTGGCGTAATTCTCTTGAGGACAGGGAGAAAAAATGGAATGATAACTTGTTGAAAAAGTCAAATCAAGCACTTACTTACAGAGCCCACATTGAGTGCAACCCCAAAGTGTGAAACTGCTTTGAGCAGATCGGCAACACCTGCTTTCTTCACACCTATGACATTTTCCTTCATGTTAAGACACATAGTTGGCTGCGCTGCCAACACAGGTAAAATAATCCCCTCCACGGATTTCCATCACTTTATCCAAGATCATACACACACAAAAACAAAGAAAAAGTCAAATACGGGTGAGAATGTAAAGAGATGTTTCAGCAATTTCTGTTTGTGTTGCTTTACATTCCGCATAGTTATTTATGTTGTATATGTGTGAAGAAATGCATATCGTTTAACATACTCTGCATCAGTCCTCACTATTTTTTGGCACTGAATCTTTTCCAACAAATTTTAGGAGCTGAACAAATACAGAAGTAGAGCATGTGTGCTTTTGATTTTTATATTTTGATTCTAAAGAAGAGTGACTTCACCTCTCGCATATTGTACTCTGTCCTTCAAATGCTCTGAGAACTCAGATACAGCCACCCAATCAATCATTTCCTCCCTGAAGGCTACAGGCGAAGACTGACTGCGCTCTGCACGGACAGGAGTGAGGAGAGGGACTCTGGGGCCCATTCGTGCCTGAAAGGAGCATCCCTGGCGTGTGTGGTGGGCAAACGAGCAAGGCTGGCCCTCTCCTTCTTCCCGTGGCAGCAGAGACGCTGCCAAGGCTGGGGTTCGTAGCCTGCGAGTCGCACAGTGGACCGACTGTAAGAGTCTCCTTCAATTAGGTCTGTTTGGTTTCAACAGCACTCCCGGCGTCTGCAAACCCACCATTCCCTTGGGGGGGCCGGGAGGCCGTGATATTTTTCGCTGTGTCAATAAACCAACATCAGCGGAGGGAAGACACAGATGTGAAGTGGGAGAGAAAGACAGCGCCCCCTATAGGAGAACAGGGGAGTTTTCTGGATTTTAATAGCCTCATGAGGAAGGTACTGGTAACTGAAAGGTGGGATGACTGACTACTACCACACAACGTGCAGCAGCTTCATTCTCCGTGAGCTTGATCATGATGATTTGAACAGTGGGTTTGGAGATGCCCAGTGCTCCATGTATGCAAGGCGTCAGAGTTAGCCAGATGCCAAGGCAACCACACTGTGGTTATTCATGCATTTGATTAACACCTGTATCCCCAGCGGCTGACTGTTGACACAGCTGGAGATCGCGCTAGAGCACTCCAGGTAAAACAGTGTCCTCAGCTGTCCCACCTAAAACACCAACCTCTGACCTCCACACTCAGGCTAGCCAAAGAAAAAAAAAATGGGACGTTTTGAAAACATCTTTTCCCCCTCCTGTTCACTTTAAGTATGTTTGCAATCCACATGACACATGTGATTTAGGAGCTTATTCTCATCCACATAGTTGTGCAAGAAAAAAATACTGCTGTGTCGTGGTAAGGTATGTCACGGTTTTAGTTAGGATTTTTTTCTTTCCAGAATAGGGTCCAGTCCATATTTACTGGACAAACTGAAGTCGCCCCACAGCATTTTCTAGAGGTTTACCAAGGCATTACCATATCCGTAATGCAGATGACAAAAGTGGCCTCCACTTATGTAAGACTGTTAATGTCACAGACTGCTCAGTGCTGCCAAGCTGTTATCTTTGGGTAGGTAGGTAGTCCATTTGGATTTGTAAATTCAGTCCATACATTTAACATTACTAGAAAATTATATTTTGGGCAGAAACTTTGTTTTCACCATTATCGTCAGGACAGTGATCGGACACGAGTCAAGAACTGGCATCATTTGAGAATTGATTGCAAACTACCCCGTGTATTTTGGATTTTTCCTACTTTCCAAGGAATTCAACATACCAAAAAATGGAGGCATAAAAAGTTGGTGCATCTCACAAACCTACAAGAAGCAATACAAATCGACACTGCAACAGTAAAGAAGTTATATGTAGCCTCTAGGACTGCTCGATTATGAGAAAAATCAATATCACAATTATTTCAGTCAATATTGATATCACGATTTTTTTTAGACAATATTTATTTTAAAGACAAATGTGCTAAACCAGGCATGCAAACAGGTCAGGGGTGAAAAAGATGACAAGAGTGCGGTGGCGCGGCGCGGCGTAGGGCAGTGCATGTGCACATACGCAGGTGCGTGTGTGTGTCTGTGTTGAGGGCAGTGGATGGTCTTGTATAACAGTCTCAGAAGAGGGGGGAGAAGATTTAGCTAAAAACGTCTTTAAATGGTGAATTTTGAGCATACTGTAGCGACCAAGTGGACATGAGAACTGCCAACCAACTTTGTTACTCCATGATTTAGCTGTGATGTCTGATGGGGGGGTTGGGTAGATAATAGTCACAGATAGAATAGATCATGATAGAGCAGTAGTTCTCAACAATTCACAATATTCCCTAACTACTGCAGTGTGAGTGGAGGGCCATACAGTAGAGAAGCACACAGTGGTGTTCTGCATAAGTGTTGGCTAGCAAGTCTGGTCTGGGCTCGCAATGGCTCAAGTGGAGGAGAATGTGTTGAGCTTGGCATAACCTGCCTTTTGCAGTATAAACAAATGACAAAAACATTGCTTCAACTCGATATTAGGAAATTTGATATTGTTTGACAGCAATATTGATATCACAATATACACTGTATATTTAATATATTGCACAGCCCTAGTAGCTTCCTATGAATGGCTATAATACATAGTAGTGATTCTTAATGTCACATATTCTATGACCAAGGACATATTACTGCACGGGCCTTCCGGGTCCAGGCCCAGGGGACCAAGAGCATGGCATGGGTGAGTGGATAGGACGTAGTACATCAGGGTGATGGCAATAGAGCTCAAAAGTGGGTGACATCAAATTGTATGCGGCGGATTAGCATTTCAACGCCATCTGTTTCCTAAAAGAATTCCCACCATGTTACGAGCCATAGGGATTCCGGTTTGACAAAAATATAATGCCCTTTTCCATTCTCCACACTGTGCACTGTGTACTGAGATGCAGTACACTCACGTAATGGCACAATTTGAGGGTGAAGTGCTGGTCCAAATCACGTTCTGTCTGATACATAGCCTCTTACTGCAGATGGGGTCGCCGTGGCCTATTCACTATTTGCTGAATATACTCAACTACATTTTAACAACATTGCTATGACATTACTGAGAGCCTTAAGTAATAGATTAAGACATAGCCATTACAATGTTGGTGACAGTAAGGGGTTAATGCATACCTGTCAACCATCCCTAATTTCCTGGGAAACTCCCTAATATTGACTCATTTCCCGATTTCTTCCCGATTTGAATTTTTTTCCCGGAAATATCCCGGATTTTTCACATTATCAAAAAACACTGTTGGTCCAGTAGGCTATTTATAGGCTACCCACGGCCCTGTCCGACGAGCCACACCCCCTCTTGAAGAGAGAGACAGGGGGTCTTGCTTATCAAGCTATCTGCCAGAAGACGGTATGCCAGATACCACCAAGAATTGACGAGCTGTCAACCTCGAGCTCCGTAGAACCGTCTGTTCATGCAACGCATAAACAGCCTCGGAACAGCGAATCATGCGATTAACCTAATCACAACCTGTACCAGCACGAATTTTTGCACGAACAGACAACTTGTGCGACAAAACAACAAGAAGAAACTCATTGCGCTCATTTCATTGTTTTGTTTTCATTGCATTGTTTCTCCACGCAGTAAAACGTGTGCTGAGGGATTTTAGACAGGATCTGTCTTTGCACGCGCGCTGTTGTGAAAGGCAGAAGTAGAACGCACCGTCCGATCTGTCTCTGTCATCCCGTTGACTGTCAAAATTTGGCCTTTAGAAAATTTCCCGGATTTTGGCTTAAAATATGGGAATTTTCCCGGATTTTGGGAGCTCAAAGTTGACAGGTACTGTATGGGTTAATGGAAATGACGGTTATCATGTGTCATCAGAGTTTGCCAACCGCCGATATACTATTCATGACGGAAGACTGTTCGTTATGTTGACATTTTGTTTAGTTACTCCTGTCTCTTATACACATGCCTATAGAGTTCTTCAGTAACGCGGAAGCATGTAGTAGATTGTAGTCTTTCATGTTAGCATTTAAGGACTTCCTGGTTCGTATCGGCTTCCGGCCTCCATAGGGAATGAATAGGGGTAAATTTCAAATAAGCTCCGAGTGCAAGCACACGCTTAGCGAACCCCCGCAAACTGTCGAGGGTGTTAAAAATAGGCTGTAGGTATGACATGGTTGATCATTTTGTGTCAAACTTCGACATAAATACGATGTTGCGTCCATATGCTAAACCCGGAAGCTTTTGGCAACTACAGAAGCAGCGCCTGTATCTAACGGCATGTACGTGCGGATGGCTGTACCCATGGCAACCAAAGGAAAGTATGTAGTTCGGAAGTTTTAATGATCAGAAAGGGGTTAGCAATATTGAATTATAATCGTCATGATTTAACATGTGAATACACCAACATGGTGATACGATCCGTTCCACTAATGAGAAAGGGATGCGGGGACTCGCTAATGTTCGTTGTTGGCGTGCAACTTATATTTTTGCCAAACCTGAATCTCTATGGCGTTTTGCAATGTAAAAAATCGCCATGGAACCGGTAGTCCAAACGCCGCATACAAGTTGACGTCAACGCTGAAGAGCTCTATTGTCTTTGGAATCAAAATTATGCTGTTATTACGGCGAGTCCGCCCTTTAGCAGATCTGACACTCAACTACAATGAACATGTTGGCCATTGAGTGTGAAAAGTGTACAGTAACTCCACACTTTAAAAAAATGGCCGGTTTGAGGGCGTTATCCGGGTAGTTTACAGTAGGCCTACATTTCACAGTACACTGGAACGCCCTGCGTACCCAAAAACAGTGCGGAAAGGGCAGTAAGTACAGGTATTGGAACAGGGCAAAAGACAGCCATCAACAACCGACATTCGTGTGTCCCCACATTCTTTCCTTATTAGCGACAGTTACCGCACAACCACATGGATGTGTTTACCAAACTAAACATAACGATAATAAAGCAATGTTGCTATCCCTCAGCTAAAGCAGATTTTTTTTTAGAACTAGGCCTACATCTCACATTCTCGCGTGAGCGAAAAAGGACTTCCTGCTGTAGAGGCTCACATAAGCATAGGCTTATTAGTTTTGAAATTATAGGACTAAAACAAAGCGATTGGACTTAATTCAGTTACAGTATGGCATTTTTTAAGTTTGATCAAAAGAGTGTTATCAAAAGAGTGTTTTACTTTCACTGTTATTATATTATTGTAGGGTCTACATTCTTATTTATCTTATCTCTGTTACATGTTCAATGTTAAACGTTCAATGTTAAATGTTAAATGTTCAAAAATACTGTATTTATTATTGTCCATTGTTACCAGTCCATCACCGTTACCTGTCCTGTCTGCACTTTATGTCAGTCTGAAATATGTCAGTTTGTAGGCCTATATGTCTTGTCCTGGCATGGTAGGCTATAGAGAGAAAACGTAATTTCATTTTTCCTTGTATGTCTTGTGCATATGATGAGAGTGACAATAAAAGCTGACTTGACTTGACTTGACTTATCAGGACTGAAAAACAACATGTATAAGGGCTTGTTTAGAACTATTCCCTAAGTCTCTTACGCAACTCGGTTAAGATCTCCTGAGTGAAATCTCCTTCCTGTAGTCTACCTGTTTTCGCACTTTAGCATGTTGATAGCAACATCGTATTAATGTTGCCGTTTGACACCAAATGATCAATCCTGTCGTCCCTATAGCCTATTTTTAACATCCTCAACAGAATGCAGTGGTTCGCGAATCACGTGTTTTCACTCACTTCTTATTTGAGACTGGTCACCATTCATTTTGCCCTAGGCCTACGTTGTGGGAACAGTCGTGGCGGTAAATGCTAACAAGAAAGACTACATGCTTCCGGGTGACTTGCAAACTCTATGGACTGTATATTTTAAAAATGACCAGTGAGAGGTACACTTGAACTCACCTGTTGTGGCATATTTCTCCTTTTGTGGTGTATTGGTGCTGGAAATCGCCATTGAAGTTGCATTTAACTCAGAATGTGTGGCCATGGATTGTTCACTGTGGGACAAACATCACTCTCTGAATACTGGTGATAGGCCTACCCCAAATTCCTGTGATGCACATAAAGGGCACGGGCAAGTATGTGCATAATAGGCTACATTACAAGGACAGAGGGACATGGGTATTTATTTATGTTAAAGGGCAAGTGCACTATTTTCAACATTAAGCCCCTTTTCTGAGTTGTCTGCAGTGTTTTAGAATCCCCATCCCCATTTATTTCAGGTTTGCTGCTGTCTTTGTTATTTGGCTAATTTGGATTTGATCTCAGCAGGCTTTAGAATAGCTGTCTATGTCCAAATATGTTTTTAAAACCACCCCAAACATTTGTTTTCAAGACTGTGTAACTCACCAAGCGTGTTTAGGGCTATTCACTTTTATTCCATAACAATTGTTGTAGCCAAACATTGCTTATGTCCTGTTTTATGTAGCATTTTGTAATTTTTTTTTTTTTTCTTTAATTCACAAAATGGCTAATGGGAATACCAATGAACACCCCTAACCACTTAGTGAGATGCATACTTTCGAAAACAAATGTTTAAGGTGCTTTTTAAGATCATATTTGGACATGCCCATAGACGGCCATTGTAAAGCCAATTGAGACAAATCTATATTAATAACAGAGACAGCAGCACACATAATAAAAATGGTGAGTGGGACTCTAAAACATTGCAGACAACTCAGAAAATCGGCTTAATGTTCAAAATAGTGCAATAGTGCATTTCATTATTTCATCAAATTTTAATCTCAAGTAGCCTACCGTCAAAGTAGCATAATGATACAAAAATATTTAAAGAGAAGGCTCAAACTCCCTAAATGAATGTGCACAATAGCTGCCAACAAACAGCATTTGGAGGTAGAAGCTCCTAAAGCCTCATATTTGATAGGAACTGAATTATCAGCCTAAACTTTTAGCTTACAGTAGGTTTCACACCTGTTCTCCCATGCCAGAGGGTTGATGTGACTGTGGGGTTGTAGTGTAGTATGAAATGACAAAAACCGGTCCCGTAGGATTTTGTGCTAAAATTGATTTGTTTCATTTGCTTTATTTGGGGTCCTACTATTGAAAAATTATGGGTTTTGAATTTTCTAACCCCGTTATACTCCTCTAGGGGACGCTTTCTCACCCTGGCCTTACCCGTTTACTGTTTGTAAACAGATATGACATAATATGGCTGCGTGCGAATCGTTGGAGCAGAATCGACCATGAACCGTTCATTTGTATAGAAACTAGCCAGGTCTTTTTTTTTCGAAATAAGAAAACGGATGGTCATGGTAACTTCAGATATGCAGTGGGTACCACAGACATGGGCATTCCTGATGATGCCCTTTGTCCTCAGCCTCTTTCCTCTCAAAATAGTGTACTTTTACAATAGTGTACAAGTGTACTTTTCGGAATCTCTATTCTTTATCAAAGTACACTCTTCAGGACGGCAGGTCTTCTCTCTTAAAGGCCAACTTCCGATAAAACACAGTTTTACTCACTCCTTTTGAAGATCGGACGGTCACCCCAAGTTAAACTCACTTGCAAGGCTCTCATAGCGGTGCGTCACCTCGCCTGGCTGTGTTTCCCGGTGTTTCCCAATTGACATAAATAATGCAGAGAAACGAGCGAATCACGAAAGCCTTTCTGTGTTTCGTCACGTCGAAAGAAGGCGTTGGCCACAAAGGTTTATGTCGACCCATTTTTCTAAAAACATGTCGAGTAATTTTTTTCTGCTTGTTTTCAATACAAGCAACGTCTGGTGGCCCGAAATCTAGCTTAGTTTAGCTATCAGCTGGTTGCTACTCTCAGGTACACACACAGCACAAAGCCTCATCCATAGAGCAAGTCCACTCTGGTTGCTCCGTGCCTGCAACTCCCCTAGGGGTTGCTGTCGAAAGAGCACAGCCCTGAATGGAGCATGCACGCCTCCGTTGGCGCCCCTATTGTGCAGTACCACCCGGGGAAGTGGCGACTCTGTTTCCCATTACATTCTCTCCAAGAACAGGAGGACTGAGCCAATCAGAGACGCATTTCCACGAGAGCTGGAAGAGTGAGCCAATCAGAGACGCATTTCCACGAGAAACACGGAACACCCTCTTGTTTCTCCACAAGCCACCTTGCTGGCTTGCAAAAACGGCTTGAAACAAAGCAACCAGAGCGTTTTTTAAAACAGGTAACAAACGCGTAACACATTCAATAACAATGGGGAACACAGCAATATTAATCAAATGACGTTGAGAGGCCATCTTTAAGGGTCTGCACTGTCTGTTTGTGTGTGTGTGCTCACAGCCAGTTTTACATAAGCCACAGCCTCCCCACTCCCTATTTTACCCATGCCTGCAGTTCACCTAGGGGCCGCTGTCGAGAAAGCGCATCCTACTTAATATGAATGGAGTCTGCACTCCTCCATTGGCGACCCTAGAGTGCAGTACCACCCGGAAGAGTGGAGTCTCTCGTAATACCCTTAAAACCTCTCTGGTGTGTTTGAGTCAACGATGCACGCGCATTCAGTGAGGATGTCGATTCTGAACGGGTCAATAGTGACTGAACCCATATCTACTAATAATTTTTTTCAGTGGTTCCTTGGTCTATTAGATTGCTCAATAGTAGGTAGGTGTGTGTGTGTGTGTGGTTTTTTTTTTTTTTTTGTGTAAATGTTCTAGGTCTATTGAATTGGGGGGGGGGGGGGGGTGTGTGAGTGTGTGTGTGTGTGTGGGGGGGGGGGAGAGTCATGGTATGATATAATTGGGTGTATATGTGCATGTTTGGATGTAGGCTACATGTTTACATGTTTTGTGGTTCAGTCCTGCATGTTAAGTGTGTTTTTTTGTGTTTGTCTAATGTAGGCCTATTGATATGTGTTCTGTGTAAACGCTTAGACTCTCTGTGCCCATACCAAATTTCTCTCGAGAAGAGACAATAAAGGCTCATCCTATCCTATAATGATCACATTTTCACAATATTGGTGTCAGTTTTAGGGTAATTGATGATGCTGAGTCCATTTATGACAGTTTCATTATGATCGGAAATTGCTATTACAAATATTTTGGAGATTTAAATGGTATTTTATCCACCTACAACTCTGAGGTGGGAGATATGACTATGGCATCTGTCTGGATCTGTGCACATAGTATACAGTAAATCATACAATTTCAATTATATTAGGGTCAGTACTGTGAGGAAATTATGAGTTTTAAATGTAATGACCCCTTTATGGCCCCCTCTAGGGGGGCGCGCTTTGTCACCTCGGCCAGGATATATACTGCAACCATGAATGCAGCAATAAAGATCCTATTTTCACAATAATTGTGTCAATTTAGGGGTTATTGAGGATCCTGAGTTCATTTATGGAAGTGTTCTAGTTCTGGTTAGATCAGAAGATGTTATGACTCATTTTTAGATAGTAGCCAAGAATTGTCAAGAACTGTTTTACCACATTAATTGGTCAAATTTGTCAATAATACGATTAAAAAATATATACCAGGATCTCCTTCAAATAAAGACTATATGTTAACTAACCAGAGGGGGTTGTGTGCACTCAGGAAGTTGATGGCGACCACCTTTGTAGTTTGTGTGTGAACAACAACAGCAATTGTGTTTTATATAGTGCCTTTTTGGGGAGGAGTTAAAGGCCCCATTGAGGTTTTTGCTTTGGTTTTTTTTTGTTTTTTGTTTTTTTTAACCATTTTTAAGCTACCATTTTCAACATCCACCTTAACAATCCAACCTAACATTTTTGATCATGTACTGTAATGGTAATATCAACTAAGTCTTAATTCATAAAAAATAGGAAGAACTGGGCAGACACAAAAAAACAATTGTCCACTCCACTGAGGAGTGCTGGTCATTAAGGAGTGCTGCTTCATGTTTTTCTCCTAAGCATGTGCACTTTGGCTCTTGACGTCTCTTCAAGATATTATCAAACTTCTTGGACTTCTTAAAGAAGACTTAAGTGCAAATTGATTGCCAGTGCAGTAGAGCTCAATTGAATTATGCATCTTCACAGCTTTTACCCTTGATCTGATGGCAACATCTCCCGTAAGTTTGTGTTCACTTTGCACAGACTTGCTAGATTGAGGGAAGCTGTCCAAATACTGTCACAAAATATGAGCAAGATGTGGTGTTGTGATGACAAGAGAAGGGCAGCGGGATCCCAAATCAGTCCTACTTTCCCACCATGACACTTCAGTTCCTCCATTTTCCTTTATGCTCTAGGTTCTGATCTGTGAACAAATGAGTGAAGGGAACCTCTGATTTTGCTGCAATATCCCCTTAGAGCATCCCATGTAATAGGATCATCTTGTTCCAGAGCATTCATTTGAGCAAAATGGACGGCCATGAGGTGAGCATAATTCAGAAGATCATATGCAAAGAAGTACTAGATAAGGTTCCCCATGGCAGCCAGATACCCTTTCCAGTCCTCTCCCAGTCTTCTCCTGCTTGAAGGGGTTGGGTATTTTCCAAATAAAAGGACTGGATGTTACTCTGCAAATGCAATGCATCTGGGCTGTGTGGGAAATAGTATCAAAGCAAATTGCATCAAACCTCATCATCATAATAGCCAGGCTAGTTGTGATGTGATATTCAAGGGCCCAGTTGTATGCTTTCCCACCAAAGATTCCACAGATAGCTACTGAAGAGTATGAATCACTTTCAATGGAGCCACTTCCATCAATTGTTTCCCCCAGGAGCATGCAGTGCAGCAAACACTTCATACCTATGTGCAAAACACCTGCTCTCAGAATCCAGACAGAATGAGATAATCATGGTCAGTTTCCTCTTCTGTGCCTAGCTGCTGCTGCTCATTCTCATTTGTCTTCTTTTCTCATTTTCTATGCTCTTGGTCGCATCTGTTGCTAAGTAATTGGCCAGGTTCTGATGATTGGTTGCTGCGAGTGTTTGACATCAAACCTGAGACGTGGGGACAGGAGCTTCTCAGGGATGAGAGTTGGTTGACAGCATCTAAATCTTTATCTCTTTGATGCATTACAACCACTGTGCCATGGAAGGTTTTATGTCCAGTGAGTAATTTTCTCACAGAAGGCTACTGACCCAAATAGAGTTGAAATCTTTATTATTTAAATTAGGTGCACAGATCCAATGAGATGCCTAGTAGTTATATCTCGCACAGGAGGCTTGCATGTGGACAAAATAGCCTGTAAAGGGACACTGTGCAGGAAATGGTCAAAAAAAGGTACTGCAACTATGCTGCTCATTGAAACTGGGCTGCCTATTGCCAAATCTGATCTTTACATGAACGTTTACTAATATATATATATATATATATATATATATATATATATATATATATATATATAAATCTTTTCTAGTGGTCCAAGTACAGTCATTCTTGCAGCTAAAAATGGCTATTTTGGGAAATTCAAAATGGCGGACCATGGAGAAGATCCCCCTTTACATGTAGGAAAAGTGCAATTTTTCCAATGAATAGTTAGAATTTGATGCTGGTGGTAAGTATTCATGAAAAAGGTAACATTAGTGAATGATGGGTAGCATGAATTCTGGAAATATATATAACAACTATAAATCTCACACAGTGTCGCTTTAAAGCTCCGAAATATGTGTAATAGAAACTTCTGACTATAATGACACTGTCATAAATGGACACAGCATCATCAATAACCCTGTAATTGACACGAAGATTGTGAAGATGTGATAATTATTAGTAGACATGTGTTCGGTAGCACTGGCCAGGGCCCGAAAGCGCACTCTAGAGGAGGAGTAACGGAGTCAGAAAATTCGAAACCCATCATTCTTCAGTAGTAGGACCCAAAATAAAGCAAAAAAAAATTTTTCAAGCACAAAAATCCTACGGAATGACATTTCACACCACATAGTAGTAGGACCCCAAACAAAGCAAATGAAACAAACAGAAAAGTTGTGCGGTAATTGTTCAGTTCATGAGAATCACCTGCAGCAGCTCCTAGTCAACAAATGTAAACAAACACACATGGCACAGCAAATCATGTTGACAAACAAAAATAAACACACGTGCAGATCTCACAGCAGTACATGCTCAAGTTGCCCAATACAACTTCACTGCAACTTCAAGGTGCCCAAAACAAACAAAAACACTAAGGCCATAGTGTAGCTGGGTCATCCCATCTGACACTGTGACAACATCAGTCATTAGCCTACTCATTAAACAACCAGAATGGGCACTCCGGTCCAGGCAGAGAGGCTACATCATTTCCAAATGCATAGTGACAGAAGGTGATATTATCTGCCATCCCACAGATGGCAACTAAAGCAGAGCTGTAAAGAGCACATCCAGCTGCTTAAGGTCATTGCATGTCTGCACTATAAGACCTCAGCCCAAGGAAGCCGGCTCTTTGGTTCGCAAGCATTGACTAGTTGGCCAAACGAATAGATTCTCTAGAATCTAGATCATAATCCCACATAGCCATGGAGGGAAGCCTAGGCCTAGGGTTGTTCAGTCAGTAAAAATGTAATGCAGCCCTTTGCTTCAAAAATGCACCATTCGAGATTGGAAAACAAAACACCTTAGTCAAACATTTGTGCCAAAGTATCTCTCTTCACAAGTATTTCCCTCTACTTGATTCACGTGAAGAAAAAAAGGTAGCAATAGCAAGATATGCTACATCAATGTTTATTGCACAACGTCTTCGCACCACAGCCCATTTTTCCTAGAAAAAAAATCTGTGTTCTCACCTTTGGCATTGGCAGGCAGCAGTCATGATTGGATGGATTCTGGTTGAAAACGAAGGCAAAACTCTCAGACCGCAAGGGAGGCACGTGAGTGCGCTCTAGTCCTCTCTCGTGGGGGCGGGCGATACGGACTGACAAGAGAAGAAACATGCAGTTGTTGGTAGGCTAGGCCTAGGCCTACAGCACTGCAGACAGCTAATAATTTGCTTGGATATTGTTTAAAAAGCAGTAGGCCTAGGTTATATATTATTTTGAACATCTTAAAATGAAAAAAAAAATGTGCACAGGGTAACAGCGAGTTTGCGAGCATGAATGATGATGATTGACAAAAATGTAAAAACCTACACTGTGCAGGAAATGGTCAAAAAAGGTAGGCCTACTGCAACTATGGGGGAGACATTTGCATTCTCATTTATTTTTCTCTGTCTTTACAAAGCTTTACAGCTGTGAAATGGTGATTAACTGAAAGAGCTATGTCTATTCTATAGACATGCATATAATGTCAACAAACGATCCCTTGTTTTGAGTAATAAGCAATGTAATTGTCACTGGGAAAAAGATCAGGTAGTCTGGGCTGGTTTGATCACAGGCCTAACTAAATTATAATGTGAAATAGCAAGCAGATAGCTTGATAAATTAATAAAGGCATGTCTTTTTACCATGGTTTCTTATAAAGATCAGCTTGAATGCAAAGATAGAAATGTTTAATTGGCTAATGATTAAATAGTCATTAAATATCACTAAACTTGTTAAAAAACCTAAGCTGTTGGACATACAGTATATGGCAAAAGCAAGGTCAAACAACATGTCACATTCAACATATAACCTAATTTGGCTATTTTCAGTTCAATTCCATATTCCTTTCAAAAATTACATAGACCCCCATTGTAGTGCCATATAATGGAAGTCCATGGAATCCATTGATCGAGCCTGCCCCAACATTAGTGATCGAACCTGCCCCGGCCATTTGAGGCACAGATTTTTTCACAAAAGCTGTTACCCTGCTTGAATCAATCATCTGATGATCTCAAACTTTGTTTTGATTTATAGCTGAGTCCCTTAACAGTCAATCAAAATGTGTTTCATCTTTTTATCTTTAACTGTCACTTTTCTGGGATGTGTTGAGTGGAATGTGTAAAATCCACGGAATGACACCCCAAAACTGAAAAGTTGCTCTCACCTCAAGGGTTAATGACTTTGAGAACTCCAATGTAGGTTGACTTATTCTAGTCCAAATGGACATCATTTTGGTGTTGAAATTATCTAGTATCTAGTAGCAATCAACAATGATCATACCTGCCCTTGATCGAACCAGCCCCGGTCTCCCCTGCTGCTCATTGAAACTGGATTGCCTATTGCCAAATTTGATCTTTTCGTGAAAGTTTACTAAGTAATAAACTAATATTTTCTAGTATGGCCCAAGAAGGCCTACAGTCATTTTAGCAGCTAAAAATGGCTATTTCTATACATTCAAATTGGCGGACCATGGAGAAGATCCCCCTTTTCGTATGAAAAGTAAAAATGTTCCAGTCATAATGAATAGGCTACTTGTAATTTGATGGTGGTGGTAAGTAAGTATTCATGAAAAATGTAACATTAGTGAATGGGTAGCATGAATTGTGGAAATAAACAATTAAAAATCTTACACAGTGTAGCTTTAAGTTGCTAATAAAAGAAAACCACGCTTAGTATATGAACACAAATGCCTACATGGCATGAGACACGGTTGGTGTGTGAGTGACAAATAGGCCTAACTATTAATTTTATTACCCTGCTTTATAACATTATTTAAGCATATTACAGTGTAATAAAACCTGCACTTTCCAGCATGCACTATGCCAGTCAGAGATGAATAAATTCCAGCCTGCTGCCTTTTCCATAACCCTGCTAAATTTTCAATTGTGGCTTAGACCTATCAATGCAATTAAGCGCAATTTCACTCAGCCAAAATATCATGTTATTGCTGATGTTAGAGAACCATACTCAAGGTATATTATGCACAGTTGCTTTCGTAATGTCATGTATCTATGCCTACATTCACAAGCTCTGGCATTACTTATCATAGTTTTGGTATACAACCAACAGCCAAAGTAATTTAATACATGCTGCAGTGCATAGAAGAGGCTCAACAATCCACGCACTACACTAGACAGAAAATTAGGAGGGTTTGGTTCCAAATTACACTTGGAAAGAAAAGAAAATGGTTGATTTGTTTCCTGCAAAGGGTATTTTTCAAAAATCTTTGCTCTCTCTCTCTCTCTCTCTCTCTCTCTCTCTCTCTCTCTCTCTCTCTCTCTCTCCTTTTCTTTCCCTCTATTTTCACCCCCTTTTGCTCACACAACCATTTTCTGCTACCATTCTTTAAACGGGATGGCATTATCAATTTCATCTAAACTAAATCGATGTCCATGTTCTCTAAACATAAATATCGCGTGTTGGCCTGGACACTTGCGCCCGGCTCCACTCGCCTAAGTGCCATCTGGTCAGAGCCAAAACAAACAGACGTAATGAGAAGCAGCTCCCGGTTAAGAGGAGGGCCCCAGAAGCTCTACTCTGCTCTGCTCTGCTCCACGCCAGCCAGCCAGGTCTGCACACACTGAGGGGGCTGTCATAGGCTGCCTTAAAAGAGGAGACTGTTCCATGGATCCACAGCCCCCCGCCCCCCAATCACCCACCTAGCCACACACACACAGACACACACAGACACACACACACTCACACACTATGCCCTCACCTAGTCTGTGCACATATGCAGACACACAGGCAAATGTGCATGCACACACTCACACACGTAAACGCACGCACGCACACACACACACACACACACACACACACACACACACACACACACACACACACACACACACACACACACACACACACACACACACACACACACTATGTCCCTCACCTACTCTGTGCAAAACAGTGAAGATGTCGAGGGGGGAGGGGGGGTACTGAGTTGGAGTTAACAAGCAGATCCTGTATGTGAGCATCAAGTCAAGAGACGAGAGAAGGAGGGGGAAAAGCTCGGAGTATAGGGAGGCGAAACCGAGGAAATAACAAGTGAGGATTTATTGCCAGGGGTTTTATTTACACTGAGAGAAGGAGGGAGAGAGCGCGCCAAGCCAACAAGGTATTTTGCATAATAAATCTAAAATGAGACCCATTTCTGCCACACGCATCCCTGTGAAATTTCACGTTTTTTTTTTTTTTTCTTAAGGCCTACTAACCAGGGATCTGCTTAAATGCTGCTTTTAGATATCCCCATGCTGGAGTGCTGCACGTAACTGACATGTCTGATGGGGCGTGTTCTGCAGAAAAAATCCCTGAGGAAGCTAGAGAAGTAGGGGATTCAGCCCTTTTCCCACATAAACTATACAGTAATTGAACTACTCTTTCAGAGAAGTTGATAATAGGTCTCTTTTGGACAGAGAAATAGGATCATGAGATGAGTTACTACTATACTTGCCTGAACGTATGAGTAAGCTGCTGTAAAGGTGTGAAGGTAACTCTATTGGTCCATTTTTTATCTGTGGCTAAAGATTATAATGACAACTGACTCCAAGACAGTCCTGGAAGACTAGCAGCCCCTGAGCCCAATTACCGTGTTCAGGTTTTTTTTCTGTCTTTCTGAAATAATAATAGCACTGTTTTCCTCCTAAGGAGCAGAGAAAGAGGTCGATTGACTTAGTGAGCCTAAGTCCCCTACTTGTTTTAGCCTCGACCCCTAAAGCACTCCCCCGGTGCTGAGCTGTCCGAGAGATGTCAAACCTCATATCTCCAGCGGGCGGCTGAGGCCAAACATGTTTCCCTCCGTCTAGTCTGCCCCAAAAGGAAAGTCTCAGACAGCCGCTCAGAAGGCACAGCACACTCACTACACTGCACCACACTCCAAAAAGATTCATTCAGTTCCAAAACTCACAGCAGATAAGATCGGCCTCATCCCTTCTACTGAAAATGTCTGGGCACCTTTTATAGAAAAAAAAGAAAATCATGGAAATGGGGGCATGACCTAATGTATGAGTGGTTGAATGCACAGATACAAATGCAGAGAACTGAACGATTTTCATTCAGACCTTTTCATTAATGCTCCAGAAGAAATATTGTTAATACACAAAATGCTTTTGGTAGGTGTAGGGCAGGGGTGGGGACCCTGTGTTTCAAGGGCCGTTTATGGTAAAGAAACGTTAGAAATAATTTTATACGTTAGAAGTTATATTTTCAAGGGTCCCAGTTAAGGTGGGTTCTGTAGGTCGCCTTCAATAGACCTAAAGTGCAGGGGGAAATCCTGGTTTATGTTCATATGCGGCACTTGGAGGACTTCATCAAATGTGAAGTGACCCTTCAATAATGAAAAAGGTTTCCCACCCCTGGTTTCGGGGATGCGGTGGTGCATGCACTAATGCACTCTTGTACATGGGAAATTAGGTTCGAGTCTGGCCTGGGTCATGTCCCCGCAGCACCCCCCTCTTGCTCCTGCTGTCTCTCTTCACTGTCTCTATCTGAAATAAAGGCACAAAAGGGCCTCAAAAGACTTGGATTTAGGGCCACTCGTGCACAAATAATCAGACTTAACTTCTGTGCAGATTCTTTCATTGTTTTAACATTACTGAAAATGGTTCATGGTCATGACCATTTCACTACAAAAGGAGTGCATGAAAATGTAATTATGTAATAGTGCTTTGCACTGAATATTTTGCACCATGATTAGCTATATTGACAAGTAGTCAGGAAAAAGAAGCAATAGCTATGGGATTTTGGAAAGTGTTATCAACCCATTTCACCATGAAGGCAATATTTTTTGCGATTACTTCCCATAGGTTTAGCTCACACTAACTCGGTCACCATCTAACTCCTTGTATTTCATAAGGGCCAAGTGATGAAGTCCTTTTTTCATTTTCCCTTGAACTGCAGGGGATCACCTGGACAGCCATCACTACGAGGTGTTAAAAAAGACTTCCTTCATCCTTAAAGCACACAGTTATTTTAGGCATCATTAGTTGGGCTATTTCAAGGGGCCAAAACAGCTCTGTCTTGTGCTGCATTTTGTTGGCAGTGGATATCGGGCATGCGAGCCAACACTCGACGCCCGAGTGGCGCAGAATTTGTGTGTTCAATGACAGTGGCCCATTACAGACTGCTTCCCCTCCCCGCTTTTTAAGCTTAGGGCTCCCTGTGTATTTAAATCATCTACTGTCATGGTGGGTGTTCAACCTTTAGGCCAGCAGAGAGAGACACTATTCTGCAGGGATGTGTTGTGTCAAGATCTCAGCTAGGTTTTCCTTCAAGTCCTTCACAAGGGAACCTGGTGTTCAAGTCCTCCTTCATTTTTAATTCATTTTTTTCCTAATTACTTCCTATTTCACTGTGATACAATTTCTGTCTGGTTACCAAATTCCCTCACACACATTCAAGGTATGTTACTTATTATGCACTTTGATTGGACGTGAAATTGAACTGTCATGTTACAATTCTTCAAATAACGTGTTCTTGATCCTGATTTGCTAAGGAGGACATATTCAAACACAGGCTTCTTCAGATGTTTTCTGCAAGAGCCTATGAATTATTCTGGGTATTGTTTCAGAAAATGTATTTAATAATCATGAAATTATGTATGAAATTGTTGTTGTTGTGAAGTTGTTGTAATCTGGTGAGGGTGGGTGGTGATTCTGATGTCACACTTTTTGATTGCAAGTTTGGGAAATACATTGGTAACTATTGAGTCAAAGTGAACATAAAAAAGTCATAAAATATGAACAGAACATTTTGAGTATGTTTCATCATCAGTGTTTCTCCACTCGTCAAAAGAAGAGGTGCTCTTCTAATAGTCCATGTCCATTTGATATACCACATGTGTTAGCTCATACATTTACAATACGATGTGAAACAAAGATCTGCAAAATTGACAACACACATCACTACAGGACAATTAACTGTCAGATATCCCAAAAGTAAAGAAAGACACAGATTCAGTTGCAGTCACAGTTGGTGTGTCAACAGTTTGCCAACATGACTGTGACACCAGTGCACAAAGCAAGGTCCATAAAGACGTGGATGACAGAGTATGGTATGGATGAGCTTGACTGGCCTGCACATCCCAGAAGGCTACCAAAATATTTTGGACAATTCCATGCACAGAGCCCTAACCTGAACTCAATAGAACACCTTTAGGGTGAGTTAGAGTGGAGACTAAGAGCCAGGCCTTCTCGACCAACATCAGTCTGTGACCTCACCAATGCATTTTTGGAAGAAAAGAAATTATATTAACACAATCCTAAGCCTTGTGGATAGCCTCCCCAGATGAGTTGAAGCTGTACTATTACATTATTATTACATTACATTGCATTGCATTGCACTTCATAATCAAAGCAACTTACAATCGAGGACATAATCATAGCCAACATAATTAGCAAATACAAAGTGCACAGGAAATATACAGAACAACAAGTGCAGATGCAATGCAAAGTAGGGTTAGATTTTTCCGGTTAAGTAGAGTACACACACATACACATCATGTCAAGAGGCCTGCTGAGACTAGTGCAACTCATTCATTAGTGTAGTATATAGTCACGAAAGAGGAGAGTCTTTACTTGCTTCTTGAAGGCTGAAAGAAATGTGCTTAGTCTTGCTGCCTCTGGTAGACCGTTCCACCACTGAGGAACAACGACGGAGAACAGTCTTGACTAGGAGTGGACGAGCAGGTGGCAGAGCCAGGTGGCTTGTGCTGGAGGAGCGCAGTTCTCTTCCAGGAACTTAAGGCTTCAGTAAGTCCTTCAGATAAGCTGGGGCCGTTCCTGCTATAGTTTTGTGGGTCAAGGCCTTATGCTTGATCCGGGTGGCCATCGGTAGCCAGTGCAATTCCATGAATAAGAGGAGTAACATGGGTCCTTTTGGGTTGACTGAATACCAAATGTGCCACCGCATTCTGGACCATCTGCAGTGGTTTTAAACGCATAAGCAGATAGACCTGTTAGGAGGGAGTTGCAGTAGTCAATGCAGGACATGACCGTTGCCTGAACCAGTCATTGTGTAGATTAGAATATTGGGTCTGCAAGGGTCTGATTTTCCACATGTTGGACATCTGGAATCAGCAGGTCCGGGTGACTGAGTCGAGTTGGAGAATGACAGCTCGTTGTCAATCATGATGCCAAGGTTTTTGTCGACTTTCTTTGGGGTCACAGTGGTGGAACCCACCTTGAGGTTGATGGTGACAGAGTGACTCTTTAGCTGGGATCACTAGGAGCTCTGTCTTGGACAGGTTCAGCTGTAGGTGGTGGTCCATCATCCAAGTTGACAAGTCAATGAGACAGGCAGATATTCGTCGTGTCGAAACCGTGGTGTCCTCTGGACGGAATGACAGGTACATCTGGGTATCATCAGCATAGCAGTGATTGGAGAACCCATGTGTTCGAATGAGGAGGTGTACATTGTGAACAGAAGGGGCCCCAGCATCAATCCTTAGGGTACTCCTGTGGAGAGGGTGTGAGTTGTACACAGTTTTCCTTGCCATGACACACTGAAGATAGGTAGGAGTTGAACCATAATAGCTGCAAAAGGTGGACATATATCATACTGAACCCTATGGGTTAGGAGTGGGATGGCAGTTAAGTTCAAAAGGCAGGTTAGCGAATAGTTTTGATAACAGCGGTCTAAGGGCTGTATTACCATAGTAATAACAGAAATAATGGATAAAATAGCAACAAGGGAGGGGTGGCACAAAATGTGTGGCATGTTTTGATGGACAGAGCAGTCAGGTGGTAAAGTGCTTTCAGGGACCAGAATAACCGACTGGAGGTTTAACGATTATGAGATCATTTCTGGGTTTAGATTGACCCGAGAACCCATCCATAGGCTAACACAGTGGTTCCCAAACCGGGACCCGGGACCCCTAGGGAGGTCGCCGAGGTACTGAAGGGGGGTCGCTGACAAAAGGGACATTGCATAAAAATGGTAAATCCACATGGTAACAGCTAACAGCTAACATAATTTCATAATTTGGTTAGAACAAGTATTCACTTCAATTGTTAGTAGCTGTATTTGCTGTGCTGTGGATTTCTAGCAATATTAGCATATCAAATATCAATGGAAAATCTAGCAATATTAATGAACAATAAAAACTAAAGAAAGTTAAGACGAAAACAATTAAAATAGATTTTCCTTTAATAGTTTGTCCGCTAATATTGCTGGAAATCCTTTTTTATTATTATTCTTTTTTTATTGAAAATATTGCTGGAAATCTTCTTTGTGTTTTTTGGGGCTTTTTGGCCTTATTATTACAGGACAGAGGACAGGAAATGATTGTGAGAGAGAGATGGGGCAGGGCCAGGAAATTACCCCGGCCTGACTTGAACCGGGGTCTCTGTGGGCATGCAAGCCCAAATGTGGGGGGCTTAGCGCGCAGCACCACAGCGCCCCCCGGAAATCTATTGCAAGACGACTCTGGTGGGTAAGTCCAAAAGGGGGTCCTCTCTGAAAAAGTTTGGGAACCACTGGGCTAACGGATGACTTGAAGTGTTAGGGCCTAAAACAGAAGGAATCCAACTTGCTGCAGCTTTGCACCGCATTAACATTTTATACTACAGGCAGTTTTATTAAATTCTGTTGGAGACACAGTGGGCCAGTGAAGCCTCTGTCTCCCGGGTGTCAGAGGCATTCTCAGAGTGGCTTCCCCAATTTCCTGTAGAACTCGCAGAGTTATCCCATCTCAAAAGGGGCTTTACAACATCTCAATGTGCCCTGACGTTGTGGAAGCCATCGATGGGTCATGGGATGAAAGTACAGGCGCCTTCTGCAAATTAACCTTTGTTCGTTAGCAGCAGAAAAGGCCCCCACAGTCTCAACATTCATGCTGTGTTTGTCCACAATTTAAAGTTTTTAAATTTTTGACCTGGTTGCCAGGGTCGGTTCACATCTCGAGGTTCCTCCAAAATTCTCAACTGGGCGAGGCGTTTGAAGAGGGCATCATCGATCAGGCCACCCCTGCACAGAGGAAATACAATGCAAATACAATATAATGAAAATACAATACAATGCACTGCTAAACAAGAAACACAATTGAGATGGCCCCCTTTGGAGTCAGGAGATGGAGGTTTCACTGTCTGCATAGCGAGAGCTGAGAATGATGAGAATAAGAGAGTGTGCAACATTGTGTATTGTCATTTACTGACACATGGTACTTCACATGCATCCAGCTTTCCTTGTCAAATTGTACAAGGAAACCTTAAATAAAATGAGTCACACAAAAGCTGTGCATCAACCCTGAGGTGTTATGATTCATGATTGGCATCACTCTGGTCTGGCCTGTTTGTCTACTCATTTCATCTTCACTCAGAAAAGCCCACAATAAATCAGATGTTTGTTGCAAGGTGGTGGTCTTTATGTTTTTTTGTTTGTTTGTTTTTTAAATATTGTGTTATCTTTAATGCCACCCCTGCTTTAACGTCTAACTGTATGTTCTCATTAACTCTAAAGCAAGGGTGACCTCATGTGGTCACCTCTTCAAAGCATATCTTAAATGGGCTAAATGTATTGCTGTCCTTACAAGTGTTAGCTGAAGATAAAATGTGAAATTGGAACACAGTACTGTATTGTATTTTAGGCTTTGTATAGCCCACATATTCATTCCTTTTTTCTATCAGTAATGTCACAGGACAGCAAGCCTATTAAATGACAAATAGGAAGTGGGAACACTGTTTCGGCACACCATGCATACACCCGGATAGTTTCCACGTAACACATAATATAACGGCGAAGGATGCCTTGCTGTCATGTATGAGGATTTATTCAACGACACGGCCACTGAAAGCTGATTTTGTGTTTCATCCATCCCCGAGAAACTACAATAACAACAATACAGAAATTACAATTCGCGAGTAAGTACACAGTTGGAAGGCTATTATGTTTCAGGTGGTTGTTTATGTGTATATTGTATGTTTTAGAACCCAAAGAAACAATGGAATTCTGACAAAGCCTGAGTTCCACCCACTAGCCAAGTGAAACTATTCAATGATCGCCATCTACGGGTTGTAAGCTAAGACTACTCAGATACATTACTTTTACTTAGAGTAATGAGTAGGGGGTTATGTGCTATTGATAAACGTCATTCAACTAGCAAACACGCTAACGCAAACAAGCTTTCTTGTTTGTTTGCTGACAAAGCTCGTCGCAGCAAGGTGTTATAGTAACCCTTATTGAAGAGCTAAAATACCCAACTAATAATAGAATTACAGGGGAAAAGTACAAGGTATTCATTGGAAGTAGGCAAAAACGTCTTGCTTTCGACATAATCCTGTTAACGTGGTGCTTAGTTACAGTGTTGACCATAACCATGGAGTCAGCGAGTCGAAAGGAAAAGCCTAAGCAGAGAGATACGTCAACACGCGGGGACAGAGCAAAACAGAAGACTGCACAACAAGAATTGAAACACCGCCAAAGAGCAGAGGTAAATGTGCCACTTCCATCCATGATAGCCCTTACTTGATGCAATTTCAGATTATTAACAGAATATTTTAAAACACCAGGGGAAAAGTGTTCGTCTTCCTACTTTTAAAGGAACAGTCCACCATTTTTGATTACATATTTGCAGCAGGCCTATTTCCAAGCATTCATGAATGTGCATATCATTTTCTTCTCAGTGTTTCAGTACTTATATCAGCAATTTCTTGAAATAAGGTGGACTGTTCCTTTAAGGCCATTTCAGAACGCTGTGGCGTCATGTTTTTATTTTTGTATTTTTTTTTTAACAGATATATGCCCTGAATAAAGTGATGACGGAACTTGAGCAGCAGCAGTTTGAGGCCTTCTGCAAGCGGATGCAGTCAAAAGGAGAATGACAACCACCTTGAGATTTATCTGTGTGATCTACAGCACAACACACGTAGCAAAGCCAGCATCATGTTTTAAACCTATTGCTAATATGTAATTATCGCTACTTTCTGAATGTTGGCATTTGTTTGTAGCGTATGTAGTCGATTAGGGTATGAAGGTAGAGATGGTGCTGAAGTTGACATGCCCCTCCATGATGGTCAATCATGGTTCAGAATTTGTTTACAAAGCTGTCATACAATGCTCTATGCCTATACCTCTGTTAAGAACAAGAAGACTGACTGATATTGTTACACACCATAATTTATTATGTCATAATAACCTTGGTATGTTTTTAACATTTTTTAACTTCTATATACATGTATGTACTGTGACTTTTATCTTGACCCTATGCCTTTACATGAGCCACTAGTTTTTACCTTATCCCGGTGAACCACTGCAGATATTCAATGTTTACATTTTATGCTCTCAATACTATAGTAAAATTTGTTTATACTCGTTGCTGTCGTGGTTGTTGAGTCTCTGTGTGTTGTGCTTCCTGCTTTATAATTCAAAGCAGACGATGAACGATTGTTCCTTGGCTCCTCAACATGTGCATTGTGTGACAAATGTGACTTCTACATTCTTGGTTATTACATTTATGCATAGAAACTTCTTGAGGCACACAATGTGGTCATAGACCATGTGAACCCTCTGTGCAGTCAAAAGTTTGTGATTTGCAATCTGCATATTTGGCAAATAATATAGGAACATTTGGCCTTCCTTCCTTTCCAGCTCTGTCCTCACCCACTACAGGTCAACTGCTTCAGCAGATGTTGTTGTCCGTCACAGGCATCCGTCTTGTAAAATCGAGGAGTGTCTCTATCTTTTGTCACGAAAGGATGTGTCTTCCCTCTGATCCTCGTGCTCAAGCATATGCAGAGCCATCAATGGATATGTGCATGTGTCTGCAATGCCTGGGGACAGCAGCTTTCACCAAAGCTATAACTCATCTCTCACATGCATGCTTGAAGCAGAACTGGCTGAAGCATCTGTATTGGCCACATAAAAGTCAAGAAATAGGCTTTATAGATGCTTGAACTATTAAGTCAAAGTGCACAGATGTAGCACTAGAATGATATGATGTCTGTAGACACATAATACATTTTCCCCCAGGTCATTCAGACGTCATTTGATCACTTCAGCTCAAAGATATTTTGATAGCCCTAACATTATTGGTCTGATATTTTTGTCTGATCAGATGTGTTTTTATCAGTTGTGCAAACATTTGATATCAGAGACATTGAGGTGATTTAGAGCGTTCCACATTCTTATGCTGATTTGCATACAGGACATCAGTCAGAAATAGTTGAGCAGTTTATTTATTTTAGTGTCTCAACGAAAAAGTGCTTGGAAATACTAACTAGGGTCCAGGTGCATATTGTACCGTAACAGCATTTCAGGTATTAGTGCATTAGTTTAAGACAATAGCAGCAGTAGGTAGGTTTTATTAGATCGAGGAAGTAGTAGTTCCTAAAACCACAACATTGAAATTCTTGCCTTGCGCTCAATTTTGTTAAAGGTATTTAAATACTTTATTATACTTTCTTTAAATACTCAAGCAAAACGTAGCCATTCTAAGGCCTATGCAATTTAGAACAAGACAGCTCTTCAATAAGTTGTTCCACACCTTACCCCTATAGTCAGGGGCGGTTCCAGACATTTGTTCTTGGGGTGGCAAAGGGGTGGCGAAGTGTATTTCAGGGGGGCATGCTCCTACACTAAGGGAAAATTAAATAATCGACACACACACTTATGTGATACAGTAAATCCCTTAAAGTGAAACCCTGCAACCTAAAGTTCTATGTCTGAAATGATGTCAAGCATTAAGGCTATTGGTCACAACCAGGGCTCTTAATTGGGGTGGCAAATCATATTTCTGGGGGGGCAAATGCCACCCCCTGCCACCCCTTAGAACCGCCCCTGCCTATAGTGCTCTGAAGGTCGCTAAAAATTAACCATTGTCTTATTCACCTACTAACATCAAACTTTCTCCTCTGCTCCAAAGTAGCCTTTAGAGTTCCACTCTAATGGCACTGCCTGTCACCCTGACCCCGAACCATCCATCCCAGTAACTGTTGTCTCTCCCACCGTGCTCAAAGGAGATGAAGCGCAGTCCTTCTCCATAGTCTGAGAAGGTGTGGGTCACCTGGAAGAAGTCACATTTTAGTCAGGACTCATTGATGTCTATTGACCAATTACTACAAAGTATATAGGTTTTGGCATTAGCTATGTGTCAAGGTGAACTACAAATCCAAGAAATTCTTGCCTAGTTCTATGACAGGGTTTCACTGATATTCGATATTGGTGCAGCTGCATAGCAGTATGGCAGTGACACGCGTGCACCAGGGTGCATAAAATAAAACATTTTAGTCATACAGCCATGATAATATTTTTCATTCAGTATACTTACTGTAAATGTAAATGGATTTAGTGGATTAAAATAAATACCTGTCTCCAAGAGCAGTCATCACAGTCAAGGGTCACATTGTCTGGCTTAAACTCTTGCAGGACCTCCTGATTTTCATCCAGTAGACAAACGGTCAGTTGGTATATGCAACCACAATCTGTCCGTCCACAATACCTACAAAATAGACAAAATGCATCACATGGCGACAGCCAAGGTCACTCTGTGTCGCTCTGCTGTCTCAAACAGGATCAGAATTGAAAGTCTCACCAGTCTTCTACAGTGACAGCTGGCTGTGTGTCTAGCTCTTCCGGAGAGTACTCCTCTGACACAAGGTCAACCACTTGTCTTTTCAGGCACAATCTTTGGAGTTTAGTGAGAGAAGCAGAGGAAGAATGGCATTATTAGGCTCCCTCCTTATTTTCACTTTCCTAAACAAATTCATACTTCAACTACAAGTGACTTATATCTCTATTTCAAAATCTCTAAATCGCATATCTTTAATTCAACCTCACAATGTGTTGTCTTACTCGAAAGAGGTGGCAAAGTATTTTGTGACGCCATCATCCCCGAAGGAATGTCCGCAGTCCCCGGGCATGTCCTGCACGACCCACTCGCTGCCCCCATTCTCAGTCAGCTCCCAGTGCTCCATCTGTTCTGAAAGGAGCACAGGTAAAACACATTAAAGCATTTGATGCTTTCGTAATTTTGGTTTTGGGGCATAATCCCTTTTGCTACTTTCAACATTCACACAGAATGGTTTCAGCTGTGTCTGAAGGACAATGAGGTATGTACTGTCTGGACTATGGATCACATCTCCTTGTGGAGGAGCATGGAGAAGCATCTGATATTCCTGATGACAACATCTTAGATAAGTCATTTGAAAAAAAAGGTAACAGCTTTTGTAATTTTATTGAATTTCTGGTGTTTTATTTACTACATTGTAGGCTAGCCTAGGTATGCATTCACATGGAAGCACATAGGGTCCCCACCCTTACCTTCGCCACAGGGGTTCTTCAGAAGATTTCTAGCCATTGTTGATCAGTCTAAAAGTCAACAACACTGGGTAAAAACAGGAATGGAAGTTGTATGACACAGATGTAACAAGTAAGTATGACAACGAATGTATTATGCACACACAGAAATATTCAAGGACAATTTTGAGAAACGCATATTGTTTTATACTCGCTATAAAGTGACACACCAAGGGGACAAGTGGGGGAGGGGCATCTTCTGTGGAATAGGCCCATCCAATGATTTGCACAAAGTAAAGTTTCATCCATGGAAACGCCCTCAGTAATGTGGGCAGGGAGCATACTCCATCTAGCTGCAGGGCGCCCAAATAGCAGTGAGAAAAACATCCGTACTTCCCAAAATCTATCAGTTCATTATTGGTACGTGACATGTTTTATATCAGTGGCTTTATGTTCTGAATTTGCCATGTCATATGCTAAGTTATATTATCTCATGTAGGCCTAATGCAGATCTACAGATAGACGCACAATGGATAGACAAGCTGATTCGTCGACACGGTTTCGACAACACACGCACTAAAACTACCTCGCAAATGTTTAATTCACCTGACAGCAAAGTTTAAGACACGTAATAGATGGCAGGCTACTCACGGTCCTGGAATGTGAAGTGAATTCTGGCTGTTGTCGTAGTGGCACTCACTGTCCGTCCCTGAACCCCACAGACAGTGAAAGGAGCTGACACCCGAGAATGCCTGCGCCGCAAGCCTCAGCTGATCACATGGACAGCGCTACACTGAACTACACTGCATATCTGCCCTATGCTGCAGCTGCTATATGAGCATGAAAAATCCCACCCGCAGCACAATTGTCCATCGTGGTTTAGGCCTACTGGAAATTTGTCAGCACAAAATTGGAGCATAGCTCGGGTAAAAAAAATAAATGACACATTACATGGTTGACTTGATTAGGATGAACAGGCTTTCATGCCATGCAGTCATATAATTTGCCCTGAGCAGGAGAGAGACATGCAGTGTTGGGCAAATGTTGGGCTTTGTAGAATCATGTAGCCTATCGGTTACCTAGTTGCTCAGACTAAAACATTGCCTTAATTTGCCAAAGCCTCAGAAAATATAGCCATTGTATTGTCTGTAATTAGTGCTCGGAATGGGCTACTTGATACTGCTTGCACAAAAGTGTAATGAGACTTGTTGTAGAGAAAAAATACACATCTAGCTCCGGCCTCCTTTCGATTGGCGCATGGGCAAAAGCCAACTAGCCGTGTGGTTGTAAGGTGGACACAACCACAGCCTGTGTGTGCACGAGTGTGTTGAAGTCATCAGTAGCACAGTCGTGTGTTATTGAACGTCAAAGTAACGTCTCATCGTTGCCAAAGCTTGACAGTTCTTGGGTTCCGTTATCTCCACCCTCGCCCGAGTTAAGGTGATTGTTTTTATTTATCAAGTTGAACGTGCATTTTTGGTCGTCGTTTACTTCTTTGACGGTTACTGTTAGCCACCTTAGTTAGCTGGCGATACTTTGATTGAACAAGCTAGCTTGTATCTTTGGGAATTCTAGCATTGGCTAAATGTGTAAGCTAACGATAGTTTGTTAGCAGAGTTGTTCGCAGCGTTAGGATATCAACTAATATTTTGGATGTTCATTTAATAGTAATATACTTGCTATCGATACACCGTGTGAATAACTTGTTATAAAACCTTAAATGTACCAACTTGCATTTTGCTATTTAGAGATAGCGCAGCGTGCCTTGTTGATTACCACTAGAGCCTAGTTATTACCCTGTCAGCTAGGATGACATGAAGTTGCGCTAGAAGTAATGTTGTTAGCAGGCTACCAAAAGTCGCTTTGATACGCTGTTATTTAAAATGTCACTTTCTGAAACACGTATCTTTAGAAAACACACATCAAAACATAACCGTTTCGAAGTTATTTCAGTAGTATCGGCATTCAATAAATCAATAGTTGCTTTAATTTGTTTTTGCATCGTGCTAACTTTAGGCACAGCTAAGGTGTATCCTTTTCAGGAATCTGCACAGTTGTTACGCCATTATAATAACGAAGCTTTCTTGAATGATTCCCAAACCCGCATTTTGTATGTGTGGGTTTGAATATAGCCAAATGGTGTAATACTACAGTGACGTACTTGTTTGTTTGCAAAGATAACTCGACGTTAGATTTCGATATCCACGTCTGATCTTTTATCATTCCAACATTTTGGTAAGAAAACAACTTCGACTAGGAACCACCGACCTGCACATAACAGAATACCTTACGGCAAGTTCAGCATGACAAAGGAACGAACAACATTAGTTATCGAATGAATGAAAAGGTGGCGATGCACATTAGGTCTAGAGATGGCGTACTGTATCGGAAGATGATTGCTAACTTGGACGAGACCCTCTACTAGCTTCTGGTTCGACATTGAAAGTTAGACTATTTCGCTAAAGCAACACATGTTGCTATTAAAGTTCTCCTTGCAACAGAAAAGCGGCACAAAATTATGGTAACTTAATGTAGATTTGTCTCTTTTGAAGTATTTTCTTTTGTGTGTTTGACAGAAATGGAACGCGTTGCCCCGTCAACGACCTTTGAATCCCAGGTAAGGATCAGGCTAACTCGAAAACATTGATCAACATGCTTGCTATAGCGGCTAGAGCAGGGGTGGGCAATTATTTTGGGTGTAGTAGCATTATGTAGGCTATCGTAGGGCCAGATGTCGTAGGCAACATCCATGTGCCAATAATGAGAATTACTGTAATGTCCACTGACATACTTGTTGGCTATTTCACTCCTGCACATTGCAATATTTAGATGTGACCTTGATTAATCTCACACCTGCAACACCATTTGCTTTTTGAATTTGAGATGTGTGAGTATGGTAGCCTACTTTGGATTTAAAAGGCTCTGCGGGCCAGATGAAATGGCTTACTGGGCCGCATTTGGCCCCCGGAACTGAGTTTGCCCACCTCTGGGCTAGAGCTTAGCGATTAGAACCGCAAAACCAGAGATTCTTTTAATATATCTCTCTACTCTCTCTGGTAAAACTAGTGGCTTGCTTGCTAATACGTCGCGAGTGAAAACGTGAATGTTGCAGAATGTGTTAGCTGACTCAATCAGCGTTTTCGCCGTATTTTCTAAAAGGTTGGCCCGCCCCTTCCCTGATGTAAGCATGGTGTTCAGTTTATCAACGTGGTTATTACAAGTTTATGGCGTCAAACTAATATGGAAGACAGTTGAAACATATGGATCTGACCAACATTTTATATATTATATAATATATAATAATATATTTCATATATTATGAAACATGACAATGAAATTATGAAAACCCGTAATAACTAGGTGAACAGTACTCTGCTGCAATGCGATCATAGATTTGGTCATGATAAGCAGCACAAAATTACATGTGACAAATGTAGCAAAATTACAATGTGCTGTTATTGGTGTTGCATGTATTCTTGTATTGTGAAGTATGTGGTATGCATTGATGAATTGTCCTCGTTTCAGGGCTTCAGTCCAACTTATAAAAGGCAGCGCACAGTAGAGGATTTCAACAAGTTCTGTACTTTTGTATTGGCCTATGCTGGGTATATTCCCTACCCCCAAGAGGTGAGTGAAATCTAGTTCTATTGCCCTGTGTTTGCAGGGGTAAAATATTTTTGAAAAGTATTCTCTCTCCCTGCTGTTGGATAAAGTAAGTTACAACACTTCATGTAATTATCTTTGATTGGTGACAATTTAAGGCACATTTATTCATCCATGAAGACGCTAGGGATATTGATAAAGGTTGCCAGTCTGAGGTAGGAAATGTGGGCTGCTATGTCAATTAAGTATGGCAGTTTTTTTTACTTAGAAGTACATTTCGAAGTCAGAGAAAATTCTCACTTTGAAGTACCCTGGCCATTGAGGGTGTTGTACAGTACTTGAGGCAGCAGCATCCGCAGGCTCTCTGTCTCTCAGCATCTCTATGGGCTCCCGAACATGTAGTTTATCCTATGGAATGGACTTGTCCCCCTGTCCCATCGCCATTGCTGCTGCTGCTGTGCTGTTGACACTTTGTTTGATCCACAGAGTTGGTGGTGGTGCCTCAGGCAGTTGCTGCCAGTCCTCCCCTGCCCCCCAGCCTAGGCCACCCCGCCACTGCTCATCTTTATCCTCATCTTCCTCCTCTGCGACTGGGAGAGCCCCTCTAAACCAAAACCCTCAGTCCCTGGGTAAGAGGGTTCAAGTTTAGCTTCCTTACTCCATGCTCCATCCTAGGCTCCTGCCCTCAGTCATCATTATCCATAGCTCTCTCAGCCACCACACCCCTTCACTCTTGGTAGACAACACAGTGGATAGACATGTAAACGTAAATGCGGTGTCTTTGGCATGGAGCGCAAGGAAGACAGCCCTCATGGTAACCCTTTCATTTCTTGGTGGGACATAGTATGTTCTTGTTTTCTGGTACAGTACTTTATCTGCTATTGTGTCCGGTGCATGTTCAGTCTTTGCTCCCTGTTATCGCTGTTGTTTGGCATGCCGTGAAAGTGAGTGGGCCTGGGGTAAATAGTAAGGGGTTGGTTCTGTATTAAACAACACACATTTGTGAACTTATCAGCCCAATTTTTAGCCTAGGGAGGGGCTGTTCTTCTTGGTTGTGATTAAGACCGTGTATTGTAACAAAGTTGGAAAAAACAGCAAGAAATCAGTTATTTAACTTATGGTAATATATTACCAAACAATTACTACGTAGATAAATAACTGTCTCTTTATGACTCGTTTACCCTGGATTCATCTACTTATGTGTGTCACATGTACAGTATAGGGCAGAAGTCTGGACACACCGTCTGATTAAGTGCATTCTCTTCATTTTTGTGGCTATTTCATTTCACGTGAAATCAGACACTTTGGGACCCGACTGACATAGATTTCAATCATACTTGGTGTGCCTTTTCCGTAGCAAGGTAGCACCCCAGAACTGCATTTGTGTGAATCTGACACCAATGCTAAGGGAGAAACAGACTAGCAAAGGTTTACATATGAGGGTAGGACACTATACATTCAGCTTTGATTATATCAGTCAGTGTAAGTCACAAAAATATGTCTGTGGTGTTGTTTGAAAGCTCTTTTCTGGCTCTACAAATTACACAACAGCATGGAATACAACAACCCTCAGAATATGAATTATGATAAATTGAAAAATGAAAAATTGAATATCAAGAAAACTTGTATTTTAAAATGACCAGTTCCTTGTCTAAACGTAGCCTGCAATGTCATGAACAACACCTGAAATTATGGTGTTTGGTACTTTTTTCATTTCAGAGATAATGGGACTCAAAAACATAGCACCATGCAGATCACATAGTAATAATATGGCAATCCCATAGTAATATCACATGACGGCATGTCTAGCAGAATATGCAACAAAAATGGCAGAAAAAGGCAGATGTTCATGTATACACACCAAATGATAATTTCTGAATGTTTGAACATTCCTTCACTATGTACCGGTACCTGTGTCCTCCTCCCTTAACTTTAAAGAGAGAAACAATGGCTACACTCTCATTTTGTACTCCATCAGTGCATTTGAAGCAGCTGTGTCTTTTGTACTGTACATAATGCATAAGTATCCTTTGAGTACCTGGAATAGGGGCCCACGAGGGTGCAGGGCCCACCGGGAAAATGCCCGTTATGCCAGATGGCCAGTCCAGCCCTGTCCCTGACACTACTCTATTACTACTTTATTACAACGCATTTCAACCTTTTTGTCCCATTATCTATTAAATGAATATAGAACCACACACACCATTTTTAGGTGTTGTTCATGACCTTACAGGCTACGTTTAGACAAGAAACCGGTCATTTTAAAATATAAGTGTTTTTTTTTGTATTCAATTTTTACATTTTCAATTCATCATAATTCATATTCCGAAGGTTGTTGTATTCCATGTTATTTGTGCAATTTGTAGAGCCAGAAAAGAGCTTTCAAACAACACCACAGACATCTTTTTGTGACTTACACAGACTGATATAATCAAGGCTGAATGTATAGTGTCCTACCCTCATATGTAAACCTTCCCTAGTCTGTTTCTCCCTTAATATTGGCGTCAGATTCACACAAATGCAGTTCTTGGGTGCTACCTTACTAGTAAAAAGGCACTGCAAGTATGATTGAAATCTGTGTCGGTCGGGTCCCAAAGTGTCTGATTTCATGTGAAATAACCCATTTATAACAATGCATGAATACATATAGAATTATGTGCTTCACCAAAGATATACAGTGTTATCAGTTTTTTTTGTCCGTTTTCAAGTAAACATCCAGTCAGTCAAGTTAATCTTAATTGAATAAAAAAGTTGTTCAATAACTCTTTAGAATTGTAGAACTAGAGCTTTAACACATTTTAACCTCCAATGCCCTCCATGAGAATCTACAATGTACTGTGAATAGCCACACAAATAAAGAGAATGCATTGAATGAGAAGTTGTGCCCTAACTTGTGGCCTATACTGTATATTCAGATGTTGCTAATTTACTTGTGGGTATATTAGTGTATTTATGCTAGGCCATCTTCTATTATTATTATTATTATTATTATTATTATTATTATTATCTATATCTAGGCCACTATGATATCATTGTCTTCTTGACTTTATAGCCTTGAATTTGAATAAAGAGATTCATTGTCTGCCCCGGAGTGTAACAGTATGAAGGGATTGTTAGGTTCTTTCTGAAAATTGTGTCCATTCACACAACTGAGATCTTACAATCACCATTTATAGAGTTCTTCAGCGGAAGCGGAAGCATGTAGTAGATTGTAGTCTTTCATGTTAGCATTTAAGGACGTCCTGGTTCCTATCGGCTTCCGGCCTCCATTGGGAATGAATAGGGGTAAATTTCAAATAAGCTCCGAGTGCAAGCACGCGCTTAGCGAACCCCCGCAAACTGTCGAGGGTGTTAAAAATAGGCTGTAGGTATGACATGGTTGATCATTTTGTGTCAAACTTCGACATAAATACGATGTTGCGTCCATATGCTAAACCCGGAAGCTTTTGGCGACTACAGAAACGGCGCCAGTATCTAACGGCATGTACGTGCGGAAGGTTGTACCCATGGCAACCAAAGGAAAGTATGTAGTTCGGAAGTTTTAATGATCAGAAAGGGGTTAGCAATATTGAATTATAATCGTCATGATTTAACATGTGAATACACCAACATGATGATACGATCCGTTCCACTAATGAGAAAGGGATGCGGGGACACGCTAATGTTCGTTGTTGCCGTGCAACTTATATTTTTGCCAAACCTGAATCTCTATGGCGTTTTGCAATGTAAAAAATCGCCAGGGAACCGGTAGTCCAAACGCCGCATACAAGTTGACGTCAACGCTGAAGAGCTCTATTTGGGTGCAGTTTAGCATGACCAAAGTCAGGACTCATTTGGAGTTGATTTTCTTATAAATCTGTGGTCTGTTGAGGATTTAGGATGGTTGCTTCAAAGTTGTAAATGATTTTAGCCTGCATTTGTCATGCACACAGGATGAGTCAGTAATGCAAAATCTAAATGAATCTCTGAAAGAATCACCTTGTAACCATGTGTTTTACCTTGGTGAAAACTGTGTGTCAAAGTGGACTGCATATGCACATGCTAACTTGAAAAGAGAATGAGCAACCATTGAACTCAGCGTAATGGTTGTTAGTATATTATGAAGAAGTAAAACATACAAATTCCAACTTAATGTAATGCAAGTGCGAGACTGCTCATGCAAAACACTGCCTTTCAATGTAAGTTTGAAGGTTCTTTGCCTAGCTATGGCTTCTCTTAGTGAAAAGTTGGGCCAGTTCATAAACAAAATGATATAAAATGGCTAAATCTATGTATTTGAGGTATAGTTTCTTAGGTCTACAAACCATTAGTGCATCTAGTTGTGGTGATGCCCAGTTTTCTAACATCTGCTTGAAGCTGCTGATGTTACATTTACGTCACGTTACATTGCATTTAGCAGACGCTTTTATCCAAAGCAACTTATAACAAGGTTATAATCAGTACAGTAGCATAAAACACATGGAGGTAAAGAAACCAAGCAGGCTTAGTGCATGTTTTAAATGATGTATTTATACACATGTTTAACATGTTTACTGCTTGTTGTGTGGTTCCTCAGGAAGAGGCCCCCTTGAGGAGCAGCTCCAGTCCGCCCAACAGCACTGGCAGCACGGCGGACAGCGACAGCTGGGATTCACAGCAACGCCTCAGCGGCACTTTCACCTCTCCCTCTCCCTCCCCCGTCCTCTCCCTGCCTGGTCAGTCCCACCTGTCCAGCAGTGGCCGCAAGAGCTTTGCAGGGTTCAAGCGCGGTGGTGACGCAGAAGCCAGCTGCCGGTACCCCCCATCACAGCTCCACACACGTCCCAAGTCGGCCGGCCTGCTCCTGGAGGGTCGGAGGAAGACGGACAAGCTGCTGCTGAAGAAGAAAAAGAAGAAGAAGCCGCAGAGCAGGCCGGCCGAGGAGGAGTTGAGGCACCTGAAGCCGGTGTTTAGCTCGCCGTCCGACTTTGTGCTGAGCAGTGGACGGGTCATCAAAGAGGAGCCGGAGGACTTCCTCAGCATTCCTCAGCCCGCTGCCTCCTCACACATGCGCCCTCGTTCACCAGAGCACCACCATATGCAAAGTATCCACGCAGGAGGACACTCTCCCCCTCACGAAGAAGGCTTCATGTGCAAGCAGGAGTCTGATTTCGCTCAAGGATCTCCGTCCTGGAATGGGAAGCAGAGCCCAGAGCACGAGCACGACTCCCAACCCCAGCTCAGCGATGGTAAGGCACTGGTGGTGGAGATGGAGGGCATGGAGGGAACCAGGACTGTGTTTCGCCAGGGGAAACAGGTGGTCTTCAGGGACCAGGATGGTTCAGGAGATGATGAGGACATTATGGTTGATTCAGGTATGCTTTACATCAATTGATCACTGTTGTGCTTTACTTGCTTGATATTTGTTCAAAATTTGAAAAACACTTCTGTACAAAATCTGCACAGAGTATTTTTGCAGTGGTAGTGTTGTGGTTCTAAGGTGAAGTCCGAGTCCGCAGTAATGCACCATATTATTGCATTAGTGTAGCCAATTTGCTAACATCTAGTGTAATGAATTGATCCATCCAGTATGCACTCAATCTCTGTTATATCCTCAACCAAACCAACTTAAATAAAATAAATGGCACATATAGCAGTAATTTCCAATTTACTTTTGCTGTGGTATTTATCAGACATCTTAAACCTGTTTCGCAGATGATGACTCGTGGGATCTGGTGACCTGCTTCTGCATGAAACCGTTTGCCGGCCGGGCCATGATCGAATGCAACGAGTGCAACACCTGGATCCACCTGTCCTGTGCCAAAATCCGCAAGACGAACGTGCCCGATTCGTACGTCTGTCAGCGGTGCAAAGACACTCAGTTTGACATCCGGCGCTCCAACCGCTCGCGAGTGGGCCCCAGGAAGCACCTGTTGGACTGACGCACCACTTCTGTCCTGCCCTTTGACACAGACTCCAGTCACACTGTCACCCTGGTTCCTCAGTACTGCTCAAGAGCCCCCACCTAACCCCCCTCTCGTCTTTTACACACACTCAAACCAGTATGGCATTTGACCTATTTTTGGTGGTGTTGAATCTTCATAGTACAGTACAGAGCAGGGGTTTACACCACTTCTCCTTTGTTGTATGTTTTACGTTCTTTGTCTCTCCACTCTTGCACAGTAATTTGTGAGATAGACAGAGGGATATAATGTATGGACTAGTTTAGGGAAATATGGAACGGTCATAATGAAGAGGGTGTTGGTAGGACATGGATCAGGCGTGATGGTGTGCTGGTAGAGACTTGCACTTTTTTGACGAAAGCTTCCTATATGGTTTTGCCAACTTGTGTTGAAATTTAAAATGATAGTTATTATATGAAAGAGAGAACGTTGGAGGTTTCCTGAAAAGGTTTTTTTTTTTTTTGCCCGTTTTCGTGAGTGTTTGGCTGACTTTGTTGCTGTTTTCTGGTGTTGCCGCAGCCCCTTGGAAGCGGTTTAATTTTCCCCCTCTGTATTGACATTCTTTTTGTTTTAAAAGAAAATGTTATCCATTGTTCTTTTTTTGGTTCAGTTTTTTCAAATATATATATCTATAGATGTTTAAAGCATAAAGTGGATTTATTCAGATTTTCATCAACATTGAGATGCTTTGCTGTTCTGTGCGTTTGTGTGAATTATTTTATATGTGCAAGATGGACAATTCTTTCCACGTGATGAGGCGAGGGCCTCAGTATTGGAAGTAAGATGTAATGCCTGCTTGTCTTAAGGACTTAAATCTTATTCCAACCTTTTGTTTAGTACACAAATGTACAGATGATGTTGTGTTATGTACTATTGCCAGGTTCCTTTGTGCTCCAATGGAAAATACATTTTAAGTAGTTTTTAGAGAATCAAACTTTAAGACTGTTGAAATGGTGTCTTCAGACCAAAGCGGATTGAACTCTGAACTCATACTGGCTTATGTGAGGGTGTGAATTCATTTCAACCTGCTCTTACTGCCCATGTTGTCATGCACACTGTACATATTACACTTAAATGCCAAAGTGACTTATTTTTACATGTACCCACTGACAAGGTCTTATAAATATTTTGGTTGATGTGTCTTTTCAACCATATGTTATTGGACATAATTTTAGGGGAGTGATTTTTATTTCATTTTCTTGTCAGATGCATAGAGAACACCCACTCTTTTTTAAAGTATTGAGTTAAACACAGTGTCGAGTTGACAACACTTGTGAACAGTTTGAACACAGAACTGTTGTTTTCCTCTGGCTTCCAGTTGTCGCCCTAATGGGTCTGTAGTTACGTTGACATTACATTGAGTCTTTATTATCACGTTAAGGGAGAAAACAGTAATTCTTAAGACACCAGCCTGTTTTATACCGAGGTTACAATTTGCAAACTGGCTTTTGACATTTGTTTTTTTAATGTGTCATTAAAGCTCACAACCTCACAAAGAGCCACCAGTGCTTAAAGATGCCAGATACCTCTTCTGTTTCAACCCCAACTTAAGAAATCAGCATCAGGTGTGATAATGTCTTTGAAGATGACGGACTACAATCACACTTTACCGTAATAGTTATTCTCAATGATTAACTCGAAATAGATTTCAAATGGTGATGCAATACCAGAGTGTAAGCTATATACATTTTACTTCCCATACATCAGGTTATAAACACAGTGGTAAAACGTGTTCAGACATAAGGCTTTTTGTTTTTTGTTGTGTGTTATATATGGTGCTTTATTCCCGTCCCTGAGCTGTTCTCTGGGGGGTGTTTTTGTCTGGTGTTCCCAGAATTGGGAAAGGGATGTGGAAAGGTTGGGAACATGTCAGTGATAAAAGCTGTTTCTGTGAAACTCTGTTAAAAAAGCTCATGTTTTTAAATGCAGAAATAAAAGAAATATACAGGGGTGCCTCGGCCCCGCTCTGAATACACAACTTCATGTGTGACGTTTGTATGGCACTGTACATGTAATGAACATTATTCACTATTCTTGCAATCCATTATTTCCAAATGGAGACCAAAGACCAAATGAAGCCCAGACAAGAAATCCGTTGGAGATGTTTTAATGGTTTTCAAATGACCAAAAGCTACCATGAAACAGTAATGTCAGGAGTGGAGTCCAGGTTGCATCCTCAGGAGGAGTGGGGTGATGTCCCCCCTCCACTGATGCATTTAGCATATCTTTATTTTAGGACAAGGGGCTGATAGATAAAACAGGACTGGTAATGCTACACAGAACACAGCAGGGATGCATGCGTTAATGGATAAGTCTGTTTGGCAGAGAACGGGATCACTCCTCCCCCCATTTCCTGCTTTACATAATAAGGCTGCAACTGTATCAGGTCACTTGCCATCATGTTTCAATAGGACTTTTGACATACAACATCCAGGACAAGTAAGGACTGGGCAGGGTATCAAGGGGAACCGTCACCTCATCTGGGTGACTGAACTAGCAGTGAGAGCCGTATGACTGAGTGTTATTGCATTTCAGCAGGGACATCCAGACAGAACCAACCCAGGACATCATTCACATTCACACACATAGACAAACTTCATACCAGAAATGGTCTGAATTATCCTGAAATGGTTCACCTTTGCTTAATTCCACTCATCCCAACTGAAAAAGGCAAACTTACTAGGAAGTATGTATTTCTTTATGTTCCCTCTAAAATGTACCAGGTCCATGTGACTTTCTTTCACAGCGAAAAAATCAAAACAAAATGAATGTTATTCATGAACACGTACATAACAGGGTTATACCAGAGAGACCTTGCAAACTGAGGGGAAACAAAATTATGGCACACACACAACAAAACAAAGACAACATACACAAGAAAATACAGTTTTGTTGGTTTACATAGTGGTTATTCTACTTTTTCAGTTGGAGAACCACACGCCCAGGCATCAGGTTCAGTGTTCTTTGAGTCTTAACTATTAGTGTCCCTCTGACTGCCCTAGTGTGTGTGTGTGTGTGTGTGTGTGTGTGTGTGTGTGTGTGTGTGTGTGTGTGTGTGTGTGTGTGTGTGTGTGTGTGTGTGTGTATTATATATATAGCATAGGAAGGCATCAGCAATATGACAGATAACATTTCAAGGTAGAGATAAAGAAAAACAATGTAAATACTATTACCAGACATGTCTGCACAGCTTTCCCTACATCAATGGTGCTCTTTTTTCCCTGTAAATGTATCCATTCATTTGGTCGGTAAAAGAGCAAGAGACCACGGCTCAGAACGGCATACTGCTTCTCACAAATCACCATGTCTTTCACATTAGATTCAAACAATGTTGACAGGGTAAAACGTGTAAAGTTAGCCTCATGTACCATATCCTTACCGATTCAAACACAAGCACACAACACTTATAAATGGAGAAGGCAACAGTTTGGGTGCCATCCAAATAGTATGACCAAAGGAGATCTGCCTGGCGATGGTTTCTACATCTATTTGGCAGAAAGTGACAAAAAGAATGACTTCATTTTTTGACATGAGCTTATATTACACAGCAAGTATGTCCAACTAGATAACCAGGTATACTGTAGATAAATGTCCCTTGACCAGCAACCATTTAGCACCAGACCCAGTACTTTAAATTAAAATGTGGTACATCCACATGCAAGTCAGCGAGATCAATACTATTGATCACTTAAGTGTTACCCACACAATTACAGAACTATAAATGGGAGGCACTGTCCACTTCAACATGACTGTCACATTTCGGGTCAGCGCAGGCTGGTGTGCGTTTCACCATACCTGACAGCCTCTCACCATATCTCGCAGTCTCCCTTCCACTGCCAGTAGACTACAATTCTGCCCAATATGTGAGTGCATCTCGGACACATTGTATGTTCTCTTCCGCACCGCTTTCAATTTTCATGTGAGGCTTAACAACATGACATACCGGTACTTCTGAGATCAGACATGTAGGAAATAAGAGACTCTTTGTGAGAAGGTTTCAATTACGCCGTATTACAGTATTTCACTGGATAGGGGCAAAGAAAGTGCAAAAACGACTGCTTCATATTTATGTGATTAAATAAATACAAAGACCAATAATCCCTGTTGGACATGGCTTCCTGACCTCTGTGGGTGTTTGTCTGGGTCTCGGGTGGGTTGTGAGTGACAGTGTTGAAGTGATGGAGGATTGGATGAGGCTGCACACTGCTGAAGAACGAACAATATGAGGAGATGAGAGACCAGAGGCCAGAACCTTTTGTGTTCCTTCCTCTGATGCTTGGGGCCCAACCAGAACTGGACCACCTCTTCTGGGTGGGTGAGGGGTGGGTGGGATTGGTCTGCCCAGCCACTGCTGGTGGAGATCCCCTATGTCTCCTCTGCCTCTATCCTGTGTGCTGTAAGGAAAAAGGGAGCGAGAAACAGGAGTTAAGAAACAGAAAATGGAGAGGGTCACACAGTCTGATCTAATCAGCGAACTTCAGTGTTGGCAATAATTAAAAAACTATATTTTTCATTAGGTGGTTTCACAGTGTTGGCAATCATTTAAAATATATATTTCATAGGTGGTAGGCGCATATTAAAGTCCTGTCATGCTTCTGCCTGTCAAATCATTCTTCTTACTACAGTCCACAGGGTATGTCATTGATTAGCTAATTTACCTGGTTGGAGACTTAGACCTGGTCAAGTGAATACACTACTGTATTAGCAAGTTGCAGGAAAGTATGCTAAGTATCATAATCTAGGATGTCTTCTGCAATTTCTGAAGTTCTCAGCATGTTTGAAACATGTTTTCATAGAGTTTGGGAAAGAAATCTTCAACGATTTGATTACTCAATCTGAAAAAACTGACACATAAACATAAACGAGGGCAATATATACATCCATACAGTGGTACATTTCTTGAAACCACATTTGCTAACTACATTAGCTATTTTGATGTTTGCAATGCAATTTCCCATTGGCAACTACCCAAGTTGGTTTTGTGAGCGAGTCCTTGAATGTTTGTCCTTACATTGTTTGGGTATCCTGAGGGGTTCTGTGTCTCCAGACAAAACCTGGTGCATTGCACCCCGGAACTGATACAGCAGCTTCAGACTCTTCTCCTCCCCAACACAAGGATCATAGAACCCAGGAAGGCCCGCCTAGGGGAGTCACACAAGGCAGATGTGATATTCATTAGCAACATAGACTGAAAAAAGAGAGAAGTTTGTACTGCAATTGAATTTAGCCTGTAGGTGTAGGTTTTCATTTCTGATCTGACCACTGATTTTTCCTACTGGTTCACTACTTATTTCCACTATTTCACGACTCATCTTACTGCTCTTTTAACATACTACTATGCTAACATTCTGTACTGTTAAGTGTCCTTGGGCAAGGTACTACAACTAAAATGTAATCTTATTATCATTAATGTACAGAAGTACAGGAGTAGTGATACCATGTTACCGTCTCATTTCTCCATCAAGTACATTATTTATTGGCTCTGACAAGTATTTACAAATAAACACATGCAATTACAACAGATTATAGGAAGACATTGAAAGTGGACAAGTCAAAATGTTTGATGGCTCATTGCTAGCGCAACATGTTCCTACCTTAGAGGCTTCTGTGAGGATGAGCTTGGAGTCTTTGACCAGACACTGAAGAGGCACCGTCACATCGATGACCTTTGCCCTTTCGTTCTTACGGCTGTTGTCCGTCACAAACTTCCCATACCAAGCATTGAGGATGATGAGACCTGAATGGAACGCAACAGAACTGTGAAATGGAGGCAACCTTGACGTGTCTCTTAAAAGCCTCTCGTCAACTCTGCCCTACAAACAGGGCCGGATTATCGCACAGGCTAGATATGGCTGCAGCCTAGGGGCCCACACCTGCCAGGGGGCCCCTGATTGGTCAAAAGGTCAAAAATTGCAGAATTATGACAAGATGCAATATCTAAAAATTCATCTGTCATGTTAAAACATTCAATACCAGTCGTTTTTTGGAATTTAGCTGTAGACTCCCAGCCAATTTCATCATTTTTCATCATTATTTGAACAGCCACTGAATAATTTGTCTTCAATCCACAGACACATGTCAGGGCTTGTTCGAAAGCCCAAAGACTCAGCTGTCTGTATATTTTTACGGTTTGTTTCCAGCTTGTTCCATTCCGAAGTTATTTCACTTTAAGGGAGCACTGGTTTAGGTAAAAATAGTGATTTTGAACATTCGAACTGAGATAAAGCCTTTTTTGTCACGGGTGCGCTCTGACTCTCCGAGTTTAAATTGCGGGTCTAAATGCATTTTCACGCCCGAAGAACAACTCCAGTAGCTTCCAAGTAAACTATTTCGATGGAAAAATCACCTGGTCAGGCCACATCATCTGAAACGCTAGCTAAGTTAGCTAATGTCACTTGACTGGTAGTTTTCGTTCTGTAGATGAAAGTAGACGTGCCAAAGTACTCACCCAAAATTAGGTTACTTCCTGCTGTGTTGCATGCTGTTTTTCATTACAACCTTTCATTTTACACCTATCTTGATGGCAGCAAAACTCCTTATCCTTCTATCATATGTTTAGGAACAGGCTAGCTAGCTAGCAAGGGCTGTGCTGACAGGGCATGTTTTGTTTTGATGCTCTAGGAAGTAAATGGAGACGTGACGTGACATGATCAGGAAGTGGCTTGATTCGCTATAATAAAACTCAAATAATAAATGTAAGTGTAATAAAATGCACAGATGTTGAAATATCCTGATCCTGACTTTGTAGGAGTTTTGACTTTGTAGGTGTTTTCATGATCTATGTCAGTTCTGTTCATCACAATATTACGAAAATCACACAGAATGTGCATTAGAATGTGTAGATTCAGAATCCAATAAAAAAACCGTAAAAACGTAATTTTACGGTTTGGGAGCCAACGCATTTGGGGCTACGTATTTTTTTCCTGACTTGGTAGTGAATGTCTTAAGTAGAGTTGGTAGACATGTTATCCTTTATTCCGAACATGTACAAAGTGTAATTATGACACTGTCTATGGAAATGTATCGCAGAATTTGCTTTCCAGGGGGGCCCACAGCAACCTGTAGCCTAGGGGCCCCAGGCCTTTTTGATCCGGCCCTGCCTACAAAGGCATAGTGCAGTAGCTATGCCAACATTGAAACTGGGAAAAATTCCTTCATTGTAGTTTCTGACAATTTGACATAGCAATATCTCTAAATCGGTACACATATGGACCATAACGACTTGTCACAAGATAAAGGACGTGTAGTGAAGACCATCTTCAGTCTAAACTCAATCTTGATAATTATGTAGTTACTGCACTTCGCCTTTATAGGACCGAACTGTCTTGTGGTGTTTTCCAAATCACTTTACAGTGAGTGACATCATTAGCTGCCATATAAAATTTAGTTGTGGCTCCGATTTGTTGAGTTGAATGCCACGCCTCCATCAAAAAGTTGAAAAATGTTTGACTTTTGATGGATCACACATTGCTCTCTCTTTATGAGCACGAGCTGCTGACAGCACTTCCAGATGCACGTGTGTGATGTCCCCTCAAGAGCATGAGTCAGCCTACAAACTCACCCATCTTAGACTCCTCGGCCTCAATGATTCTTTTCACGGACTCGTGCATCAGCTGAATCTACAGGATGTGGTGGGGTGGAGAGAGAGAGAGAGAGAGAGAGAGAGAGAGAGAGGGGAAACAGGTTAGTGGGTGTCAAAGCTCCCTGGAGAGACAGACAGAGTGTGCGAAGAGAGGCATGTGACTCAGGGAGACGGGCACTCACAGCAGACTCGGCCTCTTGCTTCTTCTTGGCAATGTCTGACGCAGAGTTTTCCCTGTGCTTCTGCAGCTCACTATGGGAAGGACACACAAACACACACACACACACACACGCACACGCACACACACACACACGCACACGCACACGCACACGCGCACGCGCACGCGCACACACCATACCACACCACACAGAATGCTGAGATCACCGTGCTCCCACAACGGAATCATTTTAGTGTATTGATCCACACATGCCCTACCGACATCAAGTGAGAGGAGGGAGAGGCCTGGCTCAGCACTATCGAGCCGCCAGCTCTTCTGCTCAGCAGGATAACCAGCAAACTATTTGTAGTCGGCGCTCTCTCATTTCTAGAAGCATAGCTATAGTATATCTGCACACCCACCATCCACAGTAACCTCCCTTTTCACCACAATACTACGACATCAGTAAGTCAATACCTCAAAGGCTCCTGAGTTGCAAGGTTTTAAAGGCACGCACAGAAGTTATTGCAAAAGCTTCTCTTTCTCCATTATTATTACAATTATTATTCAGTCACATTGGTAAAATCCCCCAGCATACAATGCATGAGGGCTCAGGTGGAGAGTTTGTACGCAGAGCTTGCCCGCTTGTGGCCCTGGCATGGCCAATCGGTGGGGCGCTCGCCTGCCATGTGGCTGACCCGGGTTCGATTCCCGGCCAGGGTCCTTTGCCGACCCCTTCCTGTCTCTCTCTCTCTCCCAATTCACTACCTGTCCACCTCTAACACTGTCCTATCAAATAAAGTCGAAAAAGACCAAAAAAAAAAAAAAAAGACTTGGTACATAAGGCCCCAGGCCTGTGTTTTAGGGTCTTTGCCGCTTTTTTTGGACAGGATTCACTTGAAAAGGAGACAATAGTCTCAGAGTGACTACCCTGGAGAAATAAAGGATAAAGACAAGAAAAGAAAAAGGCTCAAGGTTGTACGTACTGTTCCTTCTGGGCTCGCACGTATGGGGTGATGACCAGCTTTTGGACAGCCAGGTAGATGACCAGCGGTCCCACGGTGGCGTAGAAGACTGCGCTGGGCAACAGCTGGTCCGTTAGGTGGATGGGGAAGAGGTAGGTCTGACTGGCCCTGTTCAGCCTGGAGAACAATTCAGCAACAGTGTAGTCAAGTCATAAATGGAGGTTCCGTGACCAACCTCTGGCAACAATGTTTTGATGATTGATTTGACCTCTATGGACCCTTTAGAAAAGATTTAGCCCCCATGTCCCTCGCAAAAATCCCGGGCTTTTTTGCTAAAAAGCCAAATTCAAAATGGCATCTGGCGGCATCTCTAAAAAATAATTTTTGATCTGGATGACCGCCCTAGAATCATGTATGAAGGCACTTTTTCATATGAGTCAACCATGAGGATTCCAAATCTGACATCATTTTGGTTATAAAACTTCGTTTTGACAGCGAAATTCAAGATGGCCGCCATCTAGAACCGTTATTTTCGACCTTTTTAGGCCGTCACCGCCCAAAATTATCATATTTGGACTGGGAACCTCCCAATTTGTGTGACTGTATTTCTCATGTAAAGATATTGAGAGAATATCTGATCTACAAGCCCAGAATTCCTCACATTGGGAGGCGTAGTGGGCTTGTACACTGTAGATGGGCTATTTTAACAATGTGTCTTTTTTTAGTAGGCTATTATTTGACAATTTGGCCAATATTTTAGCATTGTTTGATGATTACTTTGGATGCAGTGATGGTCTTTCACTTTGAGAGTCCTTACATCATGACCCCACCCCCCCAAAACAGGTTGTCTTGACCCACAGGTTGAGAACCACTTATCTAGAAGGAAAAACCCTTCACGTTTCACATTTTCCAAGCATTCTTGCACAGAGAAGCCCGTTGAGGAACTCGAGGCAAGAGCTGCTGAAATGGAAGAAGTGTGCTCACAGCAGTGATCAACTTGGTTGAAGACAGTCAGTTTGTGAAGCTCCCCGAGCTGCAAGAACACTGTGTTGTTGAGGAATGTGTGGTCTTATTCAACCCCAATGGCACATACAGGAAGACGCAGAAGAGCAAGCTCATCTCGAAGATCTCCCTCCACCCTGTTTTGATTTAAGAATCCTATTTTGCTCTAATTGACATAGGCATGATCTGGTGGATGGGAACCCCATCAGCAGAAGATTAGCAGACACAGGATGGCACCCTATACAAGTAGTTTGGGCTATGCCCAAAAACTGTCATCCATCATCCTTGCCTTCTTATGCTCCCAGTATCATCGGTGCCAATGATCCCTACGATACATCATACTTAACAAAAGAAGACGAACGAGACCTGCGCATACATGGTAATGCACATACACATGAAATTGACAAGTTCCCATCTGCCAAGTCTTTCAAAATGTTATTGTGTAGTGTCAAAAACAAGAAAAAGACTACACCATTAAGCAGTCTGAAGCTCTTCACTGTTAATGATGGTCAATGACAGTCAGGTTGTAGTGGCCCTGTTGTTATTGATGCAGCTGATACGGATGTCTATGGCAGCTTCCTGGCATGCTATGCATTAAGAGAGACAAAGAGACCTGTGACCTTTTGACAGAAGAGATGACAGATAGCCTGTAAAACAGTGTAGCTGCACAATGATGCCAACTCAAGGTTCTATGAAAAAGGAAAATCATCAGTGTATGAGCTCCCAGGGTCACCCCTATGTTGCCCGGGAGCTATGTTCCCCGAGTCCTATGTCCCCCCTGCCACCGGGGAACTTAGAACCCTTTTTTCAAAAAGGGGTTCTATTCCTGCTGCTTCCAAGTAGACTGCTGCCGCATGACTAGCGAGGGTTGTTAGTTGTTAGTTAGGGTTAGGGTTAGGCTGCCACTGTTCGCAAACTTGACATGAAATACGCATGGCAACCGTTCGTGCAAGAGATATGCATGTGAAGCATCCTGGGCCATACAATGCGGGGAACATGGGACACTTTTGAGAAAAAGGGTCGGTAGTTCCTCAGTCCCATACAAAGACCGGGGAATACAGGACCCGGGGAAGCTATACGCTATACTCCCAACCATGTTTGAGTGGCGATGGGTGGTTCTTTAGTGTGGGGTGGCGCACTAGATGCGGCAAGTAGTTGGGACAGAGGCAGTGTTGGCATAAGCTGTCTGCATATGGAGGGAGACAGATAAAAGACTTTCTCTTCATGGTCTTCGACTTGGAAGCACAGGCTTCAGCCATGGTGCTACTTTTCTTGTCTGCATAGATCATCTGTCTCGTGAACACAAACAGCTGTTGTACTCCCTCTTCAAGGTGAACAGAGAGCAACCGAGAGTTGCTGCCTTGCCACAGAGCTCTTTATCACCTTTTCATGTACTGATGATTTTTCTTTTTCATAGAACCCTACAGGTAAGTTGGCATCACAGCCTGTAAAATAGTGTAGCTGCACAATGCAGTCTGCCATCTCTTGTCAGCAGGTCATGGAAGAGGACAGTCTCTTCGTTTCTCTTAATGCTTAGCATGCCAGGAAGCTGCCATAGACATCGGTATCAGCTGCATCAATAACAACAGGGCCACTACAACCTGACTGTCATTGACCATCATAAACAGTGAAGAGCTTCAGACGCTCAATGGTGTAGTCTTTTTCTTGTTTTTGACACTACACAATAACATTTTGAAAGACTTGGCAGAGGCATCACAGGCATCACAGGGGGGCCGTGTGACATCTGCCCCCCCCCCCCAAAAAAAGATTTCCTATATGGCCAATAAGCCAATATGTTTAAACCCCCCCTCACCAACATTATATTATTCATTGTCATTGATTTGAATAGAATAGGAAATGAACATACATCTGCACTGCATTCGACTGCAGTCCCTCTTTGTTTTATCTCACCTTTTCTTTAATTCTGCGCAGCAATCGCAAAATCAGTTTGCGCAAGTACTGCTTTTGCTTAGAAACCATTTATTTCCTAATTTACCTCAGGTCAGACATAACTATGATAGCGCCAGCCAGAAGTGATTTTTACCCCACAAAAACGGGGAGGGGGCACGGAGGCATCCACACCCTCTGAGGGGCAAATGATGGGAAAAGTTTGAGAACCACTGAATTAGAGCAAGATAGGATTCTTAAATCAAAACAGGGTGGAGGGAGATCTTCGAGATGAGCTTGCTCTTCTGCGTCTTCCTGTATGTGCCATTGGGGTTGAATAAGACCACACATTCCTCAACAACACAGTGTTCTTGCAGCTCGGGGAGCTTCACAAACTGACTGTCTTCAACCAAGTTGATCATTGCTGTGAGCGCACTTCTTCCATTTCAGCAGCTCTTGCCTCGAGTTCCTCAACAGGCTTCTCTGTGCAAGAATGCTTGGAAAATGTGAAACGTGAAGGTCTTTTTTAAAAACTAGATAAGTGGTTCTCAACCTGTGGGTCAAGACCCCCTGTTTTGGGGGGTGGGGTCATAATGTAAGGACTCTCAGAGTAAAAGACCATCACTGCATCCAAAGTAATCATCAAACAATGCTAAAATATCTGCCAAATTGTCAAATAATAGCCTACAAAAAAGACACATTGTTAAAATAGCCCATCTACAAGCCCACTACGCCTCCCAATGTGAGGAATTCTGGGCTTGTAGATCAGATATTCTCTCAATATCTTTACATGAGAACACAAATCACAAATTGGGAGGTTCCCAGTCCAAATATGACCATTTTTGGGCGGTGATGGCCTAAAAAAGACGAAAATAACAGTTCTAGATGGCGGCCATCTTGAATTTCGCTGTCAAAACGAAGTTTTATAACCAAAATGATGTCAGATTTGGAATCCTCATGGTTGACTAATATGAAAAAGTGCCTTCATACATGATTCTAGGTCATTCAGATCAAAAGTTATTTTTTAGAGATGCCGCCGGACGCCATTTTGAATTTGGCTCTCTAGCAAAAAAGCCCGGGATTTTTGCGAGGGACATGGGGGCTAAATCTTTTCTAAAGGGTCCATAGAGGTCAAATCAATCATCAAAACATTGTTGCCAGAGGTTGGTCACGGAACCTCCATTTATGACTTGACTAGTGACAACAGAGCCATAGCCGTCAACACAATACACAAGGGTAACAGTGTAATCTACGTATATTCACTGCACAAACACATAAAAAGAATGCTATAGAATACTACTTTTTATATTACATTTCTTACATGTCAGATCTAAATGGGGGAAATGTCATGTACAATGTATTAGAAATGAGAGGATGTTGCATCATTTACCATGATGATTAATGTGGATGTGGAAGATTCTTTAATCACTTTGGATTAAACTCTGCTTAGGATAACCAACACAAACTGACGTGATACAGGTAGTCAGTGAACATATATGCACAGCGGTACTGACAGTTATCAAGCTAAGCTCAGTTTTTGAGAAATCCAAGTATACACGCGCTGTAAGAATTTGAATTATTGAATGAGTATGTTGCCATGAAAATGTGGTCAAACTACATGGCAAATGACATTTGTAGTTTATAATTGCAAGCTGCAATTTGAGCAGATGTGCCTCTGCCTTCCTTTAAAGCTGATAAGAAAGCAGCACACCGCCCTTCTCTCCCTCAATCTACACAAGCTCTCCCTTTCTATGATTCTACCCTTTCTATGATTAAAAAGTCTTTTCTTTGGTAATTTGGCAACTTCCAGAAGGAAGAGGGGGTGCAAAAGAGGGAGTGGCAAGCCAATAGAATCACATTATCTGAAAAGCGCAGTCCGATTTCTCAAACTCAAGTTCGTCTTGATTTCAGTTCGTCAAAGGTGTATACATGACTTATAAATCTCTGACTTTAGTCGGGCTAAGCCAATAATTTGAATTTCGCTTAGTGCATGTACATACAGGTATACCCACTAAGTGTGTGTAGTGACAGATACCTGATTTTGAGGGACACGCCTTGGGGAACTCCGATGCTGACGGTACCAGCCAGCACACTGTGTTGACTAATCTTACGCTCTGCTCCATACTCCACCACAGTGCCAAAGAACCCCGTCCTGCAAGACAAGTCAATGGGTAAGTACTATGCAAACACCAGAGCCAAAATACACTACAGATAATTACTATGCTAATGGTTACATAATGTAGCATTGTACACAGTAATAAAGTAGTAATTGTGATGAACTGTGCCAGGCTTCTACCAAGTGCTGTGATTTTTCCACTACAAGTTAACGTCAACTTCTGTTTTAACTAAAATAAAATGACTGATGAAAGAGAGCATACTTAAGGGATCCTTTGATCTTAGTTTGGTCATCATCCTGAAACTTGTACTGGTAGCTCATCATCAGGTAGGAATGTGGCACACCAAGCTATCAAAGAGAAACACTGGGTCAATGGAGCACTCACATACTGTACAGTAAATGCTTTACACATAATGAACAGTCAAATATTCATCACATTACAACAGCATTGAACGGCTTACCGTTTTTTTTTTTAACCCAAATTCTACTAGCAAAACAAATCCTAATAGGGATGCCATCCAAACGGCTTCCATCAAATCACTGAAGGCCATAGAATGACCAAATTACTATAGAGAAGCCAGCAAACCTGAAGTTTACTTCTAGTTCTATTCCACACGTTAGACAGCAGGTAAGCCTGGCTGGCTGCCCCTACCTGTAGTGCCAGGGTGAAGTGGCTAGTCTTGGTGTCCCTGACGATGCTGGTGGTCATGGCGGACTGGCTGCCCCAGCGCCACTGTAGGTAGCCCATGGTATTCTGGTCCAGGTGACGCGCCCACATCGTACTGGCACTGGGCCTTGCCCCTCGAGACGAGAACTGGAGACCACACTGGGCTGTCACAAAACTGAGAGAACGAGAGATAGAGAGAGAGAGAGAGAGAGAGAGAGAGAGAGAGAGAGAGAGAGAGAGAGAGAGAGAGAGAGAGAGAGAGAGAGACAGGGAGATAGAGAGATTATAAAGTGGTAGAAAGAAAGAGAAAACTTGATTAATTAATGCGATGCAATACAATATGTATTTATACGTATAGCGCAGTATCACAACTATGGCGCTGACTCAAAGCGCTTTCAAAGTACACACATACACACACATTCCCACATTCCCAAACACCTGCTCTGATCAATAAGGAGGACAGACACAGGTGAGAATATATGACCAAACTCTGAACAACTTTCATGAGTAATTCAGTAGTCATACACATGTCCGAAGTCCAACTGAATTAACAGTACAAAAGTGCATATATAAAGCAAATACATGTACCAGCGTGGGGTTATGTTGCGGAAGACCTTCATTCCAAATGTGGGTCCCCGAGTGTCGCCAGCACCAAACTCAAGCTGTGTGGACACACATTAGTAGACAACGGTGTTGTTACATCTCTATTTACTACGCCCATGCTGTGCCATTTCAACATTGTGTAGTGATGGGTGTGCTCAACTTCCATAGTAAAACAAAACACTTTTGGGTGTGGAAAAAAAAGATTGCATACTTAAATTAGTGTGATACGTAAGGGCCGAAAGGCGTCTGCTTGTGGGCATAGTGGTACAATAAATGAGATTCAGCTTAAGTGTGTTTTTCCACCATTTTAAGTCTTCCATATCAACGTGGTTTAACCCACCTCTCCCCATCCATTGGTTGATGTGACACGTCGTAAGGAGAGGTTGATGTTGCCACCCCCATTTCCATTGTGTGTCGAGAGAGACCCTGCCAAGACTGCTGTGTCCTTAGCTGTTAATGGGGCCTGAATGTGACACAAGTATATGCAGTTACAGATCCAGTCATAACGATAGATAGATAGATAGATAGATAGATAGATAGATAGATAGATAGATAGATAGATAGATAGATAGATAGATAGATAGATAGATAGATAGATAGATAGATAGATAGATAGATAGATAGATAGAGTATTTATTGTCCTTTCAGGAAAATCATTCTGTCCCATTTACAGTACATCTCATAGTTATATAACCAAACAATAGACAAACACAATGCACAATACCCAAAACAATAGACAATCACAAATGCCAGGCGTGTCCCTTGCAAGATGATGAATGAATGAGCTTTCTTAATCACCTCAATGGACTGTGATATGTGCATGCGGTTGATTTCAACGTGAGGGAATCCTCCCCCAGGCATGTCTTCATACTCCTCCTCATAGCGATCGAAGAGGTCTGTGGCATCCACGCCTACACTTATGGTTCCCTGGAAAACACACACATGCACGCACACACTTTTATCAGGCTTCCCACTCAAAGCAAGACTAACACAAGACTTTTTTCAAGACTTTTCCATGACTTTCCCTGATCATCAAACAGAATTTCCATGACCATTAAGTGATTTAGACAAAGAAAAAACAATTTAAAACAAAAACCAAGATAGATATTGTAGCACCGAGGCCCCTGGAGTAGACTGTGTGGGTGTGTTTCCCCACAGTATTCCCTCTCTGTCTATCTGCATGTCTGAATGGTGAATGTGACCGAATGTGTGTGTATCTGTGCGCGTGAATGTTGTTCCCCTTTCCCTCGCGTGTCTTCTAGAATTTTGTGTGTGTCAATCAGTTTTGGGGTGGGTTTGATTGGGGCGAGGTGTCCGGGCGGGAATAATTAAGGGATTAGATATGACGGATATTGATAAGGGGCGGGGTTATTGATAAGAGATCGATAACGTTTAGTAACTTTTGGTTAGAGCTGAGGAAATCTAAATTGAGTGAAGCCGTGCTGGACGAGAGGGGAGCAAGTTTATTTAGTTAAGTGACTTGCAGTGTTTGTTGTTTTATTGGGGGACACCTTTTGCCCAAGTTAGGCTGTTAGGGCAGATAAAAGACAACAGAAAACTGTATCTTCTGCCTCCGTCATCCCTTTGAAGTGGCTACCGCTCTGCGCTACAATATGTTGCTTTGTTATTGCACAATATGCTATCTCCCTGGCTTGGAACATGGAAAATTGAGAAATTCCATTATTTTCCATGACTGGAAATGCCTCTGTTGAAATTCCATGATATTCCAGGAATTCCATGACCAGTGAGAGCCCTGTTTTAATAGGGCAATTCTACTCCCCTTTCGGTACATACTTGGTTGGAACCCGTTCTTCACTATTGCTTGGCCTCTATGCCTTGGGTGTTGTTGCCCCGCTGCTATTTCATCGTGTCCACCTAGGCAGAGCAACTTCCCCCCTTGCGTCACGAGACCACAAGCAACAAGAAGGAGCAGGAGGAACTAGTTTGACTTGCACCTAGAATCTCATTGGGTAAGAACAAAGATTCTCTAAGGTAGTGTTTCTCAACGGGGGCGCTACAGCCCCCCTGGGGGTGTTGAGAAACCCTAGGGGGGCGTTGAGAAGGATACAGCTGAGTGGGGGCAGGGCTTAATTCTCATTAGGGGGCATTAGTCTAATCATTTTTCAATACTAAGTGGGGCGTTGGCAGGCTATGATTAGGTAACAGGGGTGTTGGGAAGCTTATGATGAGGTGAAGGGGGCGTTAAGCCAGGCTCAAACTACACGACTAGCGATTGTGTGTCCGATTTTGGCGTCGGGGTGCACCGCACACTAGAAGAGAATCGCAACTGTCAATCTTGTCGCTGCTCGCAGCCACCGATACAATGCCCGACGTTCTATTTCCAGTCGCAAATATCAAACACTGTTTGATTTCTACGATTTGCGATCGGTGACTCTTTGAGCTGCCAAAGTTCTATCTTAGAACGTCGCTCACGACGAGGAAATCTTCCCCGACAATCGCTTGCGATGGTCCTGGGGGGTAACGTTCCAGCGATTGTCGTAAGGGGGGTTTTCAGCCGAGAATCGGCGCGATAGTCGTGTAGTTTGAGCCAGGCTTTAGTTCAAAAAAGGTTGAGAACCACTGCGCTAAGCCAAACGTGAACCTGTTTGCTTAAGGGCGTGTGGCGTCCGCTTGACTTGAAATAAAAAGTTTGTTTTTCCACAAAATTCAAAAAGTAGGCCTACAATCACAACATTAGGGTTTGCTTGATCACAGAACGTACGCTTAGACCCTCAACAACCCCAGAAAGTTACAATGACCGATTTCTTGTATAAAATCCATGCGTCTCATCCATTACAATGGAACGGTCCTTAGGTCTGCATAAAGGGGACCACCCCCACCCCCCCTTGCAAAACAAGAACCCAGAAACAATGGGTCATTGGCGCGTCTCTCTTTTTGAGTCTCTTTGGTTATTACACATTGTTATGTGTGAAGTGAGCTGAGAGCTGCACCTTTGGATTGGTCCTCTGCTGAAGCCTCCGCTCGTCTCTCTCCCTCTGCAGTCTCTCATACTCCTCCCGGATCTCCGCTGGCGTCCTCTTCCTCTCCACCACCTGCAGAGTACACACACACACACACACTCACATGCACATCCTGGGACCGAAAAAAATGCCCTGCTAATACACAGACTACCACACCTACCAGGCCAGCTACCTGTGAAGTGAGAGCTCCTTTCAAAAGCAATCAACGGCTATTATCATCACACTACAGTGGTAGTACAGTGGTATTCAGAACAGGATTCAGAACACCACCTGTAGGAATCTAACCACGTGACATTCCTTACATTAATAGTATTAATTTAGAAGCTTACCTCCCATCCTTCAACTTCCAGACCTCTCTTTCCAAAGATGTCATATATGGCTCTGGACTGAGGGTCGCTGAGGACTATATGAGAACATACAAAAATGGAACATATAAAGTATTTATTAAAATAAGTGATATTGCATGATTCAGGCACTGTCCTCTTGTGAACACTTAAAGGTGTTTAACATTCAAAACATTTCTGGTGTAAAAGGCACAAAACAATGTTGCCCTAGAAATGCAAAGTGCAGTTACTATATATTTGGTCAAACTTGAGTTTAGACTGAAAATGGTCTTCATTACACCTCTTTTGTCTTGTGACAAATCCCTATGGTCCAGAACGTGCCCCAGTTTAGACATATTGCAATGTCAAATTTGCAGTAGCTACAATAACCAACCTAAGGCCTTGAAGGCATTTTCCTCAGTTTCAATGTAAGTTATTGCACTTTGCCTTTGTAGGGCAGAATGGACTCACTACAGTTGGTGGAGTATAGGCCTTCTGCTCATAAACAGCATTTACCCTCATATGCTTGGTGTACCAAATTAAAGAGTTGCTCTGCTTGCTGCTTGAGTTCGGGGTCTCTATGCTTGTCGGGGTGGTAGAGCATACACAGTCTTCGGTACGACGCCTTCAACTCCTCTTGTGTTGCCTGTAGAAGTCAATACAGTACCCGTGAAAACAAACCTCAACTGCTCCTTTTTTAGCTGGTGTTTGCATTTTGTCCGAGTGAGTAACAGAAAACGCTGTTTTCTACTCTGATAACTGATACTTTGAAAGGCTGAGTGGGAGTATACCACTGAATGGTTAAATGTAGTGCCAAGATAGGAAATGGTAAACCAATAGCAGAGGTGATGGAGGAAAGGCAGAATGTTAAGTAGTAAACATTGGCGTGCGAGTCAGACACATTCTGCAGCTGTCACCGCGGCACTGCCCTTCAGCATTTGCTGAGAGGTGAAACATTAAATAACTCGTCACAAAAAAACAATGAACTAGGATCTGACAGAAACGTTTGCAACCGGCTCTGCGTGACTTGATACCAAGTTGTTCCTAGCATTGTGTCAAATGGTGTTATCACTGCCAACTGCTAATAAGGGAGAATGGCACTTGATCACTTTGAATTCTTTAAAATAAATATGTACCGTGTTGCAGTAATCACTACCAAAAAAAGAACGATTTCAGCTCTCTGACTAGCTAGCATAGGTTGTCCGCTGGCTAACGGTTCATGTTATTTAACTAGGCACCGTTAGCCAGGCAGCCAAAGTGGGTGTTGCACCGCAAATGTCATCTGATTGTTTCAGTGGCTACACTCTTATTTTGCCCGTTTGTAACCGGGGAACTGGGACAGTGGTATTAGTAAAGTCAAAAACATTTGTCTGAAAGCAAAACTTTTCTCACCTCTCGCCTGACATTGAGTAAAGAATAATAATCATCGTTATCCAATTCATTTTCCAAGGCCGCCGCCATGTTTCCTTACAGCCAGACCCCGCCCACTCCATCTGCAGTGTTTTTTCAAGATTGGGGATGACGAGGAATTCTATTAAGCTATTAGCGCCATCTACCGCACAGGAAGAAAAGGCTCCATGTGAATGTTGACTTATCGCGATTTTAATCTTTTTTACTGTGAGTAAAAGATCATAACTGCTCACGGATGTGATAAAGATTGCAACAGTAGGCCTACACCAGTATATGATGATAATGATAATGATAATATGTGGTTGGTTGGCCAATGAGCTACTCCTCTTGTTCTAGGAGCCAAGTTTAGCGTGCGACAAAGAAATGGATGGGACTATCTAAAATTTCACATTCAATCAGAAAATAATTTAATTACAAAAATGTAATTAATTACAAACAGGACATACACATGTAAGATTTGCACGCAAGATATGCAGAGCGAAACAGAGTTATGTAACTCTCATTATAACCGTTATAGACCAAGTTAGTGCAGCCAGCCTGTAGGTTAGTTGATTTAAGGGGTTTCAATACCCTATACGGACACCAATTTTCCTCTCCAGGTCATTGTATTTAACATGAATATGATTCAGTATTCAGACCATTTGTGGCATCACTGTTAAACATAAGCCACATAGGCCTAACAGGCAGATAGCCATGATTAATAGCTCGCATTAAAATAAACGTTTGGTTCTCAGTATTCACTATGTAAAGGAATCGGACATCAACTTGTTCTATTTACTGAGGCCGCGCTCGAAAATGCGTGTCTGAGGGCAAGCGTGCATACCTGCGTGCGTGCGCGCGCCCGGGTGAGCGTGCGTGCGAGCGTGTGTGTGTGTGTGTGTGTGTGTGTGTGTGTGTGTGTGTGCGTGTGTGTGTGACACACACAGAGAGAGAGAGAGAGAGAGAGAGAGAGAGAGAGAGAGAGAGAGAGAGAGAGAGAGAGAGAGAGAGAGAGAGAGAGACTGTCTGGCTACGTGTGTGCTGCGTTTATGGGATAGCGTGTCTGTTTTCGGGCAAGAAAATAGACGATTGTATTTAAAAATAGCTCTCGGTACGAAAATGTCTGCTTAGTATTCACAAAGCTCGCGCACATAAATTCCTCTAGGTTCGACAATAAATCTGTTATACTGTACACGGGCACGAGCTAAGTGATCGCTGTTCTTGCACTACTCCAAGGGAGCTGTCTTTTCAGCACCACGTCTTTTCAGCACCGAGTAGAGAACAGCGCTCACCACTCATGAACGAGCTCTCCGGTCCGTGACTTTTCCTCTTGGCTGGGGCTCCCAAATCTCTAGTATGTCATATAGGCTACAGATGTTCAACAATGTCTCAATCGACATCTTAGCCAACTTGGATAGAAGACTGGTTTAATCTGAACACATACTGGATGTTTTATTTAACTTTCCTTTAGCCTACCGTGGCCTCGCCATAGTCTGACTTCCTCAAAATTTGGGAAGTATTTGGCATTTGCTTTTTTGTTAAGTTTATTTTAGAGTCTGTTTGAAAAATGAGATGAATCACGTCGCTAGAGCAACGCATTTTGTCAAACCATTTAAACAATATGAGCAGAGAGTGGGTGTTTTTTGTTGTTGTTGTTGTTGTTGTTGTTATAACCATATCCACAGTGAATAAAGTATACAAAGCATTCCCATCAGTAGCCTTGTGAAACAAGGAGTGTCTCTGCCCTTTACATATCGAATAATATTTTGGGCTATGGTGCTGGGTGGTGCTATACATTTATCAAGGTGCCTCTATACCTTGATCGACCAATGGCAGATTATGTCGAAGTGTCCCCAAATACAAACCTACCAATTGCTGCCAAGTCAGGCACGGACGCAAACAGATGGATTTCTAGAATTCACAGAGAGGCACGGTGTACCGTTGTCAGTTCTTTCCACTTTTTTGGCCAATAGCAGCTGTTAGTTTGTTGGGCTCGTCTTCTGCCTCTCCCCTCCCTCCTTGAGCTGTCCTCGCCGTGCACGCGCTTGGTACCCCCCGGTCGCGAGGAGGAGGAGGAGGATGTGGCGCGCGGAGGGGAAATGGCTGCCGAAAACAAGCCGGAAGGTAAGCGAGAAATAACGGGATTATTTTAACCATTTTATTAGCTTTCCACTACTTGGTTTTGAGGTTTGAATTCAATGGCATTGGTGTGCAAGTGGAGTGGATTTGGTGACATTTCAGCTCGCCTTATTTTAAATCCCAAAATCGCAGTCTCTAATGTGATGAGATTACGTCCAACCAGCCACTCAAGGCAGCTAGCTATAGCCATCTCTGAGATAGCTATTAAAAACTGGCTCTCAACATAACACAGATTGAGTTGGGTAATACAAGCAGCTCACGTTCAACGAATGTTTGTGGCATATGCTCAAGCGTGAACAAATGACTCGGATGTTGGCTTCTCATTGTTCTATAAACGACGAGGTTTTGGCTGGAAGATGAAAATGTTTTTCTAAGTAGCCAAGCCGTCCTCTGAAACAGCACACGAATACGAAGCATGAAATGACCCGCTTATGATCCAGAGTGGGATTCCTTCACACCAATGCTGCCCGCGTAAATGACTACTGTAAGCTACAGAGGGGATGCCATATTAAAGTGAAACGGCGGTCAACAATAATATGTGTGTATTTTGAACATCCCCTCGCTCGACGGGTTTTGTGCCAGGGCAATAAATGTAGATTTATAGTGATGTTCTAAAGCTTGATTGATTTTTCTTTCCCAAGCCGTGATCGAACAGCAGCCCGTCGCGAAGCCTCTTTTTGGGGATTCTGGTAATGGAATAGCTACGCTTTCAGTTTCTAGTCCCTTAGCAGAATGAACTGCCTGGTTTGTTTGAAAGAAATTCGGTCGCAAAATCTTGATTTAATGCTTTTAGTCTCTGACGTATCACGTTTGGATAAACTGACTCATGAGTGAACCTGATATGATTAAAAGTTCAGTCTATGCATGCTTCCAGGCAAAAGGTGAATTATACATTTTGTCATGTTATTTTGATCATTTAAAACTGGTTGTTTTCCGAGTTGTCATTAGGTTGTAATGGTGTACTGCTGGTTCATGAAAGATTCAGATTTGAATTACGCATGCATATCAACCAATTGGAGCTGCTGTCAAAAGATTTTTGTTATCAAGTCTGTGTAGATAGAAAGTCAGTTGTCAATCTGGTGTGCCTCAGTTTCCATAAGCAATTATACACTATGCAAATTAGCCTACCACAAGATGGAGACAAACGAAACGTGCAGTTGTGATTTAAATTAATGTAGGCCTAGCCTACATGCTAGTGGCGTTGTATTCTTTAAAATTGAATCACCTGAATGAAAACTTTTCCTTTCCCGAATGCAAAACGTCGATTTTAAAGTACTGGAAGTTCGTTTTGAATGTGTACCACAAGTCTTAGCTCTTCAAATCTGAAACCTACATTTGGGTAAGTTAGGCTGGAAATTGTACATGTTTATCCTATATGCGCACCCACGAACCATGCCCTGAAACCTTAGGACTTATGCCTGAAAAGGTTTGTAGTATAAAAATACATAGTCATACTTTTACAAGGTTGACACTCTTCAATCTTTCCATAGCACACCAATTGGGACTTTGAAAGAAAAATATTTTCGAAGCGCTGTATTGATGAAGTATGGCAGTAGACCACAAGGAGGCGACATTGAGCCATGGTTATGATATACAAAGAGGTTGTCTAAAGTGTGTGAGATGGGGGCCAGCATGTTCAAGAATTCAGTCACCGTCACTGTATTTGATGAGTTCGGATGACAGCGTGGGTTTTAGGCGCTCACATTCAGCTCTTTCTCGCAATGCATTTGAAACAGTGTGTGCCATTTTTTTAAAACTCTATCTCCAGTTTCCACATAATTACATTCCTCCAAGTCACGCTATTATTTTTTTCGGGGGGACGTTGGTGGATTCAGACATGAGAGCCTCTCTTCTCCTTCTCATCAGTGATTGGACACAGGGAGGGAGTGTGTGCTCTTGTGATCTTGTACAGCCTCTTCTTCATAGCTAGGGCTTTATGCTAGTAGAGAGAGCTTGTTACTGTATGCATGTGTTTGGATCCTCTGGTGCCCGCCGCTCGCCTCTCTCTGCTCTCTGCTCTCTGGTCCGGA
>NC_085870.1:54441829-54459329 GCF_034702125.1 Engraulis encrasicolus | reverse complement strand
TGATTGTATGTGGTATGCAGCGTTCTGGGTGTGTGTGTTGTGTTTAGATGCCATTGGTGTGTGTGTGTCTGTTTATAGGCCCCTGTGCTCAGGATTTTCATAGTGACCGAAAGATGAGGACCTTAGCCTTAGGATAAATGTTTACTCTTTCACTATGCTCTATTTAGTTCGTTTCACTTCATAATGTGTGACTTACGATGTTTTATCCCCACTACGTAGTGCACTGACTGTATAGTGGTCAAAGTTTTGGTCAACATTTTGGATATTGCCTCAGTGTTTGTGCTCTGGGTTCACCTTCACCCTCTCTCCCCCCCCCTCTCTGTCACTCTCTCTCTCTCTCTCTCTCTCTCTCTCTCTCTCCCTTTCTCCTCCCCAATGCTGGGCGTCTCCCTCTCTCCCCTGCTGTGCTGTGTCTGGGCTGCAGGACTGAAGAGAATACGTAATCCGGATCGAATGTACAGAACAGCCGTGGGATACACCGGCCACGCTCCTCCCAAGGCTGTCAGCGATGACACGGACAGCAACAGTAAGAGGCTCCGCTAAACTTTTTAACACATCACACCGCCACCATCAGTGACTACATTACAGCGCCCCCCTCAGGGAACTACTGTACTTGCAGTCTCATACTGTATGTTCATGCCCCATTTTCCTTTCATTTCATTTCTCTTTCTATATATATCTTTCTGTTTGTCTCTATTTATCTCTCTCATCCTGTCTCTCTATCATTGTCTCTATCACATATTCTCTCTCACTGTTTCTCTATTTTCTCTTCAGCTCTCTGGTTGACTCTTGCTTGTGTCTCCACATGCTGTGTTGTGTGTGGGAACTTGCCTCTGATATAAGCCTAAGAGGGGACACTGAGGAAACTCTTTGGGGGGAATAATCTGTCCTCTTCTCTTCTCTTCAACTCGCTGTTGAGATTTGTGTGTGTGTGTGTGTGTGTCGTCTTGAGCAACACATGCACCCTCTCTATCGTTCCCCCCTTCTCTACTCTCACGGAGTAGAAAGTCGATTTTATTCCTCTTTTTTTTGACAGCCCTGAGTGCATCGCTAACAGCATCAAAGCAATGAAACAAAGCAGCCATTATGCAAAAACTGTGTTGAAAAAAGCAGACTATTTTCTCTCTGACTGGTTGACTTTCAGCCTTGGTAAAGGGGAGGGAGGCTGAGAGAGGCAGAGGGAGTGTGTGTGTGTGTGTGTGTGTGTGTGTGTTCTTGTGTGTGTGTGTGTGTGTGTGTGTGTGTGTGTGTGTGTGTGTGTGTGTGTGTGTGTGTGTGTGTGTGTGTGTGTGTGTGAGAGAGAGAGAGAGAGAGAGAGAGAGAGAGAGAGAGAGAGAGAGAGTGTAAGGAGAGAGAGGGGGGATAGAGAGAGAGATTGAGAAAGAGAGAGAGAGACAGAGAGAGGAAGAGAGAGACGGGGAGAGGACTGGGAGAGAGAGACAGAGAGACAGAGGGAGAGGTATGCAAGCAAGGCTGGGTGGGTCGGTGGACGCGGGAGAGGGGAGCGGCAGAAAGGAGAGCAGCTAGCGAGCGAGCGAGCGAGCGCGAGAGAGAGCCTCAGCCTCAGCCTTATTCTCATTCAGCTCCATTACAGCTCATGTTTATTCATGCGTTACCACGCCGCGCTGGAACACGCAGCATATTTTTGGAAGCAGCAGCTCATTGTCATGCCTAATCAACACACAGAGCACTAGTCTTGTGCCTGAGCCCCCCACTCGCCGGATAGTAGGAGGGAGGGAGAGAGAGAGAGAGAGAGAGAGAGAGAGAGAGAGAGAGAGAGAGAGAGAGAGAGAGAGAGAGAGAGAGAGAGAGAGAGAGAGGTGGGGTGGGGTGGGGTGTGTTGTGGTGGTATCTCTTCCTCTTGGGGTGCAAGTAAGGATGTGTTCTTGGCTGAACTCTTCAGAGACAAGACCATGTACCCCGCCCCCTTGCTGTTTTTCTTTCTTTTTGTCACCACTTTTTTTACTACGCACATCTCCAGCTCCTTACGTCTTTTTTTCGCCCTTCTCATCCCCCCCTCACGTCTGTTCTAACACTCTGAGTCTCTTTGCTCCTTTTACTCCCCTTCACTCTCTTTGCTCTTCCTCTTCTTTCAGTTGCTCCCTCTGCTGTCTCATCTCCACTCCTCTCCTTTCCTCTATTTCTCCTCTCCCCTTGCCTTTCTTCTCCTCTCCTCCCCTCTCCTCTCCTCTCCTCTCCTCCCCTCTCCTCTCCTCTCATCTTCTCTCCTCTCTATGTCTCCTCTCCTCTCCTCTCCTCTCCTCTCCTCTCCTCTCCTCTCTATGTCTCCTCTCCTCCCCTCTCCTTTCCTCTCCTCTCCTCTCCTTGCCTCTCCTCTCCTCTCATTTTCTTTCATCCTCTCTCCTTGTCTCTCCCCTCCTCTCTCCTTGTCTCTCCTCTCCTCTCCCCTCCTCTCCCCTCCTCTCCCCTTGTCTCTCCACTCCTCTCCTTTCATCTCCTCCTCTTGCCACGCCTGTCTTCTCCTCTCCTCTCCTCTCCTCTCCTCCATTTCTCCTCCCCTGTCCCCTTGCCTCTCCTCTCTTCTCTCCTCCCCAATCCCCACTCGCCTCTCACGTCCTGCCCAGTTGCTTTGGCCCTGTGAGTGATCAAGGCGGCGGTTAAGTGCAGTAGCTGTGAGCGGCGGTGCTGTGCTGTGCTGTGTTGTGGTGTCGAGGTGCTGGGGGTCTTAGCAGGCTCTCAGCAGTGCAGCATTAGTGGGGGATAAGCCTGCTGCGCCTCTGGCCCCCACCACCATCTCACCAGCAGCTCGCAGCGCTCAGGGTGGGCTTGTTAAGCCACTGGAAATTGTGAGTGTGAACGATTGGGCTTTGTCGGTAACCCATCCATCACGTTTGTTTGTTTCATTTGCAAAAAAAAGAGAAAATACTTAGGGCCTGCCTGGGCCCCCACTCTTTTTCTCCCTCATTCTCAATCGCTCTCGAGCTCTCTTTGCAAATGTGTTTTTGTGTCGCCGTTACCGCCACCGTTGAGCTGAAGCTTGAGCTGGCAGCTTGGCAAACGCAGCCCTGTATGTGTGCCGATGGTTTTCGTGGGGAGACCTACCAACTCGTTCAGCTCGGCTTGGTTCGGCACGGCTCAGCTTGGCACGGTTCGGTACAGATCAGCTTAGACGGGCAGACGAGCTGCTGCCACCAACGTACAGTGTGCCCAGTGCTCAGTGCCCAGCCCCGTGTCACCATCACCCGCTGCCAGCAGCACCATGTTGTTGTGGGTTTTCTTCATTTCTGTTCTTTTTTCTTTGGAGCCGAGGAGAGTCTGCAGGGATGGCACCAGAACCCGGGCCTTGCTCTCAGCTAATTGGATGGAATCCTGGTCTAGCACTCCAAGGCTCCAAGGCCCCAACACCCAACACTTCCCCCCTTCTCTCTCTCACACACAGATGCCCCCCCCCCCTCACACACACACACACACACATGTATATATACACACACACACACACACAAACACACACACACACACACACACACACACACACACACACACACACACACACACACACACACACACACACACAAACACACACATAAACTGAGCCAGCAGTGTGTGAATAATAAGACTTCTCTCTTATTTTGCCGTGGGGAAGCCCCCCTCCTCCATCCTCCCCAGCGGAACTGCCCTCCAGTCATCACAGCAGCTAAGCCACAACAAGCTCTCTCTCGCAGCTCTTTCAAGTTATTTAGGTTCGCCCGCTCCACAGCGCGGAGACTAGAGCGTACCGCACACCGACCCTCTGACACTATGGCACGACATCAGAAAGCACCATAAGAAGTGCATCTCTGGTTCAAGTTATTTAGGTTCATCTGCTCTACAGCGCGTAGACTAGAGCAGTGTTTCCCAATCTTTTTGTCCTACATACCCACTAAGAAATGTTGTCATATGGTGAGAACCTCCCTCACTCATGATCTATATCTGTTCTTCTATCCCAATGTAACTACACTCCATATAATTTATATATTTTTTCATGTACCCCCTGAGGTGTGGTCACGTACCCCTAGTGTGGTACACATACTCCTGGTTGGCAAACATTGAACTAGAGCATACAGTACAGCGACTCTCTGACACCCCATGAGATGTCACGCACGGTGCCATAAGAAGCCCATCTCTGGCTCAAGTCATTTGCGTTCATCTGCTCTACAGCACGAAGAGCATGCAGCGCATGACCCTTTGATAGCACATGAAGACGGCACCATAAGCAGCGTATCCCGGGTTTTACCACCCGCCCATCCCCCCACTTGACTTTCTTCCTTTAAGTCTTTCTCAGCTAATTCCTCCTGCTTGCATTATTCACATATTTTCTGGGACAACTGGAGTCACTAGACATGAAGACGTGGTCTGCCTCAGGAGGCTATTGTGGGGTGTGGAGGAGGAGGAGGAAGAGGAGGAGGAGGAGAAGAATCAGCCCTTCTCTTATTTCAATGGAAGTATGACAGCGCATTCATTTGCTCTCATTCGTAGCAAATATAATATGCCCTGTTCCTTCTCTGTTTTTTTTTTCTCTTTTTTTATCAGTCATGCTTTTATTTTTAGTAATGCAGCAGCAATTAAGGAGAAAGACTCTGACTCAGAGATCCCTTAAAAAAACAAGGCGATGGTGGTGGTGGGGTGGGGTGCCTACAGTACGGAAGGGTAGCGAGGGGTAGAGTAGGGTAGGGTAGGGTGGGGGAATAGATACAGCATTAATTGAGTTGCTGGGAATAATCAGAAGATCTTAATCAAGCTACAGGAAAGAAAACAAATGGTAGCAATAGTCTGACAGATTTCTTCCATCTCACCAAAGAAAAGGTTGCAATTACATTACGGTACATGCAATCACAGTTAAAATTAGATGGCATTAAAGCAGGCTCTCTTTTCCGGAGTGTCTTACAGTAAATTAGAATAGCACCAAATAGAATTAAAGGGACGGACAGTGCTCTTGGAGAAGCGTTAAATGAGATGTCTTGCTTAAGGGTAGCTGGGCTGTTTTTGAAGGTGTGTGTGCAGTAGAAAGCTAGTTATTAATCCAGAGCCTCTGTTATAACCTGTCTTAGGATAATCTGGCTTTCGGTAATGTCATAGCAATGTTTTATGATGTATAGTTGAATCTTTTCAGCCTTGCCCTCTACTCACACAAGGCGATCCCAGTCCAAACGGTTTTCTGTTATTGTCCCTCAGTGGTGGAATAAGCTGCCAGTTGTGAGAAGAGGGGGGGTCATCCCTCTCAAACTTCAAGAAGCTAGCGAAGACTTATCTCTTCCGAGAGAGCTTCCCTTCATAACATAACTAACTCTACTCACCTCTAATCATGGGTACTAACCTGCACTACACTTAATAGGTCCTCCTATATTTTCTGCTCTCTGCTCTCTATCTGTTCTACATTACTTGTATACTGCTGTACCCTGTACTGACCCCATACTCTGTACTTGCTTGAATGTCGTCCTTGTAAGTCGCTTTGGTCAAAAGTGTCTAGTAAATGTAATGTAAAAAAGAATGAACGGGCCTGTCAGCGGGGCCATCTGCACAAAGAGGCTACCCTGCCCACATCTGCACGTTCCCTTGTGGTGGAGAAATGAAAGCTCTGACCCTCCAGTGGTGAGACTAAACTCCTGTAACCACAAGGCTGTTGCTCTCCTCAAGGTTAGGAGGCTGGCTGGGTCTTTGGTCTTTGAGCGCTTGTCCCCAAAAAGTGATGAGGGAGTTTTCTCAGAGCATGACAGGTTATCTGTTTTTACTGCCGGCTCCAAAAAGCTGTTGTTGTGTGGTAGGGGAGCCCAGAGGAGGAGGAGGGGTGTGGTGTGGTGTGGTGGGGTGGAGTGCTAAGATGATAGTCATGTTTCTCACTTCTGAAGCACTAGTGCTGCGGATTGTCCCTCTCATTCAACCTGTCTGGCTTGTTGTCAGTCTGTCCTCAAACAAAAATAAAACCCACGCAATCCCTGACATGAGAGGAATATATTGCACCAGCTATGTCTGTCTGTCTTTGATACCGTAACGTGAATTTTTTTTAACATTTTTTGATATCGTGGTACGGTGTGTACTGCTGGAAAAAAGGCAGCCACATGGATGGGGCCCGCTCCTCCCTATTCAATTTAGTCAGAATTTCAGTTCAACTCTCAGAATTGCCAATACCGTGAAATGTAATTGTTATTCATTGTTGAAAGGTTCACTAAGTTTGCGTCAGCATTTACCCAGGGTTGCAGGATTGACTTCTTTGTCGCGGTACAGCTGAAAATGTCATTTTTATCAGTCTCAGGGTGGGAGAAAAGCTGTCATTAAGTAAGCCCAGACACGGCTGCAGAGGGAGTGGGATTCAATGAGTTCTCAGGAGCAGAATTGACTGTTGAATTCACGATTGCAGACTTTGTCTATATCTTCAGTGTAATACCTACAAAGGAAGTATATATGGCACAGTATATGGCCAGGTGCAGTCACGTTTTGTTTTTTAAATCTTGTTGAATTAGATATATGTCGTGTGTTCTCTAACAAGGTGTTCTAAATGTGTTTCACATCAGACTCATTATTTCTGCACACCGTTTCACCAGTGGAATGCTGCAATAGTCATTGAAAAGTTAACCACTATAGTACTACTATGACATAACACAGAGTGACTTAAGTAATGCACTACGACTTGGTCATTGCCATTCTGGTTACAGCAAATTCATAGCTATTTATAGTGACTTAACGGGTTAAACAGGAACCATTGCTGGAACAAAAGACAATATTATCATGTAAGCAGCAGTCATAACATTGTTATGATGCTGCTGCGCATCCTGTTCTGTGATGTATATTCACCATGAAATGAGCACGCATGAAGCAGTAGCAGCTCCACGTATGTCGCGCTGGCCCGCAAGGCACGCCAGGTACTGTTGTTGCTGTTGGTTATTTTCGGCAGCTTTCCTGTGAATAGGGAAATATTAACGTCTTTTTCAATGACTGCAAAGGAACGAGAGGAGGAAGAGATGAATTCAGCTCGTGAAGGTGGTGTCAGCTTCCATCTGGCGCTGAGTGACACAAATGTGGGTGTGGGGTGTGTGTGTGTATATGTGTGTGTGTGTGTGTGTGTGTGTGTGTGTGTGCGTGTGTGTGTGTGTGTGTGTGTGTGTGTGTGTGTGTGTGTGTGTGTGTGTGTGTGTGTGTGTGTGTGTGTGTGTGTGTGTGCTGAGGTGGGGTGTGGGGCTGTTTGCCCTCTGCGGGCTGGCGCACACGTACTACTCTCATCCTGCTATGTCGCACCTCATACACACACACCGTGCAAAAAGGGTTTGCGTTTGCGATTTGTTTACGCACGCGGTGTCATCACAGAAGGCTCATCAATGCTGCACTCATTAGTGTCTGCTCACAATCTCCCGGCAGCAGGAGGAGAAGAGGAGAGAAGAGAGATAGCGCCGCCCCGCGCCACTTCTGCTGTCGAGCAGAGCAGAGAAGAGAAGAGAGTGGCAGCCACAGACAGACAGACAGAGAGTCAGGTAGTCACAGACAGACAGACAGACAGACAGACAGACAGACAGACAGACAGACAGGCAGACAGGCATCAGCATGCCGGAGCCGTGCGTCGTGCCACCAGCAGGTGCAGTCAGAATGCATAGAATGCATCCCAGTTCCACGGTGATGGACTTGTAATCCGATTACCCAGGTCGGTCGGGAACAAGGAAGTGTCGGATCAAGCAAAAAAGAAGAGAGAGAGAGAGAGAGAGAGAGAGAGAGAGAGAGAGAGAGAGCGAGAGAGAGAGACACACACACACACACACACACACACACACACACACACACACACACACACACACACACACACACACACACACACACACACACACACACACACACACGTACACACTCCTAGCAGGGGCTGACCATCGCAGACCTTTTCTCTGTTGTTATTCACGGAGGCCTGAAAGGGAATAGAGCTATTCGGTGTGGCTCCTTTGCTTGTCAACAGAATATATTCATCACCCCTCCAGTCAGATTAGGAGAGGCTGAAATCCCACTGATGGTAATAGAGGTCAGAGTCACAAAAGGATTAGGTGGGGAGGGTAGAGGCATTTCCTGCATGCAGCACGACGCGGGCGGACGCGGCACGGACCCTCCGTGAAAAGTAACCCGGAGATAAGGCAGGCAGGCAGGCAGGCAGGCAGGCAGCAGCCATGAGGTAGAGGCAGGCAGGGAGAGTGAAGAGAAGAGGAGGGGAGAGGAGAGGTGCTGGGTCATAGCTCTCTCTCGCTCTCTCTCTCTCTCTCTCTCTCTCTCTCTCTCTCTCTCTCTCTCTCTCTCTCTCTCTCTCTCTCTCTCTCTCTCTCTCTCTCTCTCTCTCTCTCTCTCTCTCTCTCTCTCTCTCTCTCTCTCTCTCTGTGTCTCTGAGGTGCTTGAACACCCTCCTGCTCCCCCAGTACGTATAATTAGATAGCCTGGAATGTGTGAATAAAATTGGTCATCATGTGTCTATGCACAAAACCACTCCTTGTCTTCCTTCCTGCCTTTCGTTCCTTCCTTTTGTGCGTTCTTTCTTTCTTTCTCTCTTTCTCTCTCTCTTTCCTTCTTTTATTCGTTCGTTCTTTCTTTCTCTTTCCTTCTTTCTTTCTTTCTGTCTTTCTCTCTTTCTTTCTTAACTCACATACTGTACGTATGTACATATTTCTCCTCCTTCCTTTTTTGATTGATTTAATTGAAGAATTGTTTGATGGGTTGATATATTTATTTATTCGTTCATTAATTCGTTCATACATACATTCATTCATTCCATCATACATTCATTCATCCTCCCAGCCTCGTTGTCATTCGCCGCTTCGGCTGCGCTCGACTTCTCTGCCGTACCCGGCGAGGCTGGAAAACTTTTTGGACAGGGCGTGGACAGTACTTCCTCCCGACGCGCACGGCACACCGACTAGGCACGGCTGCGTCTTGATACAGACTGTGCTCATTTTCCCCACTTGCATTCCGCTTGCTGTACAACTGAATGAGTTGTTTTACAATGAGACTGATTTATGCTAATGTATGTGATGGCCTCTCAGTTTGGGGGCGTGAAGCTGTTCCCAGACATACATATCACCTTCCCCCCCCCTCCTCCTCTTCCAAAATTACCATATAGATGACAACTGATTTTAATGCAGTGTGCACTGTCTGTACCGGCAGCCTGCACGATAGGCTGTAGAAGGTGTCTGGATATTCAGCCGCGTGCTCAGGTTCGAGTCGTAGACTGTGGACACACACGTGAGGACACACACACACTCATACCGTACACACACAGACACACACACACACACACACACACACACACACACACACACACACACACACACACACACACACACACACACACACACACACACACACACACACACACACACACACACACACCCTCCCCCTATTACCTCTCACCTCAGGTGAGCAAACACGGCTAGGATGAGCAGCAGCACCCTTCGAGACTTAAACAATGTACTCTCGGCAGGGACGAGGAGTAAGAGGAGGATCAAGGGGAGGTAGAGGAGGATGAGGAGGTAAAGGAGGAGGGGGAGGAGGAGGAGGAGGAGGAGGTAGAGGAGGAGGAGGTAGAGGAGGAGGAGGAGGAGGAGGAGGAGGAGGAGGAGGAGGAGGAGGAGGAGGTAGAAGAGGAGGAGGAAGAGGAGGATCAAGAGGAGGTAGAGGAGGAGGAGGATGAGGAGGAGGTAGAGGAGGAGGTAGAGGAGGAGCAGGAGGAGGAGGATGAAGGATAGCCTAGGCCTCTCACCAAGAGCTCCGTCCTCGTCCGTCGTCTGGGTAGGCCTCTGCTTTTTAACGAGCACTGGGGAGCGAAACGTGAATGCCCGGCGAGGCGGCCGGCAAGGAGAGGCGGGATTACTGCAGGAGAGAGAAGTTTATCAGCAGTGAGAGGAATTAGCATGCAGAGCCACGCCTAGAGCTGTCCACCAGCCACCTCAACGCAATGAGCCTTTATTTCTGTCACATTAATTTTATTTTGGGGGGGTTGGAGGGGGGGGTGTAGACTCGCAAAAAAAATGGCGAGGCAAAGTAGAAAAAAAATGCCAAATTTCCCCTGACACTCCCTTAATATCTGTACTGGGAGCATTAAGTGTTGCTACTCTAGCATTTTTTTTTAACTTTTACTTTTACTTTATTACAGCAAAAGTTTTATAATTAACTGACAGCCATCTCACTAGAGTATTTCATTTTTGCCTCCGATTTTAATGTGAATGTGACAGCTTTACAAGGTAAGAGACAGAGGGAGGGGGTGAAAAAAAGAGAAAATTATCAATTGATGAGGGAATGTTCTTCGCTGTGGGTTTTTGCAATTAGCGATTTTCTTTTCAAACTCAAGAGAGACGTGAGCGAGACCAGCCAGCCAAGCAGGATGAGGGGCTGGTGCTGTGTGTGTGTGTGTGTGTGTGTGTGTGTATGCGTGTGTGTGTGTGTGTGTGCATGTGTGTATGAGTGTGTGCGCGTGTGTTTATGCGTGCGTGTGTGTGTGTGTGTGTGTGTGTGTGTGCGCGCGTGATGTGTGTGTGTGTGTCGGGAATGATCATCAGGAGGAGCCTTCCTCTTGAGACGGGCTCTATAGTCTTCGGAGGACGTCTCTGGCTAATGTCAAGCAGCATTGATCTATTAGGGGAGAAAAAAGTGCCAGTGTGTGTGAGAAAAGAAGGATGCTGTTTCTGCGAGTGCCACACTTTAACACCTCATTTGACACAGATGCCGTTGTAATGTAGTCTGCTGTACGGGCTAATTTGACCCACTGTGCTGGGCATTCCCTGGAGCCGTGCTCATAGGGAGCTGTGCTTATAGAGTGTCTCTTATAGAGTTAGCCCACCGCAGAGAAGAGTGTCTCTTATAGAGTCAGCCCACCGCAGCGCAGAGAAGAGCGAGCCAGCCAGCGGGCGGCACTTTCATCCCAACTACAGATTCGTCTTCATTTGCTTCAAAGTGGCCGGGCCTTTTTACCGACATTCGTTTGTCCACACAGACATGTACTGTGTGTACGCGCCTGCACATGCCTCCGCGTGCAGACAAGCACACACACACACACACACACACACACACACACACACACACACACGCACACACACACGCACGCACACACACACACACACACACACACACACACACACACACACACACACACACACACACACACACACACACACACACACACACACACACACACACACGCACACACACACGCACACACACACGCACACACACATGCATGCACATCAACATCAAAAAGCACAGTGCATCCTCTGCATCTCGATTGATGACAGGAAACAATCAGAAGGCTTGAGCTGTGTATAAATTACAGATAAAAAGAGACACTGAAGGGCTTGGAAATAAGCTAATGGGTAAAATGTCAGTGTGCTTATGCAGGCTGCTCACCTCCTCCCAATGCCCTTTAAGCACTCGCTCTCACCCGCGGCTGCTGCCATTGAGCTGTCCTTCACTGCAATAAAAAATGAAGAAAACCATTAACGCCACACACAGCACTTTTTTCCTTTTTTTTTCTCCGGGCAACTCCAGGGAACACGGAATGGCCTACAACATCTACACAGCCTACATAAAATACATCTCACCAAGCAAAAACAAAAAAATGTGCTCTACAGTGGTGATGTTGTACTTGTAATGGCTTTGTTTAAACATGTATACAGTATTATGGTTTGTTTGCCACAAACTGTAGTTAATGGAATACAAGGATGCAAGGATAGTTTTATTGGTCACATGCATAGAGCCACTTCCCTGAAGTATGCTGTGAAATGAGAGGAAATGCAATACTCTGTTGATCTTTGCATATAGAAAAGTTGCACAAAAACCTCTTGCGGATTTATTTATTTTTGTCCAAGTTGTAAAGAAGTCTTTATTGGCCAGCGTGTTTGCGTGCAAATAGCACATGTGTGTGAGGTCATTGCAGACAGCAGATAAGTTGTAATCCCCCAAAGAACACGGAGAAAAATGATGTTCCGCTGTTTGCCGCTGGTGGAGGGCAACTTTGCTCAGCAGATTAAAACGCAGATCTCATTTTCCCCCTGTGTGTTTTTTGTGCTGTTTTGACATTTAATATCTGCCTGCTCTTATTAATATAAACACTAAACCAACAAAGTCTATGATAAAATAAGAGAGAAGAAGAATAGTCATGCCAAATGTCTTGAGACAAAAGAAAGACACTGGGAAAAAAATCTAATTTTCTCTAACAGTATAACACTCTAGATTCTTCCCATTTATAGTGCATGAAAGAGCAGAGAGAAATGATCCAACATTCGGCAGTGTTTTTTTCCCGTCCAGCTACTATGATAGCTTTCAAAAGCCCAGAGATTTGGCAACTAGTGCTTCCTTGTCAGACTGTTTTTACACTGTTTTTTATCATATTTTATTGCCTCCACTGCTAGCTGGGCTTTTTTTGTCTGGCATATCCTCTTCCAATGCTTGCTCTTTACCCATGCACTTATTTGAGAGGGTGTGTGACTCCATATGCTGAAGAATAATCAGATACATGTACTGTATACTATATTCTTCTCCCATATGGAGTAGATGTACAGCTGGCTGCTGCTTTGTATGGAGAGGAGAGGGTCTGCTTTTTATATCACATCTAAACACCCTCTCTGTCATGACACATACAGACACACGCGCGCACACGTGCACACACGTATGTACAAAATACGCACCATTTAAGAGAGCTTATAAAAGTCTTTGTTCAGGTGAAAATGCGCCAGAAATGCGTACACAGCTGCAGTGCTTTTTATTATGCACATCAGTAGCCAGCCGCCTGTGGGAAGAGTACTAGTTTAAACGCTGAAGCATCTCTCAGATTTGGAGTCTACCTCTCGGACACTCCTTTTGAGTGCTCTATCTCCCATTAATGATCACAGCTTGCCAAACTCATCCTTTTTTCATCTATCTACATATCCACCTCATTGCCTTAATACGTTCATGTCCATAAGAGACATTGATGAGATTGCGTCCACTTTCCAAAGCAGAGCAGGAGCTGCTAGGGGGTGGACCTGTGATGCAGGACTTGAACTTTGAAGGGCAGGTTTGATGTGTGATTCCCGTCCGCCCTTCAAAGGCAAAGATGTAATGGAAAGTCCTGTCAGATCTCAGAGTGCCGTCCGTGTAGGGGAAACATAGGTAGAATCCAGGACACCGGATGTCGGCAGAGACCTTTGTAGCGATTGGCATTTAGCCGGTTACTTCGAACCGTGACCAATGCATTCATTGATTGGCCCCTGAAAATAAAGGGCCCGTATAGGTGCTTGGCTGGCTGGCATAACTCTAAACCCAAACATACACACACTGACACACACACACACACACACACACAGACACACGAACACACACACAGACGCACACCGCACCTTCTACCTGCACTAAACACATACACACACACACACACACACACACACACACACACACACACACACACACACACACACACACACACACACACACTGCTGCCGGTGTACTTGACAGACCTTTTTAATATTTATTTTTCTTCAAAATGCTACTATTACCATGTCAGAACGCTATAAAGGACTTTTTTAGGGAAAGCACAAAAGCACAACAATACCTCTTAATGTATGTTCTCTACAAGTCTTCTGTTGTCCAGTCTTGCACTTTAAATGTCTGTATGAGCACTGTCTATGTCCATACTGTCTTAAGTCCATGTATAAGTACTGTCTATGTCTATACTGTCTATGTCCTTACCTAGATTAGTCTATGTCTGTATGGGAAAGCAAGAAATGTAATTTCAAATTCTTTGTATGACCAGTGCATGTAAAGAAATTGACAATAAAACCTACTTGACTTGACTTGAGAAAAAAATAACGCAGGCCTATACTTTAGCGGAGACGAGTCGAGACACTGCTTATTATTTGAGTTCTTTGAAAGCTGTGAGGAACCACAAAAGAATTTGCCTATGCAGCATATCCATGAATGCATACACCACATACAAATCTTTTTCGAATGTCTACCTTTTTTTTCTAGCCCACCCGCCCCCTTGTGTGTGTGCCTGTTTATAGACAAACATGGCTTTTTGCATTTCAACGTTTTGCATTTTACATTCCTGTCAAGCTGCCAGCCTTTGACTGCACTTTTCAAAAAGCCTTGTTTTTTTCTCCTTCTACCTCTTTGCCATTTCCAAATAGATAGATATTTCCATAGTGTTTTCCACGTGCGGAGCTGAAAGCACTTGCTGTAGTGTACACTTTATTTCCACAGTTTGAACAATGGGTGCCGGAATAGTGTGGTGTGAAGACAGACAGGTACATGATCAGAGATGGCAGATGGCAGCGAGCGCCGTGATTAAAGTTCCTCCCCCGGTGTCATAGTCGTGAGTGTCAGCATAGTTTAAAAGCCCCTCGCTCTCTGGACAGAACAATGAGAGCAAATGGCAGGCTTTGGGATGATTTTGCCAGTCATTGCGTACGAACTGTGACTGAAAATGAGACCCTGTGTGTGTGTGTGTGTGTGTGTGTGTGTGTGTGTGTGTGTGTGTGTGTGTGTGTGTGTGTGTGTGTGTGTGTGTGTGTGTGTGTGTGTGTGAGAGAGAGAGAGAGAGAGAGAGAGAGAGAGAGAGAGAGAGAGAGAGAGAGAGAGAGAGAGAGAGAGAGAGAGAGAGAGAGAGAGAGAGAGAGAGAGAGAGAGAGAGAGAGAGTGTGTGTGTGTGTGTGTGCGTCTGTAAGACATAGTGAAAGGGAAGTAGTGGTTAAACTGTAGACTGTAGACAGTACACTGTAAAAGAGTATTTGTTTGTGTGTGTGAGTGCTTGCGAAGGAGGGAGAATTGAATAAGGTGGATTGTAAGAGAGACAGAGAGAATGCTTTTGTGTCGGTGTGCGTGTGCGTGTGTGTGTGCGCGTGCGTGCCTGTGCGTGTGCGTGCGTGCGCGCATATCTGTTTGTTTGAGACCGAGAAGTAGTGGTTAGAAGGAGTAAACGAATATTTCTGTGTGTGTGTGTGTGTGTGTGTGTGTGTGTGTGTGTGTGTGTGTGTGTGTGTGTGTGTGAGAGAGAGAGAGAGAGAGAGAGAGAGAGAGAGAGAGAGAGACAGAGAGAGAGAGAGAGAGAGAGAGAGAGAGAGAGAGAGAGAAAGAGAGTGTGGCTTTTGAAAGACAGAGTGAAAGAGAGGTGGTTAGTGGTTAGAGAAGGTGGAAGAGTATTTGTATTTGTGTGTGTGTGTGTGTGTGTGTGTGTGTGTGTGTGTGTGTGTGTGTGTGTGTGTGTGTGTGTGTGTGTGTGTGTGTGTGTGTGTGTGTGTGTGTGTGTGTGTGTTTGAAAGACAGATTGAAGGAGAGGTAGTTAGTGGTTAGAGATGTTGGAATAGTATTTGTTTGTGTGTCTGTGTATGTGTCTGTGTCTCTGTATCTGTGTGTTCAGTGAGGTTGAATAGATGGAGGCGGAGAAGAAGATAGAATACGAAAGTGTGTGTGTGTGCTTCCCTGTGCTTGTAGCCGTGTGTGTGTGTGTGTGTGTGTGTGTGTGTGTGTGTGTGTGAGAGAGAGAGAGAGAGAGAGAGAGAGAGAGAGGGGTCTACAACAGCTCCTTGATCAGTTAGAGCAATATTGCCAGACCTGGGCCCTGGCAGTAAACCCAATCAAGACCAAAATTATGATTTTCCAAAAGAAACCCAGGTGTCAGGAACACAGATACAGGTTCAGCCTAGGTAGCACCACCCTAGACCATACAATGCATTACACTTACCTTGGTCTTGTAATTACTGCATCCGGAAGTTTCAGCCTGGCTATGAATGCACTAAAACAAAAAGCACGTAGGGCACTGTATGCCATCAAACGAAAATTCCATAATATAACCATCCCAGTTACAATCTGGTGCAAAATATTTGACAGTGTAATACAGCCCATTGCACTGTATGGGAGCGAGATCTGGGGTCCAGTCAGTATGCACGACTACACAAAGTGGGACAAACATCCAACTGAGTCCCTACATGCAGAGTTTTGTAGATATATTTTGAAAGTACGACCCAAAACACCCAATAATGCATGTAGGGCTGAATTAGGCCGCTTCCCATTAGCTCTAACAATTCAGAAAAGATCCCTAAAATTCTGGATGCATCTAAACGCAAGTCCCAACAATGCACTCCAGTTTGAGGCATTGAAAATCCAAGAGATGAACCCTGAAAAGAGTCCTCTAAACCAGCTGGTAATGAAGCTAACTAACACAAACAAAGCTCAGCCCAGCACTGCTTCCCAAACTTCAATTAGTGTCAACAAAATTATGAACGAAAGAAAAGAAGACTACTTGGAACATTGGACAAAACAAACTACTAACCAAAGCAGAATGAATGCCTACCTGACCCTAAATAGAGAATATAAATTGGCAGAGTATCTCATCTCTGTCAGAGATACGAAGCAGAGGCAAATCCTGACCAAGTACAGGCTCAGTGACCACACTCTCGCAATAGAGACAGGGAGACAAAGAAAAACATGGCTACCCAAAGACAAAAGGATATGTGGTCACTGTGAAGCAGAGAGGGTTGAGACAGAGGTGCACTTTCTGCTATACTGCAAAAAATATGAGGATGTGAGGAAAATCTTCTTCCCCAAATTCCAAAATATATACCCAAATTTCGAACGCCTCCCAGAAGCGGAAAGGATGGCGATTATACTTGGCGAAGGACTCTCACCAGATCTTGCCGCACAATATGTGCTTGCATGCCACAAAATGAGGGACTCCAGCCACAGTAATATACAAATGTAAAAATGTATAGTGTAAAAATGTAATAATAATAATACATACACACAGCAACACACCCTTGCACCCCCACATGCCTGTCCATATTCATGCACACACACACGCACACATACACACTCACACTCACACGCGCACGCGCACGCGCACGCGCACGCGCACGCGCACGCGCACACGCACACGCACACGCACACGCACACGCACACGCACACACACACACACACACACACACACGCAAACAGATCTTCTGTAAATGTTCACACTTTTGTTTTGTTATCTGTATGCTTTGGCAACATTGTATCATTACAGTCATGCTAATAAAGCACAATTTGAATTTGAATTTGAATTTGAATTTGAGAGAGAGAGAGAGAGAGAGAGAGAGAGAGAGAGAGAGAGAGAGAGAGAGAGAGAGAGAGAGAGAGAGAGAGAGAGAGAGAGAGATGAGCGTATCCTAAGAGAGGAGACAGATATATGGACGAGTCTTAAGTATGCCATAAATGAGTTGTTGCTTGTTTGGTCCTTTTATCAGGCTTGTTGCATTTCGTGTTTATAGAATTGAAAGCTTTTGCACTTCAAATGATGGATGAGATAACGTTGCCATGAAAGAAAGATATTGCGAAAGAGGCACCATGCCCTGATGAAAGGCTACGTACTTTGTTATGTAAGAATATTTGTGGTCACATAATTATATCCTCTGTGCGTCATGTAATATGAAATTGGCAGCCAGACAGCATAATTGTAAGACACCGGGGTAGCTATATGGGTGTATTTCTCATCAAAGACTCGCATTATGAGAGGCTCAATGTTGCCCATTAATCTGTT
>NC_085870.1:54369329-54436829 GCF_034702125.1 Engraulis encrasicolus | reverse complement strand
ATGCAGCACAGTGAGATATATGCAAGACAGTATGCATTATGTATTCACTAATTCATTTTGTGTCTCAGTTTATGAGCACATTTTTAATGCAGCGGCATAGCGAGTACATGAGACCTTGTGTATGTTGGTACAGTTTCCTCAGAAATCATTCAGGCCAGCAAGCAACACTACGCAGTCCAACATCTTGTTTTTCCCCAGCCATGAAAAAACTCCCGTTATACTGCTACTTGTGTTTTAGTAATGCATTCCTTGCCTTTTTTGTCAAAGTTTACTCACACATGCAAGGCCCTTTGATTTTTCACTGCATAGACCGGTTTTCATGCTGATACGTCTTTCTTTGCATCTCAGTTTCAAGGAGGACATGTAAGTCTTCCACAATGGTTAAACGTATAAACGTATGTTCTTGGCATTACAATACCAAAACCCATGACGTCCCAGTGTGGTTTCCTTCAAAGCGCCATCTCGCCTTCTTCCACCTTCGCCTCCAAAAAGCCAGAGCTAGACAAACTTTTTACAAAGCGTGTAAAAAAAGTTCAACTCCCCTTCCCCGATAATAGCAGATGTTTGTCTCCATAATAAAACCACAAAGTGTCTGAAGTCAGAAGCTCTTGCTCACAGAGTAAAAAGAAGAGGGAAAACTTGGCCCGAGCTCAACAGTGAGGGCATATGAAGAGTGACTACTACCAATTTTAAGGCTTTTCTTCTCCTCAATCGTTATGCACAACTACTCTTGTGTATGTGCACTAGTTTTTGGAGAGTTCACATGGAATCTCTGGATGAAAAACTTTCTGCACATTAGTCAGACCAGTAAATATTAGTTTATTACTTAGTACATATTCATTTAAAGATCAAATCTGGGAATAGGCAGTATACATTTGGAAATTAAAACAACTAAAATTACATAGTCTTTTGAGTGTGCACTGGAGGCTTTGCATAGGAGAACGCACCTTGCCTTTGAGCGTGTCCTTCAGAGTGCCTGGCGTCATTGTTGACTCCGAGTTCCAGCAGAGTGAGTTTTTAAGCGTTTGAGAAGAATGCCTTTGTCATTAATCTGGAGACTTGGCCCACAACATCCACAATTCACCAGGGTGCCAGTAAGTAGCACACAGGTGTTCTCTTACATTTCAGAGGGCCAGTCAGCTCTGTGGTTCACATTTCTCTCACCGCGAGGGTGTAGCCTGAAATAAAATCCGAAATAAATGGACGGTGGTTGGGGCATAGATCTCACCATTCTGTGTTGAGTTCCTCCTTGCACATTTTACATCTCCCAAATGATTCCTCATTTATTTACAGTGCCATGCACTGTATGTTGGGGCATCTCACTCTCTCAAAATGCACTTAGTGGCTCAATGTTTGCCATTCACACTTCTTCCATTCACAGACCCCCATCAGTTTTGTGTGAGAAGATCTTCCTCGATGCCGAGATGGCATCTGCCACTAAGGGGATAGGAGCTGCTCCATTGTCTAGGCACCATTATAAGGGCAGCAGTAACATTTGCAGACTCACATGCTTTCAAGGGTCCTTGACAGGATGCTAAAGCTACTCATCAGATAATTTCTTTTTCGACCATTACCTTTTTTCCTTGGAGCGTGTAGGAGTCACGCACGTAAATTAACCAAGGCATTTTCCTGGAAACAGAGATAAACTAGAGTGATGGGAAAAACGGGAGGCAGGAGAGCTGTTCAAAAGGTCAAGGAAAAGGGGTATGCAACCCCACCCTCAACCCATCCATCAAATAAAACAAAAAAAAGCAAAACACAATTCCAGCCTTTCAATGCAGGCATTGTCATCATAACTCAAGCTTTCAAAAGACTGCGTTCACGCTCGCAAGACCCCACACTCTGAACTCTCCTTAGTGTCTCGTTAAGTCGTAGGGCTGATGTGGCCTGTCACATTGGGTTCACTTGCAGACTGTTAGTTACTTTTCACTGTTTGTCAAATCAAAGCATTTCCGACATCTACATTCTCTCTGATTTGGAGTCATGTTAAGGTTAGACTCAGAGTAGAATCAGACTCTCATTGTCTGTCTTTTAAAATCCACTGGCACACATCATCATTTCCCCCACTTCCTGCCCTGCTCCATCAGCACTCCCACAGCCACCCCCCGTCCCCACCACACACACGCACACGCACACGCACACGCACATGCACACGCACACGCACACACACACTCACACTCACACACACACACGCACACGCACTCACACACACAAACGCGCACGCACACACACACACACACACACACACACGCACATGCACACACACACACACACTCGCACACACTCATTGCAGTTGCTTAAAAAGATGAATGGAGAGTGGCAGGAAGCAGTCAGATATACTCCATTATACTCCACACACACACACACACACACACACACACACACACACACACACACACACACACACGAGGCGGCATGTATTTATTAACCTTATCAACATAGCTATGGGCAACTTGTCACATCGTGCTCAAGAAGCCGCAGATGCTCTCTCCGGGGCGAGATAGGAGCTGTAGCTGGCGTGTGGTGGCGGTGGCGTTGATGCATCGAGAGGAAACCTCAAGGTGAGCCTTCATAAAATAATGTCCTTCAGGCACAGGGGCCTCTCTAAGCTGTCCTTAAGCCCAAGCCAGCTGCCGTAGCCATCCGACATGCCCCAGTGAGATCACCTCCATTCCAGACCTTCACTGCTGATTGCCATCTCTCCTTAAGTCCTCCCCGTCTTTGAGGGATGCGACACCCAGGCAGGGAGCAGAGTTTTGCCAGATTGGGCGGACTCCCGTCCAGTTGCACTGTTTAGGATAACTGTCTGCTGGGAAAAAAGGCATTGAGTGGGTTTCTCTGTAGATTCATGGCCATCGAAATCAGTAGAATGTAGATATAATTGGGTGAGATTTAGTGCCATTTAGTGAGCTTTTTTTGGGGTGCTGGAAATCGACAAATCTGGCAACCCTGGCAGAAAGGGTGAGGAATAGCCGATCTCTCCCTCCGTCTCTACCTTTCAGTCTCTTTTTTTTGCAGGGAGTATGGTGACAGGCAGGCATGTGGTGATGGGATGAAACAGTTTCTTACCCTTGAGGTGAAAAACCCAAATTCTGGCCTTTGTGACAGGGCGGGGGGTCTGAGTTGTCATCCCCCAGTCATTCAAGTGGCATTACAAAGTCCTCCTTTTTCTCCCCACAAAGTCGTTCTTTGACTCCCTTATTATTATGTGCAAACGGGGAGACGCCACAGGTGCGTGCGTACCCTTTGGTCTGCCGCCACTGAGGTGAACTTCAAGAGTTGGCGGGCGAGTTGCGTCTTGCTCAGCACGCGGCGCGGCTTCGCGAGTTAGTTCATTAGTTTGCAGGATGCGAAAGGGAAGGAGACGGCGAATGGGAACGGCAAAGCGGAGAGAGAGAGAGAGAGAGAGAGGGAGAGAGAGGGAGAAGGTGGTGGATGACGAAAATGGGAAATGAGAACAGAGAAAGCGAGAGAAAGAAAAAAAAACAGAGAAGGACATAGAGAGTACAGAGAGAAAATAGAGAAAAGACAGAGAGGGAAGGGGAAGAGGAAATGAGAAGCAGCTCCACCTCCAGCTGTGTGAGGAGAAGAGAAGAGAAGAGAGGGGAGCAGTACGGAGGAGTGCAGAGCGGAGCAGAGACTAACACCCAGACTCCGACTCCAACACCACTACAGCCGGCTCCACATCCCTGTTAATGGGAGCAGGTGCTGCTGCTACTACTGCTGCTGCTACTGCTGCTGTGTCGGCCGCCGCGCTGGCCTCCCGTCGCCACTTCCTCCCGCACGATCTGCACGAGCGATGGGGAGGCCGGGCTTAATGAGCACACTGCAACAAGACCATCCACAAGTCTGACAGAAGAGACACACATATACACGCACATATGCATATACACACACACACACACACACACACACACACACACACACACACACACACACACACACACACACACACACACACACACACACACACACACACACACACACACACACACACACACAAGCACACAAGCACACATGTATATATGCAGATACACGTACACCCCCCCCCACACACACACACACACACACATACACGTTCACATGATGCACACTACACCTCTTCCATCTTCACTTGCGGAGCAGCGCCTACTCATCTCTGAGCTTCGCCTGCCGTGATGTGACTGCTGACTGCTGGGTCTCTGGCTAATCTCTTAATGTTTCTGCAAGCCACTCCTAACAGACATCTCGCTATCATCGTCTTTTAATGGCGATCCCTTTCTCATGGACGTCAGAAGACCAGTAGACTGGCGCTGTAGGACAATGAGGCACGCGGGGGGGCCTGGAACGAGAGCAGCAGGAGCGGCCGGGCCAATCATAAGACCTGGAGCGAAGCAGGCGCTCCGAATATCAAACAATGTATGTCTTCATACTGACATTCACGCACCTCTGAGTGCATCTTTCAATATAGTGTGCACAGCATGAAAACGTATTCAGTACAGTAGACACGCACACACACACACACACACACACACACACACACACACACACACACACACACACACACACACACACACACACACACACACACACACACACACACACACACAACAAAAGTACACACACAACAAAAGTACACACATACACATCATATAGCACAGCCTCATGGAATGCCTTAAAGCAACCTTGCGTAAGGAGCCCATTGGATAAAGGAAGTGGGGTATGGGGATGGTGGTGAGGTAGAAGGGCAGAGGGAGGCAGAGGGGTGTGAGGAAAGAGGAGCCAGAGGGATCAGGGTAGAAGGCTGCGTTGTGTTGCGTTGTGATGTGCTGTGTTGTGTACGCCACTGCAGTATATGAGAGAGCTCCATCAGCTGGAGATGGCCCATGAGGTGTGACTCTGTGGGACTCCATAGCGCTCTGCCCTCCCCTCCCCAGTTGCCCTCCCCTCCCCTGCCCTACCCTGGATGGGCTCCCTGAGCTGTGACCCTTATTGGGGGTAATGGCACGAACCTCTATTAGGTTGAAAAATACACATGTTCATTCCTGAATGACCCCTCCAACACAAAAACACAAAAAACACACAGACACACATACGCATACAGTACACACACACACACACACACACACACACACACACACACACACACACACACACACACACACACACACACACACACACACACACACACACACACACACACACACACACACACACACACACACAGAGTCAGAGAGGGGTAAAGCAATAATGGGGTCTGTGATAAAGACGAGGGCAGAGGGAACACGAAGGAATGACAAAAAGTCAATTCCTGTCATCATCTCTGTTTTTTCCTCTCTCAATCTTTTCCCTCTGTCATCTCCGCCACAAGTCCCGCCGCTGCTTTTACTGTACGCACCTGAAGGAATGCCCCTTTGAAGGACTGCCTGCACTGTCAGGAGTCGTGTAGGCTACCGCTGTTTTAATGCCACTCTAATAACCCACGTTTGCATTTGTGGTGGCGGTGTAAATGTTCAATGGCTTCATTTATTCCGGGAGGTTTACAGTTGTTTGTGTTTGCTTTTCTGGGAGTAGCTGTAGCTGCCATATGTGTACAGTAAACACGCGTTGAATTATTGAAATCATTGCCGGATGATTTTTTAATGATGTGTCGGTTGAACCTCAGAGCCCTTGTTGTCTCTTCTACGTGTTCCTGTGTTCTCCTTGCCCAACAAATCTCCTGTGGTTCTCCCTGAGCCCGACCCTGCACACAAGTCATGGCATAGATTCTGCAGCTCTAGTTACAATATTCTTGTAACTAGTAAAGGGTTTGAGTCCCCAGCCAACTCCTGGCCTCAGCTCTGGCTCCATCTCGAGCTCTCTTGCTCTGGAGTTCACGGCTATGGCCGGCGAGTCCGCCAAACTTGTTCAGCCAAACCTCTATGCAGCCCTGCATTAAAGGGTGCGTCATGCTGAGTGATTTGATCTAAATGGGAGATTTCGGAGGGATTATCATTGCTATACGTGTTTCTAATGCGCCGTGGTTATTGCTTATCGACGCAAACGTCCTTCAGCCCACTTTTAGCCTACTTGGCAGTATTCTGCCCCTGCTGCTGCAGATTACTGTGACGTGACGAGACTTGATCCCAGTGTGTGTGTGTGTGTGTGTGTGTGTGTGTGTGTGTGTGTGTGTGTGTGTGTGTGTGTGTGTGTGTGTGTGTGTGTGTGTGTGTGTGTGTGGGTGGGTGGAGTCTGTGGCGAAGCACTGTGTGAAGAAGCTACGTCATCCTGAATGCAGACGCTCGCTTGCTCGCTGGCGATATGCACCCCAGATTGCTACCTGTCATGTTATCACCTGACCCATGATACCTGGAGCTGAGAGATTCTCGGAGGCGAATGCTGGATGCCAGCGGTCCTCAGGCGGGCTCGTTCAATCATATCTCTCTAGGGGCGTGGCCTGCACTTTGAGATGCAGACAGGGCTGTACTTGGCAGGCAATCGGCCATGTATAAAGAATCTCTATTTTGTAAGCCTGAAATGGAATTATATTACCTTGCTTCAATGACAAATCCTCCCACAATTTTTGCAGACCTTTTCAGAGGCATTTCCACTGCTCGAATACAAATGGGTTTGCATCTTCCCCTGATAAGAAGACAGGGACAACATAATATGCTATGACTTCCCACCTGTTATGTCAGAGTTTTATAAAATAATTACTACTACACAACTGGTTATAGACTTCAAAATAAACGTATGGCAACGGATTGCGCTCAACCAGAGGATGTTTTTGTCCCACCAAATCTCATTTTTTCTTGTCAATGTCTTTCACTGTCCTGTACAATGAAAGGCAAAAAGCCAACACCGAAACAAAAAAACCCTATATAAAAATGTCATTAGTTATTTGCCATTATCTGCGTCTCATCTGAGTAGAACTTATTATTGCTATTTTTGATACTGCTAAGTGCTAACACAGTCGTAAATTAAATCTTAAATTAATTATCCAAATAATGTAAAATGCTCTGTAATGTGAATAAAACTGAAACATATAAAGAAAAAAGTGATTTTTAAATGAGCAATTCCTCATACACACAGGTAATTTACATAATAATTTCAGGTTATTATGTATTATGTTCAAGATGTGAAATTGTAAAAAAAAAAAAACTGTAGTTTGGACAGAAGTTTTTATTAAATGCTAAATGGAATAATCCATTACAATTGATGAACAAGCTTGTGTCCAACACGGTCACTACAAAGCCAGCCTGGCATCCCACATTGAGTCCTTAAACCATAAACCAGGAAGTGAGACTTAACAGAAGCAATATTCTGTGACAGAAGAGAAGCAACAGAATGCTCATCATGCTAAAAAAAGAAATCATTAAAACATAGTAATGCATTTTGCATCCTAATTAAGTGTTGGGTTAATTAATTTCTCCGGTACCGATGCTGCCCGTTAATGTCAGATCTTATCGATGCTCCAGCCTTTAAAAATATAGCTCCAGGGCCTGTTTTGTACAAGCTCTCAGTACCCATCCCTACCTCTGATCCTGTCTTTTCCATCGTCTCTCCCGATTTTTTTAAACATGGGATGGGAAACACAGGATCAGAAGGGATGTGGAGAATCTTAACTCATGTGTGTACAGTCTGTAGTACAGACTCTTGCTGTCTGCCACAAGACTTGCTATTACATTTTAGTGTTTGAAATAATCTGGACATCAACACCGCCTGTGCTGTAGCGCTATCCCTATCTGCGCTATCGGCCGGACCCTGTCTGTAATCTCTGCCTCCCTTCCTCTGGGTCCTCCCCGCTGCTGCAGCCAGCCCCCCGACTCACGGCAGATAATCAAACCGCAGCTCCACTGCTGTGCCACTGAGCCCATGGGGGGGTGGTTGTGAGTAGTGCAGTCCATGTTTGTTCGGGCAGGCCTCCTGTGGTGTTAGCTTTGCCTCAAGGTTAGCTGCATTGGCCCTCCACCCCACCTCACCCTCCACCAACCCACCTCTGCGTTCCCCTTCTCAAAGCCAAAAAAACCCACTCCTCTTCATCTCATCTCCGAAAAGCACAAACAATATCTAGAATGCCTCTGTTTGAACATTTGTATTTCCAGCTATGCACTGTAATTGCTTTTTTTGTTACCAAGACATCCCCAAATCTCAACAGCATTATTAATGTACCTTCACACACACCATCAATAAGTGTTTCTGACTTGGATTTTGTCTCATGTCTCACTGCGCTGTATGAGATCCTGTGCTTCAGGCGTCTCACTCCAGGAAAAAAAACACACACAAAAAAAGGAAAATCCGTTAAGACTTTGATGCACTTGCACTTAACAGCCCAAATTGCTTGATGGAATTTGTCAACCCAAAGTTGACACAATCTGACCTGGTCATGGACAGCTTTTGCAAAGTTTAAAGAAAAAAAAAATCCTCGCCTGTTGAGAAGAAGGCTCTGGGATTCCCTGCGGGGTTGGTTTAGCTTAGATGGTGTATTCCTGGGATTACCGTTTCCTTGTTAGGATTAGCAAATTGCTGATTGGGTTGATCTAATTCTTCAGCATGGAGAAGGCATAGCTCTTGATGTTTTAAAGATTTATTTTAATACATTTCCCCCTTGTGTGGAAACAAATTAACAAGACCTTTACAGCCATCAATACATAGGACAAGACTGAGTCTCCTTCCTTATGCATTGGTACACATCTGCCATGAGATATTCTCTTAATCGAAACAGGACCGCAAAACTTTCCGATTGAAAATGGGGGGGGGGGGGGGGTAGTTGTGTGTTGCATCCTGCTGTAATTAAGGATGGGGGTGTGGACAGCAAATGTTTGCAAAGATGTTTGTGAGGCACCTAGGAGCAATAGAAGAAAAAGGAAAAGAAAGGTCACAACGGCTTTGTTTTTCTTTTGCCCAAGAAAGGCTTCAGGCCATACGGTGATTTGTGAAGTTGCTCTCCTCATGCTTAGCATATAAATTCGCCCAGTCTCAATCCTCCCCTCAGCAGGTTGCATCAGTAGCTCTCCACTCAATACGTCAAAAGGATGAACATAACTGATTTATAAAAGATTTAAACTGCGCCCGGACCAACTGAACCAATAAAATGGTGTGTAGATGGTATAAAGTATTAAAGTTGAAATTGCCACAGTTGAGATTCAGCAGTGTGACTTAAGTCTACCCTAGACAACCAGCATCTCGGCTAGTAGCTGCCAACTGTTTCGTTGGCAGAGATTGGATGCTTTGGTAGTCTTAAATGCTTAATGCTACTGTCCCCAATACATTTAAAAAAATAATAATCTGTCATTACTTCAGAATCAGTCAACAGAGACATGGCAGCAACCTAGAGTTGTCATTTTGCTTGCCTCTGTTTCTTTTCCCCTTCTCCTCCTGTCTTTCCTCCCATCTCCTTCCTTGTCTGTGTATTGTGTTCACTGACGTGTAAAATTATTCAGGAACAGAGGGATAGATTTCTCCCTGGAGAATTGAACCGCTGGGTAAGGCCTTTGTGCTAGTCCATTGTAATCGACTGCAGGTTTATTTACTGGATCTGTATGTGTGTGTGTGTGCGTGTGCGTGTGTGTGTGCGCGTGTGCGTGTGTGTGTCTGTGTGCGAGTGCATACGTGCATATGAGTGATTCTAAGATTCGCCTGCGCTTTAGGTAAAAGCAAAATGTCAATTATCAGTATTTTTTTCAAGTAAATGACCTAGATGTTTACATAGTGTATATATTTAAGTTTCCAAACAAATAAATTGCCAAGCTTAATCTTAAATCATTTGATAAATACTCTAATGAAAGCGAACATTTGCTTGATTATTTTGTCAACAGTGTTATGGACAAATACTATGTCATTTCAAACATATATAAAAATACTACAGAGTTGAAACAACATACGTTTGAAAGTGCTTATGTCCCTTAGCATTAATGTTGTCAGTAATCTGTGCAACTGATATAGAAATGTGATTGTTGAGCTTTATAAGTAGGATTTTATTATTCACTGTGATACAGACTGACACATTTTTCAATATAAATCCCTGTAACGTCTGATTTGAATTTAGTCACCCTCCTTACACAAGACTTCCTTCTCCAGAGATAATCCCTAGTGTCTGTTCATAGGATTTTTCCAACACATAAGGGATCAATAGCACAAAAACACTTTCAAAACAGTCAACCGTGTTACTCAACTGTGTTACGGTCAACAGTGCAGGGGAACAAGTTGGCACTTTTCTAGGAGAAAAAAACAGCAAACAAACCCATCTCCCTAGAACACAAATTATTTTGTTTGTATACATTTGCAAAAACATACTCCTCCTCAACTGTCATAGCTAATTGTAACACCATTGACGGTAACACGGCTTGACATTTCAGCCATTTTTATGGTGTTCCACCACAACACCTTAATCAATTAATGTATTTGTATGCTTTATCTGTGTTTTTCTACATGTGATTTTTTCTAATTCAGATTCTTATGAATATGTGGATAACACAGTTGACAGGCAATTTTCCCGCTATGAGAACATGAAAAAGAATGGATTAAATTATGGAAGGATGGAGCTCAAAACTTACCAAAAAGTCTTCCCATATCCTGCCAAAGAGGTTATGACATCACGTGATGTTATTCGTATGGCCTAAGACCAAACCATTACTGATTTATGGAGGGGGTTTCAGACCGTGACACGGTTAACATAGTTGTCATGGACACACACAAAATGCCAAATGTCATGTATAATGGAAAGGACAGTGGTCTTTCTGACAGTTTTGTCATATTGTGATGATTACTGTGAATCAACATTTGCAATCGTCTTGGGCAAAACAAGTTTCTTTACATGCTAATATGAAGACTGAATCTGACATTTGGAAAACAGGACGGCATGAAAACGCCCAAAACCAGTATTAAATATTCATTCTTGCTGAGGGAAATAATGCCATGTCTACACTTTCTGTATTATATGAAAGATAAATGTGTGCTAATGTCCAAAACATCATTGGATGCAGTTAATAGTTAGTGGAATTGGCAAATAAAATCCATGGACTTAAAAGCGCAGACGAATCGTAGAATCACTCATACATGTATGTCTGTGTGTGTATGGGTGAGCGATGTGTGGCCAAGCATGCAACCGTATCTGTGCATGTCTGTATGTGTACACACACACACACAATTCCATTCTTGTATTCTATTTGTGTGCCACAACCTTAAATGTCAGTTTTTTTTTATCATTGTTCATTTTATTGTTTTAAGAATCATGTGATCTACACATTTTTCCAAGGTCTGTTCTGAATCGTAAAATGTAAAATAAAGAAAACACACAATTACATAAAAAACACACAGTTACATAAAACCCTTCAGAGATCTTGTTCTTAGGTCATTACATCCGGAGAGCATATGTATATATGCATGTATGCATGCATGTAGTATACAGTACACTAAATGCGTTAGTCCTAACATGGTTCACTTGAATGCACATTTACTGTACTGGCTGCCTACACTGAGTAGTCCCCCTCAGTCGGCCCTGTGTCCTACTTGGATTGCAATTCCTGTGAGGAGTTCATCACCAATTTACGCATAGTGTACTCTGATGGGATACTACTCTCCTACATTAGATTTGATTAAACATACATGACCGCCGGTTCAAAATCAGTGAACGCAGAGGAGTCCCTTTAGAAAGTACTCCTGTCCTAGTTCTGACAGGGTAAACTGTTTGTAGCATGGTTAACACTTGTATCAAGCCCCTTTGTAAAAACACATAGTAGACACAACACAATAGCGATAGAGGGTACAGTACTTTCAGGTGCCTCTGAAAATGAAGTTGAGAATATCTAATGCATGTATATGTTTTGAGTCAGTTTGTCATTTCCTCTGAGTGGGCAGCAAACATTTGCTTTCATACACAAATAGTCACATTCAAAGGGATTCAATTGTTGGCAAACAAACATCGACGGCAGACAAAGAGTTCAGACATTGTAACAGTCTGAAATGTTTGCATACAAGTACAAAGGCAAGTATTGTATTTCACCTCTGTTAACTGATTGAACACACTTTTCATCTCTTGATGACATATTTATATTATAGTTATATATGTAGTGTGTTTAACAGAACAGGCTGCGAATTCTAACCAGATTGTGATAAAAGGAACATAGAACTGACCAGTCTGACCTCCCAGACCATTATTTAATTCGTCAAGATTTTAACCATTGAAGCTGTTTGATAAGGAAAACAAGGAAATTCAAAATGATGAGAAATTATTAGGATAAGGGAGAGAGAAAACAAAAAGTTGCTGAGAAGAAAATAGTAATTTTGTTGCATGATGAAGTATTTCTACAAATGCAGAGCAAATAGGGGAGATAGGATGAGGCTGAGAAGTGAGTGCAGAGGAGTAGAGACCTTCAACGTGTCTCTGTGGACATGTGCCAATCTCACGCTCTATCTGTGATGGGCAGCTTGTGGCCTGTCAGCTCCCAGACGAGAGCTCTACCGAGTTGTGGCCTAATCTGATATCTCCGTGCTTAATTGTCACCTCCCGCCCTGGCTGGCCTGGCCACCGGGCCTCAGTGGAGGGAGCTTGGGGCCACTAGATACATGCCCTTGACCTTCCCTCAAGAGAGTCTGCCTTTTATCACTAGTCCAGCCATGTTTCAAGACCACATGGTCATCAGCATTGCTTGTGCCCTTAAAGGAGTAGCTTGGGGCTCATAGGAATAGACAGAGTGAAATCAAAATGTCTGAATGAAGGCCTCAGCAAAAGCCAAAGATAGTTACTCTACATCTGGGATAATAGAAACAAAGGGGTGGGGGTGGGGGTGGTTTAAAATGTCTACCAACTAAAAAATAAAAGTAAAAAATATATAAATAAATAAAAACATGAGTGATGACGTGGAAGAAGAATGTTGATGCAGGTTGTTAGCACAGCATCAGAGCTCCCTTTATGAGCACAATAAAAGACCCTGGATGCTTACCGCTGACAGACACACAACTCTCGCTCCCTCTGCCACCAGGACCCGAGAGCCGGGAAAGCAGGTGTCCTGCACTGAGCGCCGCTCTCTGCTCCACCACCCCCCCGCTTAGCATTTACGAGATCTACACATCAAACCATCTTTGGCAGCATGACAAGGCGGCTTGCAGACGGGCAGTTAGCGGGCCCTGTCACGGTGCACTGGTCTGGGTCTGAGCGAGCGAGGATCCATCAGAGGCAGTGAGGACAGTTGTACGAATGCTAACCCTCTGTTAGCGGTGCAGTGGGGAAGGCTGCTGACATCTTAATTGACAGGCAGAACGGACAGAAGACAGAGGTCCAAGAGTTGGCTCACACTTGGTGGACAGGGATAATGGATGGGCTGTTTTTTAACATGTAGTGTGGAGCAGCGAGGGATTATTGTTCAAAAAGTGCTTTATTCTTAATTTACTTTGTGTGTTCGTCAATCTGAGAAGCACGGTAAGCATACAAATTACTCTCTTACATTCAAAGCACGGTGATGCAAGAGATGGTGCAATTTTATTAAGTAGAGTTCATTCAAAAATCATCCTTTTTTAAGGTCATGTATGGGCTCCGTCTATTACTTACCAGTAAAGTTTTCTGTGAACTATCTCTAATATCCATTGCTTATATAGAAAAGTGTGGGTAGCAGCATAGCAGACCTGCTTTCTGGTTCATTTGGACACATTGTTGTTTTTCCCCACTCATACGAAAACGCCCTAACAAAATACAACAACACTGCACCAAATCCTTATCCTCGCCCGAGGAAGCTGTCTTGGTATGGCTGCAGCTAGCCTAAATGGAGCTGATCCTAAAGTGAATGCTAAATATGTGTCTGGAGGTCATGGGTATTACAATAACAAGGCCTAATCCAGTTATGGGGGAAAGAAGATCTTAATTACATTAGTAATCAGTGTGCTGGATTGAGGCGTGATTAAACAATCCAGACTGTGACCTTTGACCCCGACTCATCCTCTTGAAAAGAAGGCTGAAGGTCATGCTAGGGTTTATGGGGGAATGGGGGGTTGGACTTTATTTGGACAGCACAGAAAAGAGTGGCACAGGAAACGAGAGGCATAGAGAGACGGGGGAGGTTCGGGAAATGACCTCGGGCAGGAATCGAACCCTGGTCCACGGTGCAGTGCCTTAGCGTTTGTGTCACGGCTGGGCCCATGCTAGCTTTTTTTGTTCAGCTTTTCGTCACAGCAGATGCTGATGCTCCGTTGTCGGTGAAACTCAATTCATGCATATATTTCAGGATGAGGGTATAGTTGATTCGGTCAGTCTGAAGGTCCTCGTGTTGAGTTGGAAATTGATCGCTTTTTCTTTTTCGCAATACTTTTTTGTCTTTCTTTTCAGTCTACCCTTGTCCTTTAGCAGAACCTTCTGCCCTCATTAAAAATCTGCAGAGTAGTCTCACATATTCACATGCACACACACACGCACACACACCCAACCACACAGGCACACTCTTTCTCTCGCTCTCGCTCTCGCTCTCTCTCTCTCTCTCTCTCTCTCTCTCTCTCTCTCTCTCTCTCTCTCTCTGTCATACACACACACACACACACACACACACACACACACACACACACACACACACACACACACACACACACACACACACACACACACACACACACAAATGCACACAATGTCATGAGAAATTGTATACATTCGGTGGAATCCGTAGTCGCTGTGAAGTCCCTACTGCCAGGCACTTTCTGGAGTCATGTTTACATAATTAGTGTATGTTCCCAGTGCCTCAGCGCTTTCCAAGACTGAAAAGGTTATTCTCCATTACCAAGCCTAGGGAGGCAGCCTACCATGGGCTGCAGTAGGGGGAATCAAGTAGAGAGGTCTAGCTAGCCTTCAAGCCCCTACTCCAGACCTCCACCTACCCCACCTCTTCACACTCCTACGGTTTCCATCACTGGACTCATCACTTCAGTCAGCTGTGGTGGGTTGGTTTTAGTTGGGTTGAGGTCTACCCAGCCATCTCACTACTTCTGTGTGTCTGTGTCATGGAGCACAAGACAGCAATTCACTGACAGCCAAAAACATGCTATTGGAATGATCTGGTGTCATGAACCACATGTGGGTGCTCGGAGCTCTGTCAGCCATTTTGAGTTCTGTCAGGTCGCTGTGGCAATACACCCCTTTGTCCTCAAGCTGTCAGAGTTAAGGGAACGGGGGAGGTACTGTAAACTTTTTGGAGTCAACAGGGAAAGATGGCATGTTTGTCTACCTTCTGCTCTGGTATAGCAAAAAAAAAAAACGCAAATGCAGCCATGTTTTGAGGGAGTGACGATGGCAGCTCAAGCCCAGCTGAAGGCAAGATTCTCTGTGATTGAGGGACACTATAAGTTTATCTTTGACAAGGGCCTCTGTGTTTTTCTTTCCCATCCCTGCGGAACGAAGAGCGGAAAATATACTGTTGTTTTCGCTTCCTGAAGCCAACGCTACAGCTCTTAATTATCGCTAATGGACTGATTTATCAAGTCGGCAGTGGCGTGCACTGCTCCTCGTGACAGGCTCCGCTCAGCAGCGCGAGGCAGGGTGATGGAGAGAGATGGGGGTGAGGCTTTCTGGGTGAGTCAGTTTTTAAGAAGGCGCACTTGTGCTACATGCCCAGGTCATGTCATCTCAACCGAGAATCGCACTTCGTACATGCCCGATTCTGCAACTGTCTCCCACAGAGGGTTTCTGACAGATAAAATGGGGGATTGTTTACATAAGTCTTAGTCATTGGCCTTTCTCCTGTCAAAACATTGCCTGACACAATTGGCAGCTCGATGGCGATGACAAAAACAGAGGGGAAAACAACACATGAAAAACAAGCCTCAGCACCGAGAGAGCTGCCATGGCCTAATTCGCGATTCCGTTATTGTCATTCAGCTCGATGGCATTTGGGGCTTACCATACCGGTGCCACGTGGTATTTCGGGCCTGTCGTTAACTCAACATTAACTTTCCCAAAAAGCACTTTTTTGTCTGTCAGCACATATAACCCAGGTGTCTTGGGAGGACAGGTTAGCTAAAAGGCAGAGGTGAATCTGCCATTGGATTCATGCATTCTAAAATATTTTCAGCCGTCGTTGAAGGGGTTGTCTCAGAGACAAAGTTGGCCACAGAAATATTTATGAGAGGTGGGCGGCTAAACCGGTAATCCCTCTTGTGTGCAGATTTAGTTCTGTGCATTATCCATCTCCCACTCAGGCATAGTAATCATGTTTTGTGGCACAAAACAGCCAATTGTGCGCTTGTCAACAGGGTTACTAAGAATGGGTTAAACTCTGCAAGGGGGCTCGAGGGAGGGAATAGTTGGGTGGCATTCTCTGCTGTTAACAGAAATAGATGTCTGTATTGTGTTAGTGCTTGGGCTGCCTGTTTTGCATTAACTGTGAAACCCAACCAGTTAGAATGAAACTCAATATTTCTGGGAGATGGTGCATGTTAGATACATATGGATTCAGTTGTTTTGTGCTGCTATAATACTGTATGTGTAGCCTCGAGAAGATACTATAAGCAACATCACTTTAATAACTCTCAATATTGGAAGAATTGCACACATACGTATTCGCATGATACAATGCATTCCCTATACATTACAGCACATGTAGTGTTGCTCTTGATGAAATGATGTGGAGTACTTCATACATGCTTAACAGAGAAGTCTGACCCAGCTTTGGAGATCAGCCTTGTAAAATATATATTTTTGTATTTCATCAGAGACTTTCAACAGGCACATCACAGGGTACAGACTGTGCTGAGAAGTGTTCTCTTGTAACTCGACTGAATTTGAAACAATTTCTGGTCATAGCCTCCTGCTGTAGTGCTGTACTGCCATCAGCGCCACGGTAAGGTAAACATAAAGCTCACCAGGGTGCCCCGATGCACCAGCGAGGAAATGAGCAGCAGACACATTTCTCTCAGAGCCTAGTCGATTCATACTGTAGTAGTAGCACTCACAGGTCTTCTGGATGCTCCAATCCCCCTCCCCCCAACCACACTCTATCCCTCCTCCATTCCTCCCCCATTCCCTCGCCATGCCCCTACCGCCAAGCATTGCATCAGAGAGGAGTGTTCTTCCTCCCCAATGGTTTCATTCTCATTTCCAAACTGCATCCTCCATCCATTTTTTTCTCTTCTCTTTTTGCTGTGCTATCCAGCTTTCGGGATTACTGTTATTTTAAAGAGGAGGCCTTTGGAGGCCTGCGCTCGCCTTTCCCCGTCGTTGTGTGTGTTTGGTTTGCGGCCACATCCGATCAATATCACTTGCGTGAGCTGCCAGCATGGAGGCCAAATTCCCCTGTCTAATTACAGAGATGGGCTCTGGGAGACCCTCGTGTCAGTGTGTTTACTTCCATGTTTATTTTTAATCCTGGCACCCGAGCCCAGAGCCAAGGCTTGCCTGGGGCCTGCCCTCAGCACACGCCTTCTCCAACAGACGGCACTGCCCACTCTGCCAACGATTAGTGTAAAGTCGGCGTTGTCCATATTTGTAAAAATAAACTGTCTTCTTAAATGATTAGCAGGGCTACAAATGGTAAGTGCTCCACCAGAAGGCTGCCGCTTCATGCGTCTTTATGTATCATTTATTCTTCTTCATTTTTAATCCCCTACCCCCTCTGTCTTTCTGCGCTGAAATATTTCATGTGTTTTGAGAGCAGCAAGTAATAATTGCTAATTAGACCTTCAGGCTCCTGTGCGGAGTGAGAATCCCTTGCATGGAGACCCGGGGTTGTCTGACGTGTGCGGCATACCACACATGGCAGCCAAACCGCTGCTTTTTTCCATTTCAACAAAGCGCATAATCATTCCATCAGTAGGTGTGAGCAGAGAAACAAAATGTTGCCGCTCGGCTAGGATGATCATCAGTTTTCCATTTCAAAGTGAGGCAGAGGTCTTGGTTTTTGTTTAGTGGTGGTATTCACCCCTCCTCTCTCCCTTACTTCCACTGCAACATCCACGCTCATAGACCTGTCGGCTGTGATTTTGTTTCCTTCTCAGGCGCTTCGTTTGATCCTTGTCAAATCACCCGTTCGTTCATTCGTTTGCTCGCCGGTTCGTTCAAAACCCAGAACGTGTTGGAGGCTCTGTTCTGAAACGAGAGCGGGGGTATTTGTGGGGTTGACAGAGTGAGACAGGCAGGGTTGTAAGCTGAGATCCAGATGAAGCCCTTGGCCAAGCTGCGTGGCCGCAGATGAAAGCACGATACGCCTCTGATACGCTGATCAAAGCCGCCCAGCGCAGGACACCAAAGTGGCACCTGGAATTCCAATGGAAGGTTTCCATATTCCATGTGAAAGGGAGGTGGAGTAGCCAGTCAGTCACACCTATGTAAGCCAATGCCTGAAGTGTTTGTGTTGGTGTATTCAATTATTTGTGAACATCAGAGTGCTTATCTCCTCCTGGGCATGCTTTTTTCACCCTTTAAAAGGACAAAAAAGAAGCTAATTAGGATAGATTAGCTACGTTAGCATTCTAGCAGACACTGTTGTAGCTATGACAAGGCCTTGGGGGGTTTGACTCCTCTTAAAAAAAAAAAAGCCTCTGAATTCTCTGTGTGTGTGTGTGTGTGTGTGTGTGTGTGTGTGTGTGTGTGTGTGTGTGTGTGTGTGAGAGAGAGAGAGAGAGAGAGAGAGAGAGAGAGAGAGAGAGAGAGAGAGAGAGAGAGAGAGAGAGAAAGAGAGGGGGGGGGGTGTCTGTGTGTGTGAGAGAGAAGGGGGGAAGTGTTGGGTGTTGGGGCCTTGGAGCCTTGGAGTGCTAGACCAGGATTCCATCCAATTAGCTGAGAGCAAATGGTAGTATGCAGATATGGAGACATAGATGTTTTGTTTATCCATGAATTTTGAAAGCTACAACAAAAAGAGGACTGGTATTATATGTAAAAGTGTGTAGCCCCTAAGATCTATCAACATGTCAAATACCTTTTCCAAAATATTTGGATCTTGTACCCTGTTGCTTGTCTCTTGGATCCAAATAAAAGTAATCAAATGTGTGTGTGTGTGTGTGTGTGTGTGTGTGTGTGTGTGTGTGTGTGTGTGTGTGTGTGTGTGTGTGTGTGTGTGTGTGTGTGTGTGTGTGTGAGTGTGTTTGCGAGAGAGAGAGTATGACTTCTCCAGTGACCTGTGAGGTTAAAACGCAATTGAGTTGTCCGTCAGGCGTGCAAACTCCCTTGCAATTAAAATGTGGTCATCATCTCACTCTGACTGGCTAATGGCAGATGGCATTGGCCCCCACTCTGAGCTATTTTAGTGTATCACACGTGACCTATTCAAGCTTCACAGAATGATCAAAAATAATTGGTGATTCACCCATTTTCAAATGATTATTCTTTAAATATATATTTTCCTGAAACATCCCAAAAAGGAAATGTAGCTGGCATCGCCCCCGGAAGCTTTTGAGAGATGATTAGACATGTGTCATATGCTGAGTGACAGGTCATCGCTCATCGGCCTAATACGATGGCTGTGATGGTCACCTCTCCCATGGCCATCATGAGATGAGTCTCCCCATGTGTCCTCCTATCTCTCATGGCCTCCCTGCAGCTGATGACAGTGTGGTCACCTATCATCGCACGGCACTGCTCCCATGGCTAAAGTGTGCCTGTCTGCCACCTCAGTTGAGAAATGTGAAAGGATGATGAGTAACACTTATGGGTGGCATGCCACCACCGCCCTGAATTATATGTGTGAAAACCTGAGATTTTTAGCGAAAGGAGACATGTCGAAGTCTGGTACAGTCCTTACTTTCTGTGATCCAGACCTATATGACTGACCTTCCCATACAGACATAGTACTATGATTGGATGGTATATCATGTCTCTGAACACAAGAAATAATCACAGGACTGCATGCACAAATATGAATCCATCAAATGTACAGTGAAACAGAAATAAAAAATCAAACCAACCCCCATCATCTCAAAACACAGAGGACCAAAACTATCTAATTCACTAGAGGCAATGGCATGTTCCACCCACAGTAGAGTGCAGATCAAACACCATACATATTGGGCAAATATACATGGTGTGTTGCAAAGTGAATACGCAAGTGTTGATACACTGAAACAATTTTGGAAACATTATTTTAATGTCACAAAATCTTTTGTGTTTCTTTTAAAAAAAATGCACACTCTCGTGAATCCATACCCCAAGTATATCCTGTTTTTGAACACAAAATATTGCCATGGTTACGGGTAGCAAGATCGAATTCCAGGTAAAGGTCTGGCTTCTTTCCTTCCAGTTGCCTGACAACCGTTTTAATTTAACCATTTCCATTGTTGCCAAAGAGACCAGTGACATTTTTCTTTCAAGCCCATCCGTTCCTTCCACCACCACCACCACCCACCATTCACCACACACACACACACACACACACACACACACACACACACACACACACACACACACACACACACACACACACACACACACACACACACACACACACACACACACACACACACACACACACACACATTTTCACCAATTCAGCTCCTGAAATAAACTGCCTGCAAATGCTTCAGTTTGTAACAATCCAGATGTGGTGGTTTTGAAATGTGAAAAATCAACCTGTGTAGGCTTCTGAAGTTACTGCCCAACCAATCTGTGGTTCCCTGATCTGGTTATGGATCCATTGTGACATTTGGGCCGACTAATTGGTAAATATGTAAAGCACCAACCATTTGTAGTAAATGGTATTAGATAGAACGCCCATGATGGAACTCCCGGTGCATCTCCCTGTGGTCCCTGCAGAGAAGGCTTCCTAGAGATTGGCAAACAGGAGCACTGGTTAGTGGAATGTTGACGATCAAATGATTGAAAAAGACAACTGAGAGTCTTAGCAAAAGGCGATCAAGCGCATCATGGGAAGAGAATCTGTTGCAAAATTGCTTAAAAACAAAATCATCAAAACAGACATTTCTCTTGCCTTCACCATAGCATAACCCACCGGCTTTTTCTTTTTTCGGTGTGGATACACTGGGAGTGTAGTGAAGTGAAGTGGAAAAGGGGGAGTGTAGTGAAGTGAAGTGGAAGAGGGGGGGTGTAGTGAGGAGATAGAGCTGGGAGAGGTGTAGGCAGTGAAATCCTGAGATCTGCACGTAAAAGTGCGTGTGTGTTTGTGTTCGGCGCTGGCGCTCATTAATCAGCCTGGGCTCTGCGGGCTCAGCGGCGGCGTCTCCGCTGCGTTCTCCGGTCTCCCTCCCCGGCCTGCCTGCCTGGAGATTAGCGCTGCCCGTAAACGCGTGTCAGTGAATAATTGTGCTTATTATTTTTCACATCTGAATAATTCCCCCACAATCACACTGTGATACTATTATCTTAAAGTGCAGAAACGGAGGAATCTCTGTGCTTTACAAACCACGGGGTCGTGTGCATCACAAGATGTGACGCTCCCGTATAATTCTCAGGTGTATATTTCAGGGCGTGAATCTGAACGCTGGAAGAGAGAGGGGGAAACGGAGCCACACACCGGGATATAAATTGGTGGGTTCTCGGGATTAAGGTGCAAGTATGATGTTTTTGTGAATGTCGACCCCCGCCGTGCACAAGGTTGCGTTATACCGTGTGACGGGCGAGGCGGTAACTCTGAATTGAAGGAATAAATCACCTGCCATGCCAACCCTCGCTTTTCAAAATGGGCACCGCGGTGAGAGGACTGGCAACAAAGCTACGTAGGTGCCTCCACCACCGGCCAATCACATCTCCAGAAGAGATGGCTCAGAGCTGCATTAGTGTGGCTCTACGAGGATTCTGAGAGTAATAACTCAGAAAATGGAGTAATTAGCACAAGCAGCTGTAACACAATGACCCCTATTCATCAAACCCCGTTTACTCCTGGGTGCAGTTTGGAGCCATCTTTTCTTTTCCTTACTTCTTTTTTTTTCTTCTCTCGCGTTTCGCCTCCCTGTGGGGAATACTTAGCAGGTATTTCTTTTTTAGAAAAGGGTGGCGTTGGTGGTGAGGAAAAGAGGCGTTCAAAAGAGGGCAGTTCTACCTCTGTATTTTTTTTCTTTCTTCTAGAGCCATCCCTCCAGCTTCGGACTGAGGGATGGGGGGGTTTGTCGGGTGTGAGATGATAATGTCGAGGTCAGGCGCAGAGTTCTCCTCGTAAGGAGGGTAATTAAGGAGCCTAAGGAGGAATTGGCCTGTGCTAATTGGAACGTATCGTACACAAAGAGTTCTGGGGTCGTGGAGGATTATGCTGACTACAGGAGTTGAAGGGGCTGTCGGGGTGTGGGGTGTGGGCGGAGGAGAGGGGGGTTCAAAGGCACTTTCGGACGAGCAGTCAGGTGAGGCTGGTGAAGGCAGATGGTGCTCCGAGGTACTGAAGCAGGAATTGTGGCTAGCCATACTGCATGCTATAGCACAGAATGGGCCACTGAAAAAAAACATAGCACGAGTACACCACAGGGAATCGACACAATCTTTTGTAACCTTTGCCCTACCTTGGTGGTCGCCAGAGATTTTCCTCAGGAATCTATGTCATTATCTTGTCCTTTTTTTATTTTTGCCTGGCATGCATATGCAAAACTAAAACTAAAACTTGGAACTAGAAAAAAGCTACTGTTGCAGTGAAAACAATAGCTTTTTTAGTCAGTAGAGGAACACAATGTGGACCATCATGACCCAACTCTGTATTCACTGCACCACCGCCACCATTGTTTTCCCTCGCCGCCCAGTCAAAACAGAATCAACAGCTGTGAATTCCTTCAAGATAAGGGCTGCTTGTCTGGCTGAATCACTGTTGGCACTTGATTGGAAAATCAATGACCTCATGTTTTTCTGAGCACGTTCCACTGTTTCGAGTGTGCCACAATTACAACACGCTTTGCGAGCCCATCTGGCCTTAAGAGGATGTTAGCGCTCATGCTGAGTGGTGGCGAAGTCCTTTTACTGCCGCGGCGTGTTTTATTCTGAGACGCTCGCGTTTCGGCTGGTATAGGACCTCCTCAAGAATTGTTGACCCTCTTTAAAGCTCTCCTTTGGCTGCGCGTATTGTGTTGTGCTGAATAAATTGAGGAAAGCATTTGGAAGATCCTTATCAGATATCTTTTTTTGTATCGCTAAACACTTCGGGTGAGCAATGGATACCCGCCATGAGGCCCCGAGCTGCATTAGGATTCATTTTGTTTGTGCTTTTTTCCCATTTGTGAGCATTTCGCCCGTTGCTGTTCATCCACCTGCGATGGCGTCTTATTGATTTTTTTCTTCCATTTTCAAATCTCTCATTTCTTTCCATTCCTCTGGTTTCCCTTACCACTGCATCTGTCAGGTTAGGCCCATCTTCTCTTTATGACACTGCTCTCTTCACATTCTGCCTCATCATTGCTTCTCCCCTCATCCGACTTCAGAAAAAAAGAAACAAAAGACAATTGGAGGGCGAGCACTAACTTAATACATCAAACGGGCTCCAGAAATAAGAAATATATAAATATTTCAAATGTAACCTACCACAGCGATACCTCACTTACCACCACCACCCCTTCCATCTCACAATCGTGAGCCCTGTACATACGTCAGTTCTGTCAAGACGTGGGTAAGCAGTATTTTAATGAAGTGTCTCATCTTAGGGCGTGATAATGAGTTTGGCAGGAGCCGGCGAGGAGGGGATAGTGGAAAATGAATGGCCGCGCGCTCTCCCTTTTCGCACGCCGATGCATACACAGCCTATTGATTGCAATTCAAACGGCCAATGACAACCCTTAATCAGTGCCAGGGTGTGGAGATTGGTATCTTTAAAATGGAATTGTGAGAGGGGGGACATGACCTGGGCTTACTTTAATAACTTAACTTTACCACTTTGTCATGTTGGACCCCGGGGAGTGGAGCGAAGTGGTAGCGAGGGGGGGATGGACGGTAGGACAGAGGGAGGAAAGTAGCAGAGGAGGGTGGAGAGCAGAGCAGGGCAGGCAGATGAGAGAGCGAGTGGGAGAGGAGAGAGAGAGACAGTTGAGGAAGATGGAGGAGATTAAAGTGGAGTGGAAGAGCCACTGAACTGGAATTAGATATGCATTCTGTGATTTACCTTTAGCAATGAGTTAGGAAGTGCATGCTGTAAGGGGAATGGATGATGTTGCAAGCATGCTGCCTCTTTTGTCTCTGTGCTTTAACATAAAAGTATGCGTGTGTGTGTGTGCTAGCATACGATATACTGTAAGGGCGAGTTTAATGCTATTCTCTCTGTCTCCTGTCCTTTTCATATAGCCATACAAATACTCAACGTGTTCACTCTAAATTGAATTGAACACACATTGAGTTTAGCTCTGCAGTGTACAAAGCTTGCACAAAAGACACACAGACGAACACAGTTGGGCGCCAAATCTACACACTACATTGAATCAGACACACACTGAATTCTACTTTCTGTGATGTAAAGTCAAGTGGTACTCTCTAGAGAGCGCTGCAAAAGCTAAGAATTGGTAACACTTTAGAATAGGATTATTATGTTATAAAGTAGCACATACCTAATTATTGTCTCTAAAAGGGAGTCATAAGACAGTAGTCCTTACTACAATTGTATCAATAACAAAGGCCTTATTAGTAACCAATAAACACTGTGAATACACGCCTAACAAATGATTGATTTTGCTAAACACATGTTTTGTAAGTCATTTATACGAACGGTCCGGCATGTACTGTATTAACGATAAACATGTGAACCCTATTCTAAAGTGTTACTGTATCGGAATACTGTATCCTGCAACGTGACCTGTAACCAATTCAACACAACCGGCGCATTGACTTAGTCCTTTGCATAATTTGCATGTCACGTACGCTGAACACCAACGCCAGCAATATCTCATACTAAGCATATGTACCGTATACTTTCAGTCAGCTTCACTCAAACATTCACCCCGCGGAGGCTGCTTACCCCTGTCGGACGCCAAGGACGTTCCTCTGTAATGTCTTTTTTTGTCGCCATGCATTAAACATAAAGCAAGAAAACATCCCCCAATTACCCTTCGTAATAACTCAGCCAATTTGAGTCAGCCGGAAACATTGTCTTTCCCAAGAGGAAGGTTAAGGATCGTGTCGTTAGAGGTGGCACGGCGCGGCGCGGTGTGCTGCTTCAGCTGGCGTTCCAAGCAGAGCACACTGATGTACTGTACTGTACTGTACTGTACTGTACGTGCGTTTGAGATGTAAACTGCTGGTCGTAGGCCAGGGTTTAGAAAGGGCTGAAGGTGGGAGGGAGAAAGAGGGAGAAAGTGACAGACAGGGAGAGAGAGAGGGGGGGGGGGTAGTAAAGGGAGAGGAAAAAAGGGGGAAAGGGACAGGGAAAAGAAAGATAGAGGGACAGAGTAAGGAATGAAGAGAGGGGGGGCAGTGGGGTTAGAGAGCTGGTCTCTGAGAGGGGAAAAGAGAGAGAGACTGTACGAGAAAGAAAGAGAGAGAGAGAGAGAGAGAGGGGGGGGGGAGGGCAGCGGGGAGTGGGTCTCTGAGGGCTCCATCATTCAGACTGTAGTGGCATGTCAGGCCTATAATCACCCACACCTCTGCCACCTCCACTACAGCCTACAGGACACAATTACTATCTGAGCACAAAGGACGACCCCGTCATGTAAATGGCCCCGGCTTTAGGTGTGCGTGCGTGCGCACTAGACCTGTTCAAAAAAAACTTTTTTTGTAATTTTGAAGCCAATTGCTGTGATTCCCATTCTCCAAGGTGTGAAATGGCCAGATATAAAATTATTTTTATTTTGGACCATGGGAAGACCTGCCTCAAGAGCCATAAAGTTTCAATGTTTATTTTAATCAAAAACGCCTGTCATTTGGCCCCATTTTGCCTAATAACTTCACAGCCATTTGTCATAGAGCATTGTGGGTGGTGTCACCTGAAAGCTGACAAAATTTCCTTTCAGATGATACCCAATATGTCAGTATCATGCACAGTTATAGCTGACTTTAAAGCAGAAATGTGTTAAATTTAGGCGAATTTTGGTGGTTTCAGCTCAAACAATACTCAATTGGACCCCAGAAAGGTTTATTAATTCACCTAAGTATAGTGCCAAATTGAAGTCTGAAAGAAAATATATTTCCTAACATTTCATATATTGCCAGTGACACATCCTGAACTGTCAAAACACAATATATAAAGTCGTGATCTCTTGCTTACTCTTCCTGTGCTGTCGGAACACAATATTGGCCTAATGGATCCTGATTTTGTTGGTTTGCCCACCAATGAATTATCAGTCTGTAATTTTAATATTAGGTGTATTCTAACATGGAAAGATAGAATATCAAAAAGCAAATCCAGAAAGTAGCTTAAAAGAATATATATTAGGAATTTATTTCTATTACATTGAGGGAGATAGGTATTTGATCCCCTCCTAACCATTAAGAGTTCTGGTCTCACAGATCAGATGGGCACTTCCAATCAACTTGTCATCTGAATTCAAGACACCTGAAAATAGTCAGCTGACTTAAAAAGTCTCCCGTTGATAGAAATGGTGTACGAATCAGACACAAAACTCTTCAAACATGGTAAAGAGCCAGAAGCTGTAAAAAGATGTTCGTGATGTTAGCTTGTGGACCTGAACATGGGTGGAATGGACAAAAACACAAGTCAGAGTGTTTCAGTAAACAGCACCAACAGCTGTGTCCTTAAGAAATATAAAAACGACTGCTGATCTACCTCAGTCTTAGGGTGCAATCAAAACACAGTCAAAATATCAGGCTTATACTAAGCATAAAACATAAAGCCAGACTATTGTATCCTCATAATGCCCACACTTCCACAGTGGAATGCTGTAATAGTTGTTGAAAAGACATACCATACTATTACCTTACTACTTACCAAAGACTACCATAGTACTACACTACTATTACATTACACAGAGCCTATAGTGATACATTACGACTTGGTCATTGCCATTCTGGTAACACTAGACTGGTAACACTGGCAAGCAACAGGATAGAAGCCATGGCAAAACAGCTATTTTTTACCAGATAATAAGACAGATGAACTCAAGAGAAGATCAGCAGAACACACACACACACACACACACACACACACACACACACACACACACACACACACACACACACACACACACACACACACACACACACACACACACCTTAAACTTCATCATCATGTAGGCCTACACAAAGTGTGCAGACATTGAACTTTATTTTCATAGTGTCTGACCCTTTTGTTCTGTACCTTCTCCTGGGAGAATTTCAGATGATGAGTTGTTTGGAAGTGCCCAACTGGTCTGTGGAACCAGAAGTCTTAATGGTTACCAGGGGATCAAATGCCTTTCTCCCTCAATGTAATAGAAATCAATACATATTTTTTAAAGTTACTTTTTACTTTGCTTTTTGATATTCTATGTTTCCATATTAGAATACACCTACTATTAAAATTATAGACTGATAATTTCTTTGTGGGCAAACCAACAAAATCAGGATCCATTAGGCCAATATTGTGTTCCGACAGCACAGGAAGAGTAAGCAAGAGATCACGACTTTATATATTGTGTTCTGACAGTTCAGGATGTGTCACTGGCAATATATGAAATGTTAGGAAATATATTTTCTTTCAGACTTCAATTTGGCACTATACTTAGGTGAATTAATAAACCTTTCTGGGGTCCAATTGAGTATTGTTTGAGCTGAAACCACCAAAATTCGCCTAAATTTAACACATTTCTGCTTTAAAGTCAGCTATAACTGTGCATGATACTGACATATTGGGTATCATCTGAAAGGAAATTTTGTCAGCTTTCAGGTGACACCACCCACAATGCTCTATGACAAATGGCTGTGAAGTTATTAGGCAAAATGGGGCCAAATGTCAGGCGTTTTTGATTAAAATAAACATTGAAACTTTATGGCTCTTGAGGCAGGTCTTCCCATGGTCCAAAATCAAAATAATTTTATATCTGGCCATTTCACACCTTGGAGAATGGGAATCACAGCAATTGGCTTTAAAATTACAAAAAAAGGTTTTTTTGAACAGGTCTAGTGTGCGCGCATGCGTGCGTGTGCGTGTGCGTGTGTGTGTGTGTGTGTGTGTGTGTGTGAAAGAGGGTGTGGGTGCCTATGTACCTGTGTGAATGCAACAGCAGATGGAGGGAAGGACATATAATTGTGTGTGTGTGTGTGTGTGTGTGTGTGTGTGTGTGTGTGTGTGTGTGTGTGTGTGTGTGTGTGTGTGTGTGTGTGTGTGTGTGTGTTATCAATCTCTGTAAATGTCTACCCACAATTCAACTTTTCACACCATTTTATATTGACCTTTTTCATGATAACATATTCAGTGAAGACATGGGTACACACACACACACACACACACACACACACACACACACACACACACACACACACACACACACACACACACACACACACACACACACACACACACACACACACACACACACACACACACACACACACACACACAGCTGGAAAATCTGGAGTGACCTTTCCATTTTTCACGTTCATGGCATGTGTGTGTGTGTGTGTGTGTGTGTGCGCGTGTGCGTGTGCGTGTGCGTGTGCACAAGGACTCCTCTGCATGACCAAAGATGATCAGTTATAATTTAGGTGTTTGCCAGAGCGTGTAAACTGAGACAGGACTCACCAGCTGAAAGCAGAGGAGGTGTGGACACTAGACGAGGGCCTCTCCACTCCTCCACCCCTCCCCCCTCTCTATCCACCCAGCCCAGAAACATTCAGAGCATTTATAGCGGTTTTATATTTGTGTAAAGCGCCAGACTCCTATATCCAGTTGGGTAATGGAGGCTAATTTTGTGATAGCCGGATGATACTTGGGTAGACTAACAGGTAGGCTGGTTATGACTCTTAGTGTATGTTGTCCTTTTGGTCGCTGTATTGAACTTTGGCTCATTGGGAAATTTATCAGATGAAATTGTAAAATGAGTTAAGATGAAATAAACATCCCTACATCCCTGAACTAAACAAGAACATGTCTGAAATGTGCCCTTGATGGTCATGTGGCAGCAGAGAAAAAAAGAACAAAAGATATTTGTACCTCCGATAATAATAATAATAATAAAATGACCTGAGATGTTAGCCTCTGAAATGCACTATTTCCAAGAATGGAATTATTCACAAAACATTACAGAACACATTTATCAAACATTATCAAATACCATTTTCAGGGTACATTTGATTATGACTCATCATTGCACATGAACCTCACGTCTCATTCTTGCGGCTTTCATCAATGCCAGAAATCAGTGTAAATGGGACTGTATGTTGATGAATTGCCCTGCTGCAAATTGATGCCGTGTGCTTATGAATCTCAATTTATGTCTACCTACATCGCCTATTACTGGGATTGCGCCCCTTGTATGTAAATGTTCCTTTTGCGCCAATGATGGCACCAGAGAAAGCATAGGCACAACCCGAACAGAAAGTGGAGCGGTCACATTCAATAAGCAAACAAGCAATTAGATAAATAGGAAGCCTGTTGCTTGTTTGTCACATTTCATTCCACCTTTACCCACCACTTCACACAGCAAAATATTTTTGTTTTTAATCTAGTCCAGAGCATCCCGTATCTGCCGCAGAATAGTTGTTAGTCAAGGTGGTGGTGGCTGGTAACTAAGGCAGTGTCGTGAGACATGATGCGACTATCATAGTTGGAAAGGCCATGTTGTGCAGTTTCATATGAAATATGATCTGAAAATTATACACTTTTTGGTAATGCAACTTTAGAAATTACATTCACAATACAATATCTTTATCTTATATGTGGACCAAGTCGAGGTGGTAGGTCGCTGTCTTCAAGTGCACTGCCAGTGCCAAATCCATGGCATCCATTGGCTTCCCATGAAGAGTTGATGTTTAGGCTACTCTTGAATATCAGTCAAAATATACATTACAAACATTAGAGGATCACTTTAAAATTCAGCAAGTTGTTTGTGTTGTTTTGGTTTTTAGGGAGTGCTGTCTTTCAAAGGCAATCAATATTGTATTAACAAAATCATTCAGTTGATTGTCTACTTTCAGGTTGAGTCATTCATTTTCAATGAAAGGATTAGTGCACATTAATGAGGGCTTGGTTACATGAATGCGGATGTTTCTAAAAGCTAAAGATATTTTTTATCTCATATGCCACAAAAATCAACTGTTCACTAGGGAATGCTGATCATGGAGGAGTGCTGCTTCACTCTCATAAGCAGGTGCACTTTGGCTCAAGGAAAATAAGTTGCTTAAAATTATGGTCAGACTTAGCCCCAGTTGTGGCTGTTGATAAGGTCTGCCAAAGATTCCAAGGCACACTGCTAGTGAAGTTATTTTTTTTATCTGTTTACTTATAAAAACAGCACACAGATTAAAAAAAACTCACTCTCCGTTTTAGACAGTTAAAACTCTGTTAACTTAGAAACAAAAAAACAAAATGGATGCGTTTACAAAAAAAAAATGCATATGCGTGCAAATAGGGTCTCAGTGAGACGTAGCTATACATGGGCACATTATGTAGCACAAAACATGCAATGAGAGCCGCACCAGACAGTGAGAGCTAGTGTGGTGGATGCTCTTTGCTGTCAGATTGACGTAATTCATCTGTCCAAACTGTCTGTGAGAGCTGGTTTCTCTCACTGGCAACTTTGACCTTAAACTTGATGTATTCAGGATGTTTTGGTGCTAGAGAGTGTTGGTGACAGTTAACAATGGCAATCACGGAAGATAAGGGCCCTGGGGGTCAACGGTACAACATGAAACCATGGTGCCATGTCATTTCGCTGGCTTGTTTTGAGTGAAGGCTCCACCCACTGAGCAATCGGCAGCCCTCCTCCTGATGGCTTTTCCCTCATCAACCGTTTGTGATCTCACCTTCACCAATCCACTCCACCACACTCTCCAGTCCACCCACACATGACGAGCCTTGCGCTAAAAATATATTGATTGGCATTGCAAACTGCTGGGTTTTGTGTTGGAATGTGCGAGGCCTTCCATGGCTGTTACGGTGTGACAGCGGGAGGAGTGTTGTTGGCATGTATGCATCGCTACCTGTGATGGGATTGACAGGACGAGTCCCAAGGTGTAGTTTGAAGTCCTGTTTGACTGCGAGAGATAAAATGTTATTGTGTGCGTACATATATCAGGCGAGTCTTACATCTAAAGAGACACTTGTTACAGAACTTTCCTCTTGCACCAGCCTGACAAAAAAATTCACAGAACCATTTTATTTTATTTTATTTTATTTTGCGGATGGATGAGTTATGTGTCTCTCATTGAGTATGTGTGGTGCGTTGTCTAGAGTGCGCAAAGGGAAAGCTCGGCTTTGTTCAAAAGGTTAAACAGAGACCTTGGATGAGATGAGGAGGCTGTGGCATGAATCAGATGCTTCGTTGCAAGGCTTTGTGGTAAGGCAACGCATTAAGTCTCAAATAGTGTGAAATAAGTCACCACCGTGAAACGGAACATTCATAACCACAGAGAGTGAGGGTCTGCAGTGGTGTGTGAAGTTCAGCCACCTCTCCCTGAGCTTGACCATATGGATGGCAGAACCGTATTAGTCAGGCCGTGTGCGTTGCTTCATTGGCTGTTAAAGGCTTATTCTCATCTGATTGGCTGTTAAAGGACTAGTGACAGCATGAGGCTCACTGTCACCGATGCAAATTCTTTTAAGCCCTTAAAAATAGATTTTCTTTTTAAAAAGGAGAAAGTACCTGTGACGTATGCAGCATTCTTTTGAGGGATTTAAAAAAAAGGAGAATGCACCCAAAAGGGTACCTGTGACGTGGGCCCGCTTGGTGTTACCACTCGGTGGCTGCTTAAAATCGCAGCTTCTTTTGTTATCATGTCTATTTTTTGCCTCTTTTCCTAAGAGGAGCAGGCTATTTATCTTGTGGTTTGTAATATGACACAAAAACAGAGTTAAATCCCAAGGAATCATAGGCATGAAATATTGAAAGCCGGCTTCGAGGATTGCGGTGATGTTTTTGTACCAGGGCTGGCTGTCTGGCTGTGGAGATGCTGTGGTTATGGGATTTGAGGTGGTGGGGGCCATGGGGACCCAAGTGGCGTCAGACGAGCTGATTGGAGACGGTTTGTTTTCTCCCATCCTCGGCAGCTGGCACAAATGATGCATTGTGAATTTTGCCGCGTTAATTCAACACGTAGAGAGAGAGAGTTGAATTTAGCACTCAATGTCTCTGTATGTGTTGAATGAACTATGCCAAATTCATTGTGTGGCTTTCACGACTATCGCTTAGAAAAGATGTAAAAATGATGTGTGAAGCTTTCTGTGTACTGTACTGTACTGTATGTTGTGTCCAACATGATCTCCAAAAATTCTGTGCTCCTGGACACGGATGTTAAGGGCACAAAATCCGTGTCCAGGAGCACGGATTTTGCCAAAATTCCGTGCTCCTGGACACGGAATTGTTTTCCGTGCTCCTGGACACGGAATTGTTTTCCGTGCTCCTGGACACGGAATTGTTTTCCGTGATGGACACAGGGAAGTGCTCTCTCTATAGGCTAATCCCACAGGTCTATGTTTCCACAGTCTTGTGTTTTCTCAGGATTTTTCTAATTTCAAATATTTTTTCTCAAAAAAAAAACATTTCCTACTGACAGGTTAGGGTTAGGGATTGTTTTGGTCTGGGCACAGCTAGTTTTCTTTCATTCATTATATGAATTTGATAGCCTAGCAACCAACTGGAAAAGATATTTCTCAAAAATATGTCTTTAATGACAGGTTAAGGTTAGGGAATGTTTTGGTCAGGGCACAACTTAAATTGCTATAGCATTATTTTGTGTAGAATTAGCATTTGGTATGTATTTTCTAATGATAGAGTTACACAGTGCTGTGGTAATAGCCTATAGAAAGCAATTCCGTGTCCAGGAGCACGGAAAACAATTCCGTGTCCAGGAGCACGGAATTTTGGCAAAATCCGTGCTCCTGGACACGGATTTCGTGTCCTTAACATCCGTGTTCAGGAGCACAGAATTTTTGGAGATCAGGCTGTTGTGTCTGTGTGTGTCTTTGTTTTTGACTCATTCATGCTTTATGGTATTGATTTTGTCCGAAGCAAACTCAGCAACATGACACTTGGAATACTCAGATGCATCCGTTATTGCTAAAGCATTTTCACGTGGGTTTGCCATTTTGGCATAGAGTACTTTTTTAAGGCTACTACATGAATGCCTATGCTGGTGGTTGATTGTGTGACAGGTTAAAATGACTTGGAGTGAACTTGCTTTGTAAATGTGCAAGGCATGTAGAGTGTGAACCTCTTACTTTCCTTTGAAGCTTTTTTTCCAGAGTTTCAGTCGAAGAGTTATAAGAGTTCAGCCCAGTAGAATACACCCCCAATTAACAATATCACTGAACATATAATACATTGATCCTGTAGAGCGTGCAGCAAGGAAATCCTTTCAATGGGTTAATGGTCTGTTGTGCTGTCCAAGACTGCTCTCTAAGATAATTAGTGTCTCAAGTGGCTGAATATGCATTTTCGCACGCATTCTTATTCGGTGTTGTTGAGGTTATGGTGGTAATTATCAATAATTAGGAAATCAACACATTGCACTGTAGGTGAGATGGAAGAGAACATGAATGGCACCTACTTCCAGAAACTTCTGGGCTCTGATGGCAGCCTGTCATACCGTATCTCGTGAACCCTCTCAGCCCAGTACTAGCTGGGCCTGCCTTCACAGGAGCAGCTCTAGCTCGCTAGCCTGCCTCCCCCGTGACGCGTCTGCTGTTATTTTGGGGTTCTGCCCTGAGCTGTACCTTGCTTCAAAGGCGAGCGGAGGTGCTTTGTATTTATTTATTTATTCTCCCTTTCTTTATTTATTATTCATTTGTTCCCTCCTCCCTTCACCCTAGCGGACTGATGTCACGCATCTGCCTGCACTCTGCAAAAGGCCTTCAGACAGGCGGGATTTGAGGGGAGGATAGCGAGATGGAGAAGATCCGATTTATTCGGTAATTGCGGAGGGGAAGAGAGGATTCAGCTGTAATTTTGGAAAGTGGTGAAAACTCAGTAGCATCAGCCATCAGACCTATGAAGCTCATCAGCCGGCAAGGAGAGGAAGAAAATCATTTTAAATCTTTTTTTCCCCCTTCTTTCCTTTTTGGTGCCTTTTGCACCATTATGGAACCCTGTGAGATTTAAATGGCCTTGCCCCTGTTCCACCCTATTTATTCTTATTTTTTGAGACACATCTTTGTTGCCCTTTCAAAGGTGAGAATTTCAAAAGGCCAATTCAAGCAAGCAGCTCCCTTTTGAAAAGGGCAGCCAATCTCCATGACTGTGAATGGTGGAGGTCAGAAGCTCACTCGGCCACACAAACACCTTGGCTCACATGAAGAGCATAAATGCAGAAATAACAAATATAATAGTAATAATAATAATAATATTAATAATAATAATAATTACTAGACAAGCGCTCATAGAGCGCACCTCCACCCCCTGGTGAACAAACAAACGAAGAAACAACAAACCTGGACCATCACATAACCTCCTTGGTGGAGGTAATAATAATAATATTAATTAATAATAATAGTCGTACTGGTGATATCGTTATTAGCAGCCTAGTTGTTGTGTATGTTGTTTTTGTTGTTGTTGTTGATGTTGTGTTGGGTGTTAAAGGGATCCTGGTAGGGCTTTAAAATAATACAGTGCTTTTCTCTGATGAGTTCCTAAACAGAGGACGCCCCTGCTGAGAGGAAGATTTCCCTCATGCTGGGTATTTGGAGGCAATGGCATTGTTCTGTAGGAATAGCACAATAATGCCCTTCTCACCCATCCTCTTCCCCTCCGCCGTCCTACACTTCCCCCTCTCGCACTCAAGGAGAAAACAGGAGGAAAGAGGGTAAGAGAGAGAGAGAAAGAGAGAGTGAGAGACAGAGAGAGAGAAGAGAAGAGAAGAGAAGAGAAGAGAAGAGAAGAGAAGAGAAGAGAAGGAGAAGGAGAAGGAGAAGTGACGTTCATCATCTGCACCTTTTCTTGTGACCACGGAGCTAAAACAACATAAATAGCAGCCGGCCCTGAAGGATTGCAGCGCTCCGGCCTGACAGGGAGATGGAGTATTGATTCTCAGCATGGTGCTAAAATTGCCTGCCCCTCAGTGCACCCCTCTCCCCCAAACACACATGTTGGTAATTATTATTGTTTTCATCATCGTTTTCTGTAATTAATTAATTTATTTTAATGGGAAGGGGAGGCGAGTGTCATGCTTTGAGACATGGGGACACGCTCGAGTGCTGGCACCGTATTGGTCAAAATGGAATCGTAAAAGAAAAGGGCCCCAGACGTGAACCTGATGAACATGGATTTCGTTTGGCTTATGGTGACCTGGGCTTAGTCCCTCTCTACTTGACAGACCAAGCATGGCTTATATAACAGAGGTCGAAGTGTTGTCTTCTCCTGTTTTAGCTGTGGCAGCAGAAAAAGGACAAAATAACACTGCGTGCGTTCCTGCATCTAAATTTATAATGGACAAGGCCTGCCTTCTTTTAATAAGCAAGCTGTCACATGATGCTGTCCTTCAGGTCTTTACAGGATGAAAACATATGGCTCATATATATTTATTTATTTATTTTACCTAAAAAAAGCAAACACTGTTATGGACTTCAGCTTATTCACCATCAGTCATTTATTTCGCCACAGCTGATAAATCACCAGAAATTAAATGCATTGCTTTGTCAAAGTTTGTGCATGTCATCTATTTAAGTGAAACGGGAACGTGGCTAAGTTTGAAAACGCTTCGCAAATGCCTGTTCCTCGTCAGTCATGCTGGACTGAACTCGGCCTGCTTTCGTATTTGTCTCTGTCTGATGAGGCCTCCTTTTTCATACCCTGTCCCCTTTCCTTACAGACTGGATTGCAATACAAATGTGCGGCACACTGTTGGCAGAAAGCGTTACCGCATGTCAGACAGAACAAAAGATTGGGGCATAAAATGAAGGTTTTTTTCTTTGATTGTGGGGGGAACCATATAATTTTATTTAAGATCCTTGATAACATAGCGCTTCAGGCAGATGTGAAATTCCAGGGAAGAAATCAGAAACATTGTGTCTTCTGATTTTAGAACATGTTCAGCATATAACATTTCCAGAATATAATCCTACACTCCTATTTTATGTAGGTTTCTGTAAATAATTCAAACTAATGCACCATTGACTGCAAGAATCTCTAAAATTCTTCATAGGACATATGAAATACCACATAGAGCATAGGAATCTGTATGCAATAAGATACATGCATGATCCTACTGTACCAAGGCTTTATTGTTATTGTACAGTAGGGTGCAAAGCGAAGAAGAGAATAAAGAAATAACTTATGGCACTCAAGAATATTGCACCAGTCCTCCAAAATCACCACAGACTCCCATTGCTACAGGTCATCTCTTCAAATGTCTGTTGCCATTCTGCCCTCGTCAAAACCCACAGCGGCAGAGAAACCACGTCAGCCTCAACACACATCTGCTTCACTTAAGCGCCTTCATATGTCGAGCATGTGACAGTGCTCTGGCTCAAAAAAAGAGGGGGGGAGACAGAGAGACGAGGTGACAGAGCCAGAAATTCTCTTTTGTTGGGGTTTCTCTGTCAGTACACTGACAGAGCTGCTACTCAACTACACTCATTCAAATGTATTAAGCTTACTTCTTGGGGAAGAAAAGGAGAGCAAATGAAAATGTACACCGAAGGTTTTTTTGTCTTCCATCTGAGGAAAAGGAAGTCATGATGCTGGGACCTCTTCATATTTGCACTAGCATCGAAGCAACCACCACCAAAGCTTAAAACTGCCACTATGTCTATGCGGCTTGCTATACTGTTTGCTTTTCGGATCCACTTAGTCCTCTGTTTCGTCGCTAGCTATTAATTTTGTGAGTAAAAAGGAACCGATCTGGTGAAAGTGAGCGAGGTGTGTGCACTCGAGACCTCGGTAGTATCTCCAGACAATCTGATAAATCACCCATGCGGGGGCAGGGTCGCACCGTGGGGTCACTCACCCCTCGGCAGCTGTGATGAGCTGATATCTGAGACACGGCTGGCTGTAGATCCCCAGGAGCCTCAACCTGGATCCCTCTTTCATATGTATCTCGGAGGCTGACACGTGTTCGGACGAGGGGCGCCGGGGCGCCGGGGTCCGGGGCCACCTGACCCCTAGAGCCTTCGCTCTGTCACCTGGAGAGACAGACGTGCGACGTGATTTACATTCATCTATCAAGTCACGGCTCGCAAGGGCAAAGTTGCGCGCGTGCAGTAATGTGAGCCTTTCCTCGTTATAAAGGGCCTGTGCCATTGGTAGTCCGATAACTTCTGCTTTTGTCCAATTTTTTTTTCTCTTATCTCACTGGACTGCTCTATAGAAAGTGGCTGCACCCTGGAGACTCAAATCACGCATAGTCTCCAAACCTTGAAGATGAACTTACCAAACACTTTTAATTATCCAAGCCCTGTGCTCCCAGAGGCCCTGTGTTTAGAGTGCAGAGGGAACGAATAAATCTGGCCGTGGTGTCTTACAAGAGTAACAAGTATTGATGATCTATTCAGAGAGCACTTCCCCTGCGGGTGCATAATAGAGCCTGTGCGCTCCCTTATTCTGGGGAGGACGGCACGGCGCAGCGTGGCGGGGCCGAGTAGGAGATGCATTCGCGATGACGTTGCGCCCCGCGCCCTCCTTGATGAATGAACATGTCGCCTCCGATCCAGAGGCGGTGTTTGTAAAAGTCACCCTAATAAAATCTCTGAGATTGGTCGGTGGAGATGGGGAGGGAGGGGAAGGCAGAAAGAGAGAGAGAGCAAACTGGGGGTTGTGGACAAGGGGGGGTGGAGGAAAATGTGTATGGTAAATCAGTGGAATACTTGTACAAGATTTGATTAATATTTCCTAAATGGAACGGAAGAAGAGAGACGTACGGTATGTACATAAGGACTCGGTAAGCACAGGCAAGACTTTGTGTCTCACTCGGAGTGCCTGAAGACAGCGCATGACTCATCTTCAAACGATTAGCTGAGCCATAATGGATGGCGGGCGCTGCCCATACTCTCCCTCGGCCTGCCCACCTCCGCCACCAGGATCAAAGTCCGGTTGGCAAGTGCGCTGTGATCATTAATGGAATAAGGGAACACCCTCCCGGTGGAGTCAGTGTCTGAGGGTTGCTAAGATAAGGTCTGGCAAGGGGAAGTGTGAGAGTGAACCAACCTGCATGAACGAAAAAAAACAAAAAAAAATCCCAGGCATGTGAAAGAGACTTGACTGGACACAAGCTAGACTGCCAGAGGCTTGACCATGACAGGAAGCCAGTGCGTGGCTTTCACAGGGACAGGGTCGTCAGCTTGTTAGGTCATCTTGTAAGGTCAGGTTCATGTCAAAATGTACAAGTGTCGCCCCTTCTGACAATCTAGCTTCAAAGATGCATTTGCCGCCTGCCTTGGTTCAGTGTAGGTCTGTTTGTTTGTGCTGGTAAGGAACAGGATACGTTGTTCGTTGAAAGGCATTTACACCAGGTACCTTTTGAAACAGTTTAAAAACAACTACGTATATGATGACATCATGTGAAATGTGATTTATTGTAATTGCATCATAACTCACAATTACTCACAATTGCTGTTATGGACAATGCCTTTGTGTTTTTATGGGAAACAGAGGGGTGAGAGTGAGTGAGTAGAGTGAGTGTGGTAGTCCCGCCTTTTGTCTGGCATTCTTCAGAAATTCAAACCCGTATCAGGCCAGACTACAGCATCCCATCAATTCATGTGCTTGTACAACACCTTGGCCTATAACAGGAATAATTTGTTTCTTGTTTATGATTTTTGAGCTTATTTACTGCTGTGCCTGTTATTACCATTCAAAATGGGTGCAATTAATGGGCACTGGAAAATGAGATTTCTCTGTTATTAAGACCCAGGTTTTCTGTTGAAGAGGCAAGAACAATAGATGGCTTTTATTCACACTTCTGTCTGAGGCTACACAAAGCCTTTTTGCAATCATGGGCAGAAACAGTTATAATTATGGCAGAAGCAAGGGGTAGGTGGAGGTGAGGATTTTGGGAGGTGTTGTTTTGGGGGGTTGGTGAGGGGAGGGGGTGGCATTTATCTTTTTTGTATCCATTGCAGCCCTCCCTCTATCTCGGAGAAACACTTACACGCGACTGAACAGCAGACATTACCAAAGCCATTTCTCCTCGGGTGCCCTGTAAACACCATCTTCATTTTTGTTGATGGCTTTTTGCCACAGCCATTTCTGTGACTTAATGCTATCTTCAGCGAGGGTGGAGAAAGGAGTGTGAGCGGGATGGGGCCAGTGGTCGGTGGGATGGTGGGATGGTGGGATGGTGGGAGACAAAAAAGCAGAGCATGCAGATCCTGTTTAACCCTTGGCGGCTCTGCTCGTGAATGGGCTGCCTGCCTGCCTGCCTGCCTCGCGTTCTGGAGCTGCTTTTGCCTCCACACACCAGGAGGATGAGAGTGGAGGGCAGAGGTTTTGGAAGTAGGTGGGGATCGGAGATGGAGAGGGTGATAGTGTAGGGCGGAGGGGTTTTCGGAGATGGGTGGTGTGTGGAGAGCGTGGATGGCATGGATGTGGAGGACAGAGGGAGAGAGTGAGGGTGAGAGTGGAGGGCAGAGGGGGTTTGGAGCTGGGTGGTGAGCACAGAGGGTTGAGGGGGGTGCAGGGCATGCATATTTCAGACGGAGCAAGGGCTCATTTGCATTCTGCCCCACGAGAGACAGAAATCAAAGGGCTGGCCGGGAATGGAAGGGTGGGTATGTTTGATCAGGGGATGCTTCTTCTCTTTTCATCCCTCTCTCTCTTTATCTCCCTCTCTTTCTGTCTCTCTATATATATCTCTCTTTCCCCTCTCTCTCTCTCTCTCTCTCTCTCTCTCTCTATCGCTCTCCTCTTTATTTCTCTCCCTGCCTCTCTCTCTCTCTCTCTCTCTCTCTCTCTCTCTTTCGCTCTGTGGTAGTAAATGAATGGCTTGATGCTAATCTCCATGGGAAGATAGGAAAGCAACCACAATTAAAAACACATTAGAAAGGGGAGAATAATCGCAAGTAGAAAAATATTCCAGCCGGGTACAATAATTACATCAAGTGGTGTATTCCCTGTCGGAGGAGCAAATCCTGATTAGACATGAAGATAGTTTATGGTAATTTTATTAGGTCTGAATGCCAGTTTAACGTAGGGGGATAAGGCAAACACGTTATGGCTTACTGGTTGAATTCATAAGGCTTGATGTGCACAGCACATTAGAAACAAACACAATCACCTTTTTTTCTCCACCAGAAATACAGGAACCTGTGAGAGAATGAGTTTTTATTCCGAGAGTGTGTTTATACAGCCGACCGTGTGTGTTTTTATGTTTGCTTGGATAGCTGGGTGCGCAGATGATTGTGGAGATGAGCAAATTGGAGACGCAATGCTAATTTTGTGGGTACTCTCTGCTGCATTGCTAAGATAATACAATACAGTATAATATATACAAGGCAAGGCCACATGTACACAGACACAGACCCCATCGATCTCAGTAGCATTGTCACCATGTGTGTTGTATAACATTTTGACTGCACCATCTACAATTACCCACTGTCAATTTAAAACAGGGAGGGTCTGAAATTTCTCCAGGGTCCCGACCACAGATTTGTCCACAGAACACACAAACACTTTTGGCCAGAGATGAATGCATGATAACAGGGTAGTGAAATGAATCTTGAGCGAAGCTTGAAGGAGGGGGCTGAAATGGAGACTTGTGTTTTTTTAATCTCCACTGTAGGCATCTAGGTGTTGTCAGTAACTCTTGCTCAACTCAATACTCTTTGCATGTCTTCTCTCCAAACAGATATCAGGCTCCATCCACCCTGCCATACGCCCACGTCTTCAGACTCCATTTTGGTTTCTCCCCCAGTTTTTAGTTCATCGCATGTGATCTTCATCAACTTTGGTAATCATTTCATCCAAGCATTTTTTTTCTTCCTTTTTCTTCCCTTTCTCCTTTTCTCATTTTAATCAAGTTTGATTTGTATTATATACTATATATATATATATATATATATATATATATATATATATATTTCTCATCCATGTTTTTGTACATTCCATATAGTCAAAATAGTTTTTGGTATTTCTTTATCACTAAGTTGTATACCTGTCGTTTTATGTTAATGTCATGAGCAGTACATCTTTTAGGTTTTTCATGATTTCTATTTACATTTGCCTGCCGTTTCCCTACAGATGCCGGTTGGTACACTTATGATTTTACTACTGAGCTTTATGTTGTCTTAAAAACACATGGTCAATAAACAAAAGCATACAACAATTCTCGTAAAAACGCAATCAATAAAGATTTATGAATAAATAATCTAGCTGGCTTTAATTACATGATCCTTGACGATGGGACAGAGAGGAAATACAGCTTGTGTTTTTATTTTTTTTTCATCCTTAATCTGCTTAGGTAAGTGCTTTCAATCCCGAGCCTGGTGCTGATGTGTAGGTGAGCACCTGACACAGCACTGACCTCTACTCACAGCGAGTGACCTTCAAAAGTGATGTCAGATGCAGGAAGGTTAGTGACACACTAATGGGCAGGAGCTGGCGCAGGGTTGAGTTGATTTGAAGCTGCTGTCCATCAGGCCCTTTATCATTTTGTACAGCGCTCCTCCCCTGTGTTCTGTTCCCTTCCCATCCACATGTCACGTCGGGAGGAGAGCAGAGGAGAGCGGAGAGGAGCCCTGAAACCCCCGTTGATGAGCTGAACAGCTCAGCTCTCTGCTCTGCTCTGCTCTGCTCTGCTCTGACTGCCGAGCACGGCTGGCCACGCAAACGTGACAGCTGGCCTCTAAGCTGAGATAACAAGCGCCCATCAGGCTTGACCTCTGGACCTGCGCTAACACACACACACGCAGACATGCACACACACATACACACAGACACACACACACACACACACACACACTCACAGAGATAGACACATGTATTCATCTCTACATGCTTGCTTTCTTTCATTCACTGTTCATGCCTCCCTGTTTCTATTTCACAGGCACTTGCTCACATATTGTTTTCTGCACATATACTCTTGCTCTATGTAACACAAATGCAAGCAGCACACGCACACACACATCCAATCTCTTACTTACACACACAAAGACACACACACTGCCTGTTGTTTTCCCACTGAAGACTATCAAAGTATAGCTGTGCATTGTTAGTGGTGGTTTATCTCGCCCTGAGCACTGGGCCAGTGCGACAGACGCGACGCAGAGCGACCCCAAAGAGATGCTATGATCGGGGGAGGGCATGTTTGATGTACCCCCCCTCTGCTACCCCCCACTCCCCATTACCATCATCAGTATGCCAGCCGTCGTGCTCCGTTCCTACAGGCCGGCAGATAAGGGCCTTGTGTTAACATTATATTGCATATGGGGACAGAGCCGCCGCAGAAGTGCTGCATTCATAAGCGATTTTTGTGTTATTCTAGCGGTGCAAATCAGTTCTCTGTTTATTTGGTGTTTGAAGTCTGGATCAAGAATGTAGTGCTGTGCTGGTCCACCTGTCTGTGTCCAACGCCATGTGTGGTTTGCAAACACAAAAAAAGAGGAAAAAAATGAACCCCTCTGTCGTAGACCACCATGAATCCCTACAGACCCGTGGGGGGCATAACCACAGAGCCATTCTGGAAGTGTTCACCTAAAAATAGCATACGGCAAGACCAAAGACATGTAAACAGCACACATTCAACCCACACTCCCCTCCTTTTCTCTCTCTCTCTTCCTCTCTCTCTCTCTCTCTCTCTCTCTCTCTCTCTCTCTCTCTCTCTCTCTCCTCTCTCTCTCCCTCTCTCTCTCGTTCTCTCTCCCTCTCCCACTCCCACCCCTGTTCCCTTGTGAGCTAGTCTGAATCACCCTTGCTACGGCTCTGCCTAGTAAACCATTGCAGCTGCCATGCCAGTAATCGCCATGCTGCGCCTTTGCTTACAATCGCAATCAATTAGCCCTGTATATTAAAGTTCCGCTTTGCGGGGATGCTTACAATACCGTATCAAGATGCTGTCATTTTGAGGCGCATCGCCCATTTGCCAGATAAGGTAAAACAAATTGCCCTATTGTTTGAAAGGCGACAGCCCTTGCGCTTTGGAGACAGCTCCTCCGTAGAGGCTGTCACGGCGTGGGAATACCAAACACCTGGAACAATAGGCTGGAGGAATTTGTTTGTTTGGTGGGAAAAGGCTATTGTCTCTGCTGCCTTCTCCCAAGCCGAATGTCCTGGTGCGCGGTATACTAGTACGTCAGGGCTGGATTTGGGCAATTCGAGTCCTCGCTGAGTGATTCTCAGGTTAGCCAGCCATTACGAAGACAATTAAGCTGCTGTGCCGGCCTCATGGTCACGAGTCATCGCATGAAACAAATATTGGGAACGCAGGGCATTTTTGTAATTTCTTTTTTACTTTTCATACTGTGAGGCCTGCTTTCACTTGAGACTAGATAATTACTCAGCTCCCGTCCCGTATCCGGCACCTTGAAATAAATAGCTCATATACTCTCCATTTTTCACCAGAGATGCACAGAGAGACTTGAACAGCAGGGATGAAGATTCATTCCTTGATTGGCCTCCTCTTTTTTATTTGGATTTTTAAAAATAACATATTCAGTAGCTGGTGTATAACCGCGGTTTATTTATTTCATTTATTTGGAGTGCCTTCTGTCCTTTAGATGTACTGCCCAATGATAACCAAGCTTATTAAAACCAAATTCAGCTTTGTATTTTAGCTCTAAGAATTGTCAAGCTATTTATCGTTATATTCTGTTACTATTAATCCCACAGTTTAGTTGCACAGTTATTCTTAGGCCCGCTCTGTCAACATACCGGTAACTCAAGAAAACAGCCCAAATTGCACGTTCAAATAAATGCAAATACTCACTAAACACACATTTGTAAAATTCACCAGCAGCAGACAGTGTAAACATAATAGTAGACATTCACTGTAGGTACACGCGTGCACGCACGCACACACACACACACACACACACACGCACACAAGTGATGGCATTAGTGCAAACTTTGCAGTATGTTGAGTGATGTAGCACCATTTTGACCAGAATGGTCCCTATACATATCTGGGATGAAAAATGTGATTTATGTCTTTCACGTTCAGCTTTTTTAAATGCAAGATTTGTCTGATTTTCCCAACGTTGATATGACATCACCAGTCCTGGCCTACATATCACTACATTTCACAAATCAATGGAACACCATTGCATTGATTTTCTTTGCATGTTTATTTATAATATCTTCAATGAGGTCTGTGAGACTTATTCCCCAATGGCCAGTGTTTGCCAGTGCTGCTGTTAGATGGACAGTCCAGTTGATGAGCCTTGGATGAAAGGTAAGCGATACCGACCGTGATATGGATTTAATCAGCGAGGGCTGATTCACACTGGCCTGCGTGGCCTAGGAGGAACTGGCCTATGGTGTCATTTCCCCAGGCAGGGCTCCTATGGCTACCGTGTGAACATGGAATGTAATGGAAGTTTGGGTCCCTGCAGACCCGTAGGGAGGAGCCCCCCACTCATATCTCGCTCAGCCATGACTCTCTGCCCACAGAGTGGCTGCATGGCTCCTGACCTGGAACTGATGTCCTCAGATGAAACCCTTTGCCGTTTAATTCCCTTGCTGGACCAGTTCGGTGTCAGACACATGTTTGAAAGCCAGAGGTCCGGTGCCTTTGATAATAACAGCCCCTACATATGATCCCCCCCCCCTCCCCTCCCACACACACACACACATACACATCTCCCCATGCTACCTTACGCCCACCCTCCCCTCCTCTCTCCTTTCTCAACTACCTTTCCCCCGCTGGGAGAGAGATGCCTCTTAAGACCCCATTCATCTTTGCTGTGTGAGCACTACCACGGAACACACTTTGTGCTGCTGCCTCCGGGGAGGAAGGATTTAATACATCTTTTGTGTGGAAGCTGCTTGTCTGATTGCTGGCTGCCGCCTCGAACCAATCGCCTGTCTTGGAGAGAGGGAGGGAGGGAGGGAAAACATATCCTGTAAGGGTAGTTGTGGTCAATAAAAGAGATATTTCAGAGTGGACAGAGGAAACGATTGGACCCTTAAACCAGTTGCTTGAGATTTGTAAATTATTTTCGTTGGAACTTCTCCTCAAATGCACTGGTCCACCAGACTCCACAGCAAACTCTGTGAAAGGTTACCTAGTCTACAGTAGGACTGCTAAAAACATTGAAATGTTTTCTGCTTCACATGAAATCACTTGTTGTGGTACATGACATTTTAGCATTCGTTTTTTTGTCATTTAAAGCACATTATTGGCACATAGCCAAAAGCACTGACTACAACACACGTCCGCAAAGCTTGTGATATTAGGGTGACTTAGAGCAGAAATCTGCATGTCTCCTTTTGCAGCTGCTGCTCTGCTTCGCAGGCTTCCCCCATTTCATTCCGGAGCACACTGAACAGAACTCAAATGCCATTGAGATTAGAAATTCAAATCTGACACATGAGGAGTTTTGACAACACACAGAGTCACTGTACTGAGACAAAGGGGGAAAAAAGAATTCAAATATTGGCGTTTCTTCTGCCCGGGTTTTCCCCAACAGTACACATGATGGCCACAGACGAGGGACCACGTGCCCCATGATCAAGCCTCCATGTCTGGCAAACAAGACAGCAGCATACAGAGTTCTCAGCCTCGGCGCAGCTCAGGAAGCAGAATATTTGGCAAATATGAAATATTTATCTTTTCTCACACGGAGAAGGGGGAAAAAAGACCTTGATTTATGTGCGCTGAATTTGTCCTTGCAAGATCTCTGTGTCGTCAACACGGCTCTGTAATCTATGTACATCAAAAGATGCTCTTTGCTGTAAAGCTCGAGTAATCTGTGCAAACGCGGGGGTCACGTTCGATCGCGGAATCATGGGGGAAAATGATAAAGCAAGCGGGAGAGGAGACTCTCATTAAAGATGCCGACTTATTACCAAGCATAATGCCACGGCTGGTATTATACCTAATCCGCGAGATTTGTATATTCCACAAACATGACCAGATAATAAAGCTTATCCCGTTACTTTCCAACCTTGAGCCTCGCCTTCAGTACTTTGATTAGATGTCAGACAGTGATAACACTATCAAATAAAACTAAAACGCGAAGGAAACGACCATGTTGTCAGACCTGTCAGTCATCTCGTGGGACGAAAACAGTCATAACGGCAACCTGCACCTATGCATATCTATATCTATTTGGATGTGTGTGCTGAATAAATAAATGAGGACAAATGAAAAGCTTTTTTCCCCCTTTTCACTGGGGGACTAGATCATTTAGTGAGGGCTCGGAGGCATGTCGGGGCTAATACACCTCGCCTATTAGGTCTCATATTGGAGGCCCCCCTGTCTGGCACCTGACGGCACAGGATGGCCCCACCGAGGCACAAATCATTTTTAAAAGAGCTTCATTATTTTTTGTTTCTCCAATCTCTGCGCACCCTCCCTCCCTCCATATTGATTAAATCAGGTACAGATGAAACCGGTGTGGCCAAATCGCTCACTTATCTCAGTGGTGTGTGACGACGCCAGCTGCGTGGTAATGTGGCGCTGGGTGTCTTTTGTGGAGCCGTCGCGGTAATCTGCTGTCCTGCAGGGCCGGGGCTGCACTCCTGGAAAAGGCACTAAATTATAGTCTTGGGGCTTGTTGAGATTGATGGAACATCTGATATTCCTCAAATGTACTAACCCGTCCTCCATCATTATGCCTTTCCCCAGACATGCATCAATATCGATGTAGACCAGAGCATCTCCAAATAGCCAGCAGTTTGAAGGTGAAGATTTTTATCTAGGCACAAATAAACGCAGAGGGCTGAAAAAAATAAAGTGGAATCAGATACACATGACCATCACAATGTGATCGGAAAATACACTAAGAACAACATGGCACAAGGCATTGCTGCATGAGAGCTGTAGGCCTTAACTGTTTTCCTGTTTTATTCTTTTATTCACAAACCATGCTCACTGATTAGGTATGAATGAGGTGTCCTCCAAGGTGTCTCACTGGAGCTCTGCCTTTGAATCAGACTAGTTTTAGAGTGCCCATGGGATATCAAGTCAGTGCATGCAAAAAATGGATAGCAAATATGAGAAGCTATATCTGAATTAGCCTCTCTGACAGACTGCCATTTCGAAATGGTAGCAACATGTGACAATCATTAAACTTACTGCAGGACCCAATAGAAATTATTATCAAAATATGGATTGGGCAAGCCGTGCTTAATTTTGAAACATCAGTATTCCTCTCATTCTCATCTTTGCTTATTGCTTGCAGAGGTGTTGTGTGTGGGGTGAGGGGTGAGGGGGTCACACCTTACAGTGCTAACAGCCAAGACAAACAGGGACAGACAGCTTCTTCCCAAGGGCTGTCAGCCTCCAAAATCACCACAGGTAAACAGCAACTTGCATGAAGATATCAGCAGCAAAGACATATAGCACAGTTTGGCGGACAGTGTGTTACAGTTTTTCTAAATTGGTTTTGCTCATTTCTTGAAACTGAGATGTCATTCTCAAAACATGGACAAATCCCAAAACTAATTTGCAGTTCCTCACAACAGAATGGCATTTATCATTGCTTTCATCAAATTTCAAATGCTTTTGTACATGTGTCAATCATTTATTACATCCTTGCAAATGGCTAAGTACAAGTATCCTACAGTTAACACAATCAGCTTACATTTAGTAGAATTTTCAAATGAATGTACCTTGCTGATCTATCCCAATTGGTTGATTCTCAGTGTAATGGTTGTCCTGAAAACATGTCAGCACATTTTCTTCATATAAGTCATCAATGAATGTGTGAATGTCCCATGTGATCATGACGAATCATATGACTGCAACCAGATAATGGTTGAATTACAGTTTTTCTCGATTGGTTTGGCTCATTTCTTGAAACTGAGATGACATTCCTATAACCCTTGGATAATTTGGCCAAGCATTCTTACACTTCTGCACAACAGTTCAGATAACTAGCAAAATGTCATATACCTCCCAAAACACCTCATTCTTGCATCAGCACTAAACCGTCTCACATATAAATAGTCAGTACCATCAAAATGGCATAGATCCTTCTCAATTGCTTTGGCTCATTTGCATTCATTTAGTCCTTCTGTCAAAATAAACTGGATGGTTCAGCATAACTATATGGATCCTCATCACTCGCTCATATCACCCTAAAAACAGTTTACCCATGTGTCAAAACTAAATATCTTCCCCACATATATCATCAGTACCCCCAAAATACATTGTCCCTTTGCCATTGTGTAAGCACTTAGGTGTTTTATCTACGTTCAGCTAACAGATTTCGACTATGTATAAAAATGAAAAAGTGAGTGAAACCATTGAAGTTTTACAACACAGATAATTTACCAAGGACATTTATCAGTAACTTTCTGTACTGTAAATTCATATACAGAAAGTAATGCCCATATATCACAGGTTTCTCATGGGTTTGGCTCATTTCTCAAAACAGAGATAACATTCTCAAAATAACATGGATAAATGCCAAAGCAACTAGCAATTGTTCAAAACAGAATGTCGTTTGAAAAAATGTCATGAAATTAGCCAAATAACAGAAACTGTAGTATACACGGTTGTAAAATTATTTTCTACTAACTAGTAAAGTTACAATACAATCTGACCTGTTGAACACTGTCATGAATTTACTATGTAATGAAATTCTTAAAAATACATGTCCTTGACTGTTTTGGGAATTGCGTAGAGCACATTGCATATGATGACTTACACAATGAAATAATGCTGACGTGTTTTGGAGAGGGCAACCATTAGACTGAGAATTGTCTAATTCGTTTAGATAAGCAAGGTCAATTTATTTGGAAAAATGTGCCTAAATGTATGCTGAATGTGTCAACTGAAGGTATTTGTACATATCCATCTGCAGAGATGTACTAAATATTTGAGACATGTACAAAGCATTTGATATCTGATGAAAGCAATGAAAAATGCCATTCTGTTTTGGGAAATTGCAAGTTGGTTGGGGATTTTGCCCGTGTTGTTTTGAGAATGTCATCTCAGTTTCGAGAAATTAGCCAAACCAATCGAGAAAAACTGTAACGTGTGAATCTCCCATGCCATGTGACCATAACGACTCATGTGAATGCAACCTGGCAATTGTTAGATGGATACCGGTAAATACCAGTGCATGTGGACTACTGCTTCATTTCCCTCAAGAATTTTGTGGTGAAAGAAGCTCCTCTCCAAGGAACGAAGATGCAGAGATACAGCACTCAACAGGCATTGGAAATGATCCACACACGCACACACACACACACACACACACACACACACACACACTGTGTCTCAAGTGACAGCTGTGAGCTGCTAACAGCCACATTTCCACAACAAAAGGAGTGTCCGCAGGGGGTCCAAAGGGTCAAATGACCCCCTTGTGGGGCTTTTAGGTAAAAAGGTCAATTGACCCCTCCGTGGTAGTTCTAGTGTTAAGTGCACTTTTAACAGACACTATTTAGCTGTCATGTACCATGGAAGCAAAGAGAAACAACACGGAACAGTTAGCAAAATAAAATCCACATTAAAACAGATGCTTCACACATTTATACATATACAGTACTGTATAGACATGTGTAGGAGTGTCTAAGCTGTATGCTAAGAATTTGAAACTTAAACTAATGTCTTATAAATGTCATAGACGCCTTCTTAAAACCATGTGACTATGGGATGCTGAACTGAAGTGAAAGGAATGAGTGAATGTCTTCTCAGTGGCCCATCTCACAATAAGAAATCATGAGTGTGTGAAAGCTTTATGGAAATATGGCAAAGCCCACAAGGGCTCTATATCTCAGGCCAGACTCACTGTAGACGATCATAGGGACATTACTTCATGTCTGTAGAAATTATGTTGCTAATTCATTTGTGAAAGTGTGTGTGTGTGTGTGTGTGTGTGTGTGTGTGTGTGTGTGTGTGTGTGTGTGTGTGTGTGTGTGTGTGAGAGAGAGAGAGAGAGAGAGCGAGAGAGAGAGAGACAGAGAGAGAGAGAGAGAGAGAGAGAGCGAGAGAGAAAGAGAATAAGAGAGAGAGTTTGATAAAAGATTGAATGGGAGGGACAGAGACCATAGGAGAGAAGTAGAGAGAGAGAGAGAGTTTGGCCAATATAAAACCTCATTACTGTGGTGTCATGGAAAATGTGTGCACTTTACGCTCCATCTAGCAGCCGTTTTGCTGGATAAGCACGGCTCTTGTTTGGCCATTTCTTAAAAGGGCTGTTTCTTGATGGGAAGAGCCCGGCCAAATGGGAACCCATTCTTTTACTACAGGTGGTGCTGCCTTCTCCTCTCCTCCCAATTGGTAGGACAGCAGTTCTTCAACCAAGTGGTTTGGAGTGTGCACACGGGTGTGTGTGTGTGTGTGTGTGTGTGTGTGTGTGTGTGTGTGTGTGTGTGTGTGTGTGTTGTGTGTGTTGTGTGGTGTGTAGGAGTACACCTAAGAGACACAAAGCACCGCTCTCAATAGATATTTGTGCAACATCTTGTCAGTAGTCAACACTACCTCCCCTGAGTGTTTGCAGAAATGATTCACGGGCCCTGACGAGTCGTGTGGTGTGCAGTGTAAACACAACGAAGGCAAAAGCCTTTTTACAGTGCGATTCCCCTTTTGATGCCCACTCCTGCGATGCCCGCGTCTTCTCAAATCATTTTATGGCCTTATTGATATGGGAGACCATGCACGACTCCCGATCTCTCCTCACTCTTAAATGCCAGAAGCCTGGCTCAGCTCTCTCTTGCTCTCACACCCGCGTTCTCTCTCTCTCTCTCTCTCTCTCTCTCTCTCTCTCTCTCTCTCTCTCTCTCTCTCTCTCTCTCTCCCCTTCTCTTTCACTTTCTCTCAACCTCACCCCTTCCTCTTCCTCTCCTCTCTCTCACACACATAGCCTACTCCGTCTATCTCTCTCTCTTTATCGCCATGCTCAGGCCTTGGCCTTCAGCAGAGCCACTCTTTGAAAAATTTCTTTGGATGAAGATGTGAGAGGCGTTGATGTGTTGTTTCGTTATTTCAGTGGGGTGGGAGTGAGCGGCGAATGCGCCATGAAAAGGGTTCGCTTCCCTCTCTCTTTTTTCATAAAAACGAAGGGGGAAAAAAGAAAAGAAATGGAATTTGACAGTGAATCCAAACAGAGGGACGGGGGAGCTTGTAAATGTATTCGGGTCGTGTGACAGGGGGGTGCCGGTCGGATTGGTCACTGATGCCTCGCACGGTGACATTATCATTTCGTGTCTGAGGAGAGCGAAAAAATAACACAGGCGAAATCAGCAGAGGGCCCTTGTTGAATGCCAAGTAGCTGTAATGCAAACAGCAGAGCAGGGGATGGGGCATTACAAATCAAGGATCCGGCGTCAAAATGGCACCAATAAAAGAGAGAGATGAAAAATAAAAACTGAATGCATTTTGTTGAGACGGAGAGCGAGAGAGAGAGAGAGAGAGAGAGAGAGAGAGAGAGAGAAAACGAGAGACAGACAGAGAAAGAAGAGAGAGAGGGGGGTGGTAGAGGGAGGGAGTAAAAAGGTGATTTCACCTGTAATGACTCTTACAATGCAATTTTAATGCTGACCGTCAAGCTCACTTGCTCAGACTTGGTCTTGGCTATTTATTTTAGTTTGTTGAATGCCAGGGCAAGAGCGTCTTCTGAAAGATCTTGTGTGTGTGTGTGTGTGTGTGTGTGTGTCTGTCTGTGTCTGTGTCTGTGTGTAGGTATGAGTATGAGTGGGATTGTGTTTGTGTGTGCGTGTGCCGCGCATGTGCGTGTGTACAAGTAACAGAGAGAAAGACTGTGTGTGTATACTGTATATGTGTGTGTGTGAATGTGTTGATTCTGTGGGCCAGAGTGTCAGAGTGTGCGTGTTGCTGCCTCGTCAACTGGGCCAGAAAAAGCCTGGCACTGGGGTTCATGTAGAGGCTGAGGGCCCCCCCACCGAGTCTGGCAGCACAGCAGTCAGCTCAGCTGTGATAGAATGGATGCAGTGAGACAGCAGTCCAGTGCCCCATGAAGGATAGAGATGTTGCTTCGGGATGGCAGAGAAGGTTATCAGACAGAGGGGGAAGATGGACTCAGTATGTGGAGAGGCATGACATGTTTCACAGAGCGCTGTGCAAAACGTCATTACACATTTGCCGTGTTTTGATCTCTGATCTCTCTTTTTTTTACATCACAGCTCGTTCTTTAATTCCATAGCTGTACGACCCAGACATTAGCACTTAAAAGCATGTGTCACAACCCAAAGTGCATAATTTTCTGCCACTGAAGTCAGCGTTGTTTGTATTTCAGAGAGGTCTTGGATTTTTTTCAGAACAGGTAAGATACCTTGGACCTCATGAAGGCTGTTTGTGTAAAATGTCTGCCAGCTGTTTTCATCCTCCGCTTGCATGCATATTTACCCAGGAGAGTCTGGATCAGCATACAAAATTGAGATGTAAGCGGAAAAGAAAAGCGTTACGTTGCTACAGTACGTGTTATGTAGTTTGGAAACGTGAGATGCAACCTAGATTCCTCATTACACGGGAAGCACATACTTACCAGAGCCGATGGAGCGAGCCACCACGCCAGGACCTCCTCGCTAACTCCAGAGAACCTTTTTTCTCGTCATAATGTGCATTTTAATCTCCTTCCTAAATTGCTAAATTAAAGATGGGGCGGCTCGTCGACATTTGGAAGGCAGTCTCTGCGGTTCTAATCCTTGCTCTGCTGAAAATTGTATTACTGGCTCCGGGATGTCGTTCCCTAATTGGATCCTTGTAATTGGGCTCGAGGAGCTAAACAGCCAGATTGCTGTTTGTTTATACTTCCCCCCCTGCACACATATTAGTGACGTGTCTGGAATCCTTAACTAGGCAGAGAGGGTGAGGGCATCTCACCAAGCCTTAATTAGTCACTCACGCTTAGCATATGCTCTGGTCGCAGCCCAGCCCAATTATTTATGATTAACTCAACTTATCACAGTTGCTGATTCATGCCCATATAGGCCTCTCCAGTCCTCTGTGTACGGGGAGGAGTCACTATGTTGGTGTTTTTTTTTTTTTTTTTGGGAGGGATGGCTGGAGGGTGTGTTAGGGGGAGGGCAGCATTCTGCAACTTCCTAGGGACTACAAAAAGGTGCCCTTGATCCAAGGACGGTCTCTCTGCCAAATGCCTGTCAAGGTTGCCAAGCTTACTAAAAATGTTAGGGTCATCGGTGGGCAGAAAATAGAAACACTTACTGCGAAAGGCTCATGGAAGTGAACTGAAAGGGAATAAAAGAACCTTAATCTAAAAATAAAGTTGAATGTGTGAAAAGAGCACTGCAGAGGGAATGTATGGGGGGAAGGGAGGGAGGTGTAAGAATAGGTCCCATAGTTATTTTTCATATTGGAAAATCTGTTCTGTGATCTCGCTGCTAGATGCTGTTTCATTAAATGTAAATAGATGGCTGATGTTGTTTCATCCTCGCATTGTCAATATCAGAGGCTCTTTTTTTATTGATAATGGAATTACATGGACCAGAACTGATGAGTGCCTCCTCTGGGGGGATGGTGGGGGGTGGAGGTTGTTATTGAAGAAGTTAAAAGATGTTTGCTGAAGAATAAGCTATGCAGGAAATTGTGAAGCATTGTATCCCTTTCTCAGACACCCTGCAGACCGACTCAGGACCAGATATAAATGCCACATCAACCATACAAGTATGACTTGTAGTACCTGTGCGGGCCTAATTGACATTTCCATGTTCGCATACGGTACATTAATTAGACCATGAGGCTGATTCCTCAAACTTGTGGCTTCGGACCTGATTGGAGAATGAGGCTTTTGCCTTCCTGTCTCAGGTCTCTTGGAGCACCTGGCTGCTCTCACGCTGTGTCCTCCTCGCTGAGGCTGAGACGGAGCAGAAGCTAGCCGAGTCTGTATTCATAGCAGCTGTCTCCCGAGAGACTTTGAAGCCCTGGGATCTTCAGTCATGAGTACATCTCAACTCCCTGGTGTTGCTCCACATGGCTGCCCATATATAGCTACACCCAGGCCCCTCTCCACTGACGGCTCTATTTGCCTCACCACACAAAGACACGACACGCAACTTTTCTTTTTCTCCCCCCCTTCTCGTTCGCTTTACTTTTTGGAGGTTAGATTGAAGTAGTTGAAAGTCCTCGCTCACTCCCAAAACGGAAGAGTCTTCCCCAGCGTATAGACTAAAAACCAACTAAAAATGTGTGATAATTAGTGTAATTATTCATTGCATACGGCAACACCCCCAAAATCCATGACAGGAGATTTGCATGGCAACACCAAAAAAGCGATGACAGAGGCAAGTTACTAATCTTGGTTGTTATCCTCCCCTGTTACTTGGTGGGTAAACATTTGCATGCCAGCAACTCTTCTCTCCTGCTAGCAACTGCGGCGGCACCCATACAAAAAATGAAAAATAGGAGACTTACCACATGTGTCAAATGTGGTCTGTGCATGTCTTATAAAGTATGGCACATGGTAATAATACTGGCCCATTTCTTAATTTCCTCATATACTGTATGAGTGAGGCACACATGCAGTACACGTTTCATGTACAAGGCTCATATTGCAATATATAGAGTATGTATAATAAAGTATGTACCCTGTATGTAAGATGTGTCGGTGTGATATGGCACATACGTACTGTAAAAGTGACCCATTTCTCATTTTTCTTGTAAGACTCGTGGAATGACTTTGTAAGTTTCATATATTTCTTTGTTTGTATGGGCTTTCTCGCTAGCAACTGCGGGAGGTGGGCACCTACTCTCCCTCCAGAAAGTGGTTGCGAGATCTGCAGATGGCTATGCCCAATGGTGTGTGTCGTCCGTCCGTAGACGAAGCCAAAGCCAAGCGAGCGTGTGGAAGTCCCGCTGTCTTCGGCACGTGGCACGCGGTGCGGCTGTGGGTGGACAGGTGTGCCTAACTCTCACCTGAGCATGCCAACACCCGTGAGCAGATGCTGTGGGCGCTCCCCTCCAAGTCTTCCAAAAGCCTATAGGATGGCAATTATAAATCGTATACGTCGCAAAACAACTCGGAGAGAGTTTTGAGGCTAGGTTGGCATGCAGGGTGCATTGTGCGGCATTATTTATCAGGGTGTAGCAGCGGTTCGTGTCTCCCAGACAGACCTCATTTCCTCCTTCAGTGGGACAGGGGCAGTGGAGTTACAGGGAAAGAACACCATTGTGTTTTGACCTTATGTGAGTGCCTAGGGGGCTCCTGTCATACCCTTTAAGGTCTCACAGAAATATGGGATTCAGGCTGCTGGGCTTTTTTTGTATGTGTGTTGGTGTGTGTGTGTGTGTGTGTGTGTGTGTGTGTGTGTGTGTGTGTGTGTGTGTGTGTGTGTGTGTGTGTGTGTGTGTGTGTGTGTTTGTGTTTCTCTTTCTGTGTGTGTGTGTGTGTGTGTGTGTGTGTGTGTGTGTGTGTGTGTGTGTGTGTGTGTGTGTGTGCATGTGTGTGTGCGTGCGTGTATGTGTGAATGAATGTGTGTGTGTGGGGGGGGGGGGGCGCAGGTCTGGAGGGAGGGAGGAGAGGAGAGCAGAGGAGGGCCCATACATTCTGCCAATGCTCTGTGTGTGTGTGTGTGTGTGTGTGTGTGTGTGTGTGTGTGTGTGTGTGTGTGTGTGTGTGTGTGTGTGTGTGTGTGTGTGTGTGTGTGTGTGTGTGTGTGTGTGTGTGTGTGTGTGTGTGCTCCTGCTTTCCACCCCTGCCCTGGCCGACACATCTGCCCAGTGTCTCTCCAGGCATGGGGCAGAAAACCCGGCGAGATGCGGCTGGGGAGCGCGGCAGTGACACTGACAAAGCTATCGGCGGCCGCCTCCATTTGTCTTGTGCAGGCAGTTTAGCATAAGGCATTGCAACAGTCCAAAAGGTTTCAGTGAACCTGATCGCCTGGGAAACCTCTCAATAACTTATTCATTACTTGCCATGTGACTGCTGTGTACCCATTTCTCTGGCAGCGAGGGCCACATTGACAGAACATTTAACAAACGCTTAACTCCCAGACACATTCGCGGCGGTTTGCTGGAAAAACGGCGCGCTACGCAGGCTCTGTCTTATCTCGCGAGACACACTTTTATATCAGCATAATCTGTGGGAGTGTTTGGGTGCCGGGATGCCAAGCGCGTTGATGTAAGGGGTGGCATTTTGTGCTGTCGTGAAAAGCAAAATGAAATGACAGTGTCAGCCTGGTGGTGACTGCGTAGCTTTAAGCTCTGGCTTGAAAAGAGGGCTGAAGACTGAGCGCTGAGCCCTGGGCTGAGATGACATGTTGTTTGTGTGCCGGTTTGAATCGGGCCCCGCTAATACATTACGCCATTTTTTCAGTGGTCTCATTGTTTCCACCCCACTCCTCTTAAACCAAAATATGATTCTTTGCTTCGTTTAAAACTACATTACTAAAAGAGTGGTTGAAGGTTTTTTTTTTTTTGACGTGTGCAAAAAGTAATAAAAATACTGTAAGGTGGGTGTTCTCATTCTATTTAATCTCTGCTGTACTGTATGTGTATGTGGAAGGTAAGCCTACTATGTGTGTCACTGCAGGATTTTTTTCTTTTTACTTTTGTATTCGGGGATGAGTCCCTCAGGCAGCCATATTAAAATTTCAGAATGATGCTGTTTAATTAATGACGATCCTAGCATCATCATTTTTTATTCCAAGGTTAAAATGGCCACCATGGGGGAAGACAGGAGAGTTGCTAGGGTTTGCGTGTTAATGCGCGCTCCTTCACTCTCTTTTGAGGGATTTCTTGGTGAATGAAAAATAACCTGGAGGCTGACATCAGCTGTGTGCCTTACAGTGTGGCAAATGGAACCTTACGGTATGGTAGAACCACCTTGTCCCGTCAACACCCCCCCCCCCCCCCTCTCTCTATCGGCTCTTTGCAGCACTATCTCTGTCGCTTTTGGCAGAACGAGAGGCTCACCGAGCCAGCTGATGTCCCAACGGAGCTGTGCCTCTCGTTGTCATGCATGCATGTTTGTGTGATGCTCCCATTTTGTCATTGCCGTGCAGGGGAAAAACAGAAGGGCCTAACCCAACCCCTAACCTGTGCGATGAAGTACGGCGCAACAGAAAATTGCATTGGGGCTCATCACAAACAAGGTGGCCCAATACTATAGTTCACATCCATAGTATATGGTACAGTATGTCACCGAGCCGCGCATTGTGATATTGCATGCATTCCTGTCACAGTACTGGCTAGAGCAAGACGTTAGGCATTGTAAGTAAATAAGCGTGTGTAATTCGCACACATTCTGACATGATGTAGATCTCTCTCCCGCCAATCCGCTTTGCGCCCAAGGCCTCTCGCTCTGTCACTCCCATAATCCATCTGTGTTGGGAGGCTAGGTCCCTGCTCCACCAGCGCACGTCAGCCCTCATCGCCATTCCTGCCTCGTTCCTCTCCTCTCCTCCCCTCTCGTGTCCCCACGGCTGCAGGCTCCCCCTCTTCTCTTGCCTGTGTCACCCTGCTGTTTGACAGTGACAGGCTGTGCTTACGCGACGCTGCTTCGGATGTGGGGAAAATATTGCATTGTTTTCTCCTCTTATCATCCCTCTCCACTGAAATGAATTGCCTCCAATCTCAACACATTGTGCAGTCCCTATCTCCATCCTTCTTCGTCGTGCGCTCTCTCTCTCTCTCTCTCTCTCTCTCTCTCTCTCTCTCTCTCTCTCTCTCTCTCTCTCTCTCCCTTCATCCCTTTATCCCTTTCTCTCAGTAGATCTATCTATCTATCTCTCTCTCTCTCTCTCTGTCTCTCTCTCTCTCTCTCTCTCTCTCTCTCTCTCTCTCTCTCTCCCTGTGGCAGTCCCTCTTCTCAGTGTCAGAGCTGATGCGCTGTGCTGGGAGAAGATGTACAGGAATAGCTCTGGGGAGCTCTTTCAGGGACCAAACTTGCTTGGGGCGGCAGGCAGGCACAGCGCGTCTGTCCCTCTGTCTGTCTGTCTGTCTGTCGGTCTGCCTGTCTATCTATCGGCCGGGGAGCCCCTGTGTCCCTTACCGTGCAGCCGCTAAGGCACACAGATAAGCTCACTTCCTGCCAGAGACAGAAATGTGCTACCACAGGAAAACACAGGTCACCTGCAGCTCTGTTGGAACAACACACGCTGAGAGAAGTTAGTATGGTGAATGACAAATGACAAAATGCTACAGCACACCACCTAAAGCTGGTGTCTGCTTGCCTTTCCAAAGATTCGCTAAAATGGCAACAAGATTAACTTTTCAATATTTAGGCAGGACGACTAGGGAAATAATATTTCATTTTGCTTTACGCCTGTTCATCAGCTACAAGCAGAGCTTCTCATATTTTTAGGAGTTGTATTCCATCTTGTGATTGCCTAGCAACGACTCGTTATTCCAGTTGAAGTCATCATGAGATAGGGGTGCTCTGCTGTAGCTTAGTGCCAAAAGATATAATTGATCGGCAGACCAGTTTTAGCTGGAAAGAGACATGGGCATCTTTTTACTGCACGTGAACATATAGAAAAAGCCTCATCTCTCATCTAGAAAAAGGACAAGGCGGTATTGACAGCTGTCCAAAATGTTTGACAAAAAAGAAGCACATGTATTTTTCTGAGCAAAGAGGATCAAACAGATTTATTTAGCTGGGTTTGCCTAGGGCAGACATTGAAAGCTAATGTAACCTTTGTTTTGTTTTTTTGGTTTCCGGCATTAAAGTCTGTAAGTCTGTTTTATATCTCTTTGGATGTGGAGAAATTAGGTGTGACTTCTTTTCCCTCCCTCTGGACTCATATATACAGTACAGCATGTACAACCACATCGCAACTGTGATGCTATTACGGATTCTGATGTTCGGCTAACATGTTAACATGTTCTGTTCTGTTTTTTTTTACTTGTCATTGTGACATCATCAAGAAAACGAGTTGGTGATGAATTCTTAAAACTCAAAATCACAAATAACAAAATGGGGCACAGCTGCCCAGGCGTGTAGCCTACAACTCCTTGCCTCCCGTTACAGCCTGTCTCCACTATTTACATCACGTGCGGGCGGCAGTGGAAGGTTGAGAAGCAGCTGTTGCTCGAACCTCAGAAAGTAACGACAGGGAATGAGTGGAGTGCGGTAAAAAAACCTTACCATTACCATGAATTGTTAACAGGGGTCTGCCAGGGACAACAAGGCAGAGTGAGCAGTCAAACTGTCCCGCTAACAAGCTCAGTCTTCTCCATCCATCCACTCTCTCATCTTCCAGTCATGCTCTCACTCTCTCTCCCCCTCTCACTAGCCTCCATTATATATGAGGCCTACCAAGGAATAGTCATAACACTAGGCCATCTCTCTCTCTCTCTCTCTCTCTCTCTCTCTCTCTCTCTCTCTCTCTCTCTCTCTCTCTCTCTCTCTCTCTCTCTCTCTCTCTCTCTCTCACTAGAGTACCCTATGCTGTTCTGCTAAGCCTACAGGCAAATTGCTGGCAGCTGGCAGCTATTTTAGCTGATTAATCGCAAAAGTGGAGAAACCATATGCTAAAGAGGCTTTTGGGGCTTTTTCGTTTCGGTGATGTGTGTGTTCCCCCCAAAAAGGATAGAGACACAAAGAGGGCAAGAAGGAGGAGGCAGTATCTACCTGACTCCTCAGATTGGGTCGATGATGGTGTTAATGGTGCCTCACCCTTTGGAGGAATGACAGGTTGGTCATAGTCAATATAGGTGACTTGCCTGCCAACATTCCAGACCATAATAATGTGAAGAGAGAGGCACATTCAAACTGAAAAATATTAAATATAGTTTCCTTATGAGTACCCAGAAGAGCTCCTTTTCTCCAAACGTAACAGGATGTCTCCCAGGCTGTTTATTAGCTTTATAGCTTTGCACACTTCAAATTTGTAGGTCATAGTTAATGAGACACAGACTACAAGGCCGTGAATCGTAATTTTTGCAGAGCTTATAAGACTGTACATGAAATTTCAGCAGTTTTTTCCCCTAGCCTCAACTCCCACCTTTTTCTGAGGGTTCGGGCAAACAGTGATGCAGTCTGATGAGCCTGCAATGAGTGAGATGCTCAAACATGGGGCATTCTGCCCAATTTTCATTAAGCCGGGGCCCTGCAATGTAGTGAATATATGAATGACAATTATGGGCATGTTCTCGCATGTTTTAATGATCATTTCCAGGCAGTGGAAGCACTGGTGCATGCAAATGTATGCTGCTTTAAATAGGGAGCTGGCTTAAGCTTGACCAATATAGCTCGGGTTTGGCTTTTCTCATTGGCATGCACAATTTGTTGGCTCAGATGAACATTGGAGGCAAGAGGATTATCGTTGCCCTAATATGAAACACTGCCATGCTCAAGACATTGGCATCGCTAGTTTTTTCTGCTGCCTTGCTTATCATGCATAAAAAACTTAACCAACGCCTCTGTCAGTCTTTTATATTCTTGAAACTGCTGTTTATACATTGATACACAAAAATATTCCCCAAAAATTTGGCCTCTGATGTGCTACAATCTTTTTTTTTTACTTTATTTATGACAGGACAGTGAAGGTGGTGACAGGAAGCGAGTGGTAAGAGGCCGGCAAAGGACCCGGGCCAGGAATCAAACCCGGGTCAGCTGCGTGGTTAGCGTCAAGTGCCCTATCGTTTGGCCACGGCAGGGCCTATGTGCTACAATTACATTCGGATTGCTTCCATTAAATGTACAATTTAGGACTTCCTTTCCCTTCACCACGAGTATTAGGAGTGCAGTGACATCGGATAAGATTTCTTATGCCTCGTGGCGATCGGTTTTCATACCAGTTCATCAAAAAAACTGCAATGAAAAGAAAACTGTGCTCAGTGAAGACGTATGGGCTGCTTCAGAACACTTAAAGAAACCTCAGCATCTCTGCTTTTCCCCAATCGAATCACTTTTGCATTTGCTTTGGGAATCAGAGGGCTCATTTGGAGCGTTCAGCGTTAGGGCTGAAAGTGTAAGGAGAGGGAGACGTCCCATGTTTCCATTACTCCACAGACTCCTCATTACTCCAGGATTGTCCCGTATGACAGAGCACACGCGCCCGTCTGCTAGATGAGTCGTTTCATGTCCGACCACTAATGCATTTGACATACTCATAAAGTAAAGTGCCGCATGGAAAGTGTTTGCAAACTGGGTCTTTCATCATTACTAGAAGAAGAAATAAACGCGCAGAGCAGAGGCCACCTGCTGTTACACAAGCATCTTCAGTTTTTTCTTCCTTCCTCCTCTGGTTGTCTCTGTCTCAAGATTAGAGAGTCATTTGTAAAACTAATTGCTGTGGTACACAGTGTCTTGCGAGGTCCAAAAGATGGCTGCTCTTTTTTTCACCAATTCTCAAAATATAACTGTCGTTTTTATACCTAGACAAGAGTCTGGATTCATGCAGCATGCCAGGTCCCTCTCCTCCTTGTCTCAAGATGCAACATACAGTACCTTTTGAGCTTTACACCCAGAAGTCTGGCCAATTAGTTACAGATGAGGACTGCATTCTGAAATCGGCGGGCTGTATAAGTGTGTACTGCCACTTCGGCTTCTCGGCCACAAACTCTGGGGAGTGATAGTGGCAGGGGCTCAGACAGCAAACCGCTTAGAAATCATTACATCGCTTCATTAGTCCCAGGGACAAGGACACCGGGGCGAGCAAAGATTAGGCTTTTAATTGCAGATGTGTATGGGAACATTTCAGAAGCGCACACTGTGGGTATTGCAACATCAAGACTATTTACGGCAGTACACACACACTGTGTGTGTGTGTGTGTGTGTGTGTGTGTGTGTGTGTGTGTGTGTGTGTGTGTGTGTGTGTGTGTGTGTGTGTGTGTGTGTGTGTGTGTGTGTGTGTGTGTGTGTTTCTGTGTCTGTGTCTGTGTCTGTGTGTCTGTGTGTCTGTGTACGTGTTTCTGTGTACGTGTGTATGTGTGTCCATGAGTGTGTTGGTGTATATTTGTGTGTGGCATGAATGGAGGGATTAATTCTTGGAGAGTGAATGCCAATTGCTACAATTGAATGCAAGCAAACTTTATTTTTTCATCTCTCTCTCTCTTTCTGCCCCCAAGATATTTTTGCCTCTTCTTAAGCAGATCTACAGTCAGTCCTGTCAGCAGAGACATGCATTTGTAGGCATTTCAGACTGGCATAATAGCCAGCCACCCACCCACCACCTCCCTTCTTCCTCGTCCATGCTCCAAGGCTGGACACAACAAAGGCAGAAATCCCATGCCTGTGTCAGGCTGGCCGCCAGCCTAGCTTGGTCCCCTGGTTACTGTAATCCTCCACATTCGTCATTTGCTGCTACTGTGGCTGAAGCCAGAGCCTCTACTAGCTATGGTTGGGCCCAGGAAAACAGACATCTGAAAGGGCCCCCCACTCAATACATAAAATATAATGGAGACCAAATTCTGGGGGCTCCCTTCTCCCTGGGCCTGGAACAACTGTCCCCTCCAACTGTCCACCACACTGTCGGCTTCCCTGGTAGTGGCTGCCACTACTGCTGTGCCTGTAGCTAGCTGGTGTCTTCTGACTTTTTGACATGCATTTTAATGCCGACTGGAGGAACAGGAGCCTTGCCCTGCCCCCGCCATAAATGCGGAGGAGTTTTGACACCCTGGTCAACTGGGGACGAATGGAAAGTGGCCCTAAGCGGGGCTAATTTGACTCTTGTCTATTACCCATCCTGCATGGGCTCTGGTGCTGTGGTTCAATCCAACTTATCAAACAAAGTCACTCCGTGAGGCAGACTTGAAAGCAAGTCTGTGACCTTTCCTTCTCTCCTGCCCGCATCCACCTGCTTCTCCACCTTTCCTTCTCTAAGCTCTTATCCACTCCTCCACAGCTTCACACGCACGCACACACACACATACACATACACACACACGCACAAGCACACGCAGACACATGCACACGCACACACACACACACAAGCACACACAAGCACATACACACCAAAAACCTACAGTTGTTTTGTGTGTGTGTGTGTGTGTGTGTGTGTGTGTGTGTGTGTGTGTGTGTGTGTGTGTGTGTGTGTGTGTGTGTGTGTGTGTGTGTGTGTGTGTGTGTGTGTGTGTGTGTGTATGCACGCGTGAAAATGTGTAATTTTAACACAAATATTACTTGGATGATGTTTTGATGTTGAATTGTTGCATGCATGGCTCTCCTGTGACCCGTATCGTCTTTGCTAGCATTTCTGTGTCAAACAGTTGGTCATGCGCTGTGACAGGACACAGGAGGATGCCAAAAAAGGGGGCTGTGTGCAATCGTCAGCCCCGCTCTGATTGTTTCCCTGCCTTCTCTGTCTGCCTCTCCTGCTCTCGCGCTCCCCCTCTCCTCTCTTGAGTCGCGCGGTTCCGAGTGACGCAAGAAACCCAGTGGCGTTTTTCAGCTTAGTCTCCTCCTCAGTTCCAGATCTTTGCCTCCCTCTCTCTCTCTCTCTCTCTCTCTCTCTCTCTCTCTCTCTCTCTCTCTCTCTCTCTCTCTCTCTCTCTCTCTCTCGCTCTCTCTCTCTAAGACACACACACTTTCTCTCCTGCTTGGCCTTCCTCACGCTCTTTCAGTCACTCACGCTTTCTTTCTTTCTCTCTCTCTCTCTCTCTCTCCGTGGGCTCTTTAAATAACTACAGAGTCTAAAAAGAAGCTGAAGGACTCATGATGCATAGGGAAAGCAAGGACACCTCACGTGCCCACACAAGCCCTTTTCTCTTTGCTGCCAAAATGAGGGAAAGATAGAGAGTGACTGATTTTTTTGTGTACGGTATGTGACGCAAAAAACAGTCTCTAGATGTTTGTGTTTGAATATGTATGCACTTTTCAGTGTTTCTGTTCTGCATGTGTGTACTGTAAATATAACAGTGTGTGTGTGTGTGTTGTAGTAGTAATCAGTGACTGAATATGCATGCTCTAAGTATATATTTGCATTTGTATGTGTGTGGATGCAGTAAAAGGGGCTTTTTGTGTGTGTGCTTTTGCATGCATATGTGTGTGTTTGTGTGTGCATGCATGTTTGTGTGTGTGTGTGCGTGTGTGTGTGTGCATATGTGTGTGTGTGTGTGTGTGTGTGTGTGTGTGTGTGTGTGTGTGTGTGTGTGTGTGTGTGTGTGTGTGTGTGTGTGTGTGTGTGTGTGTGTGTGTGTGTGTATGTGTGTGTGTGTGTGTGTTCACGTGTGCGTCTGTGAATGCTTGCGTGTGGGGGCCCGTCTGCCTCCCTGAGGGCAAGGAGCACTCTGAGGACTTGGTGCTGTTGGCGATGTAATGTGGCGAGAGAGAGAGAGAGAGAGAGAGAGAGAGAGAGAGAGAGAGAGAGAGAGAGAGAGAGAGAGAGAGAGAGAGAGAGATGTAATGGAGGGAGGGGTGTGGAGTGGAGACTGTGGTACAGATTAGACTGCTGATGGGAGGCAAATAGCTCACCACAGGCCGTGTGGCACGCCATCGCCACCGTGCCCGTCCGCGCCAGTGCAGTCTCTGGGCGTCTGACCACGTGCCCCAGACTTTGTAGCCTCATGCCCTCTTTTCCACTGCAGCCACCCCACTGTGCCGTGTCTCGCTTGCTCGCTGCACTGGAGTGAGCTTGAAGTGGTCCTGACTCCTGAGCAGACTGTGTACCACTTGGAGAGCCAAACCAAAGACGACCGTTTCACTGGTTGAATGCTTTGTGGAGGTGAAACTTCAGCAGTGTGGCCGAGTGTGACCACTATGAGGTTGTTTGCATTACAGTTACGAAATGGTACAATTAATGACACCCTCAGAAAAAATATGAATGTATATGAATATGAAAAATATGAATGATAATTTATCAATTTTATTTTACCATAGAATACCTTTTCATGACTACATACTGTATGTGGGGCTCCCATGCCATAAGCAGGTAAATCTTATTTTAACGAAGACATAACACCTACAGCAGCATGTACATTCAATTAATAATTCATCTACCTTTAGTCAAAAACCTTTCTCCCTCCCCGTGCTACTCCACACCTACTACCCGATAGAAACAAGGCACGCCACTGGAATAAAAGTGGTCCATTTGCAGATGACCAGATGGTAACCCACACAATCTCATCGCGCCTCTGGCAGGGCACGTCTCTCCCGTACGTACGGTCTAGACATTTGGATGAATAAGGCTTATACAAGAGAAAGCTTTTTGAGCACCTACCACTCCTGCTCCGCGCTGGAACTTGGCAGCTAGGAGAGAGAGAGAGAGAGAGAGAGAGAGAGAGAGAGTGTGTGTGTGTGTGTGTGTGTGTGTGTGTGTGTGTGTGTGAGAGAGAGAGAGAGAGAGAGAGAGAGAGAGAGAGAGAGAGAGAGAGAGAGAGAGCGAGAGAGCGAGAGCGAGAGAGAGAGAGATGTAAGGAGACTGAGATAGAAACTATGTGGAAAAGAGAGAGGGGGAGAGAGACAGAGAGATAGAGAAAGGGGGATAGACAGAGTGGGAGAAGGAGAGAGAGACAGGGATTGAGAGAGAGAGCACTGTTAGTTCTTTATGTGACCAGTGCTCCCCCATCAGTCACTAAAAAGATACTTTCAGAGTCCTCCCAGCATAAGCTTCAGTTTTACTTTCTTTTTTAGTTGCAGCATTGATGATCACAGAGGGGAATATTGGGTGTGGTTTCATTTTATATTATTTTATTTTAATTCTTAATGCCCTCTGGAAGTACTAGTTTTGTTGTTTTTTGGAAAAAGACAAAAACTAAACAAGAAAACAAGGGTGGAAGGGGAAAATATACTATATATGGTTAATGACTTGACAGATTATAATAGCTCAAAGGCACAGAGGTAATATTTTAATCAGGCATTGTTTTACAAAAATAGCCCATATCTTATCAGATATAACATTGTGGTGTGCTGCCTACTTATAAACTTAGACTTGCAGATCCAATAAATCCAATAAAGTGGAACACTTGTTACTGTGCTTTACCCCCTTTTTGTTTAAATACATAGAAAACAGGTCAGACTCCTAAATATACAGATGCAATAAAAAAAATAGTGGCCCCAAATCTACAGTAAGTAGAGAATGTACAGTTTGGTCTACCAGCCATTTGTACTATTAAAATTAAATCTCAGTTTTGGTAGATGTTATAACTTTCACCCAGTTTTAGACTTATTTCCTTTTGCATTATATTTGTTTGCTGGTATTCAGTTATTGAAAATGGCAAGTCATCAGGAGAAAAGTCATGATCATGTCCAAGGTCTGTATGGGGCCTTGGAAGATGTCGACTTGTTTACTAAAATCATACCATGTTTTGGTTGAATAGAATTAGCACCTGATTTGAGTACTGTAGCTGTGAGTGTTTCACTCACTTTCGTTCCTACATGTGTTGGTGTGTGCATGCATGTGTGCGTGTATGTGTGTGTGTGTGTGTGTGTGTGAGAGAGACTGCATATATGTGTGTGCGTGCGTGCGTGCACATGCGTGCGAGATGGTCTTCTACCAGATGACTCAGCGCTGTGTAGAGGCACTCAGAGTGATTACTGGAACAAAAGGCAACAGCACAGGGTGGGTGTTCTACCCTCTGGCTTGAGAACGGGTGGAGTTGGGAATGGGGGGTGTGTGTGTGCGTGTGTGTGTGTGTGTGTGTGTGTGTGTGCGTCTGTGAGTGTGTTGGGGTGGGGGTGTGCGAGCATGTGTGTGTGTGTTTGTGTGTGTGCTTGTGTGTGTGTGTTTGTGAGATGAATGTTGGCAGTGGAGGTAGGTTTATGTAAGTGTCTTCTATGACGCACTACGGTGGCCCGGATGTGAATGACATGCAGGCTCTCAGCTGATAGCTTCTAATCAGCAGCTCATCCCTCAGCCTGGCACTATAAAATCACTCTAGAGCAGGGGTTCTCAAAATGGGGTCCGGGGTCCCCGGGCAATACATGGCATGTTGCCAGGGGGTCCCTGAAAAGTTGCAATGCAATACATGAAAATTCTCTTCAACACAGTGATGATCCCACCAGTAGTGTGAGGGAAACACAGTTACACATTAGGCCCAAATATATCAACAAAAGGGTGTTTGAACAGGGCCTGCTTTTGCTTTAAAATGACAATTTAAAATAATCCTTGGTGCCAAAAAGTCTGAGAAGCCATGTGCTAGAGTATTGGCAGGGATTGGGCGCTGATGATTTTGAGGCTGGGTGAACCTTGGCTTTCTCAGGAGGAGCTGTGCGTTGCGCCGGTTAGAGTTGCCTGAAAGCCGGCTGATGAAAAGCCTCTGACTTTCATTTTTATGTCTCACGCTCCAACAGACAGAAGAAAGAGAGATGAGGGAGGATCTGAGGGCTGCACCTCCCCAAGATTGCCATCTCTCTCTATACTCATCCTCCCTCTCTGCTTCTTGTTCTATATCTCTCTCACTCACTCTGGAACACACTCTCTCTATCTCACTCACTCTTTTTCTCACTTTTAGCTTTTTTCACTTTGAGAAAAGAACATTTAATTGGCCAAGGTCAGAGGGTGAGTAGAGGCAAATAGAAGCCCACTCTGTGCTGAAGGAGACTCTTGAAGGCCCTGGGAGACGTTTTGACGGAGAGGCAGGGCCCGGGTAAATAAAGCCAGGGAACGGCAAGGCATGCCAGCTACCAACACAATCACAAATACCACCCCTGCCAAGCCCCCAATGCAAAGGGC
>NC_085870.1:54356829-54364329 GCF_034702125.1 Engraulis encrasicolus | reverse complement strand
AATAAAGAAAAAAACACGAGAGTGATGAGGAGGAAGAGGAGGAGGAGGAAGGTTCAGGGTGAGTGGCTAAGGAGTTAAGCCCAACTCGGGGTGAGTTGTGGGAGTATCGCTTATTTAGACATAGCCTGTGGAGCAACTGCACAATTAAAACGATTCATACGCGCCGAGATGTAATGAATATTACACAAAGCCTGATCAAATATGCAGAACTGCACCAGGGGAGGTTGGGAGGGAGCTGATGTGTGCGTGTGTGTGTGTGCGTGTGTGTGTGTGTTTGTGTGTGTTTGTGTGTGTGTGTGCGTGTGTGTGTGTGCGTGTGTGTGTGTGCGCGTGCGTGCGTGCGTGCGTGTCAGTGTGTGTGTGTGTTCCTGTGTGTGTGTTGTGGCTCCCTTGATATGCACGCGAATGGATTGCTGTTTTACTGCTGCACGAGGCAGGTGATTAAAAATCCTCATTAACACTGCGGCACTTTGTCGAGGTGACTGTTCTACATCACCTGCCATGCTGCGGCACCCCAAGTCAAAGCCGGCCCATCAGCACGGTGACATCCGTGTCACCCAGGGCGTAAACAGCAGCGGGAGCTTGTTTGGACTTTTCTTTTTTTCTTTTTTTTCTGATTTCGATCGGGGTGGGGTTAAGTTGGGTGGAGTGGGTTGCTGGTGGGGGGGCACATTGGGTTGCTTGAGAGGGGACGTGGTGTTGGAGAGTAAGGCGAAAGTTAAGAGCATCCACGAGCGAAGCTAATGAGTCTGTTAAGTGTGTGCGGAGTGGCATCTACATTTTTGCGCTGACTGGTGTCCTATAGTGGCAGGCAGAGCCGTTCTTAACAATAGGCAGATTAGGCAATTACCACCAAACCTACCCACACTAGGGCCCCCCAACAAGCAGCCACACAATGGTAAATGCCAGTGAAAATAATTCAAGAGGGCCCCAATGTCTATATTTTGCCTAGGGCCACCACTGGTGGCAGGAGTGCTGGATGTTTGTGTGTCTCCACCCACGCGTGCCAGCACGTAGTGCATGGTGCAAGTGTGGCATGGAGGCTATGGCTGCGAGGAAGACCTGTTCATAATAATTGAAACCAATAGTCCTCTTGAGTCTCCACATTAACCAAATTAAAATGTTAAGACTCCCCATCAACACCCATTCAAATTCACAGAGTATGCCTGGAGGACGGAGCCTGCTATTGCGGCACAGCGTCTGCACAAAGGACTGGCGATGACAGGAGAAGCACAAAAGATCTTAGTCGTTTTTACAGAGCTCTAAACAATTTTTAGTCTGTGTTACAGTCTTTAAGGAAGTAGGCACTTTGAATGACACTACCTATTAAAGTCAAAAGCTTTTGTGGAGCACGAAGACCTTCAAATGTAGCCATGCAACAGGACTGAATGTCTTCACATTATCCTCTGTTGGCTGTTAGAGGACTGAGTGTCTTAACATATCCTCCATTGGCTGGAATCTTTTTCAAGTCTGACTGATGTCACACTTTCTAAAAGTGTTTTGCGTCCTGTGGTGAGCCAGTTGGATGATGCTTTATTGAGAACGCCCTCACTACTTCCACCTACTCCTCAGACACACAGACAGTAACGTGTGTGAACACACACAGACATGGACACACAGCAGACACAGACACAGACACACACACACACACACACACACACACACACACACACACACACACACACACACACACACACACACACACACACACACACACACACACACACACACACACACAGACATAAATACACACACTGTCTAACTCTCTCACAAACACACACACACACACACACACACACATACACAGACACGCACACACACACACACACAGTCACAACACACACACACACACACAGAGTCACAACACACACAATGCACACACAGAGCAAACAGGTGTCCTGTTCTGCGCGCCACAGCGTTCTGCAGTCAGTCACGGCAGGGGTGCTGGCTGGGCCCCCAGCATCCAGTGTGTGTGTGTGTGTGTGTGTGTGTGTGTGTGTGTGTGTGTGTGTGTGTGTGTGTGTGCGTGCGTGCGTGTGTGTCGGGGGTGTCAGCACGCCGGTGCCTAACGAGCGTCTTCTTTTGGCAGCCGCGGCACTGCACACCAAACCACCTGTGTTTGATTGTTGACAGGCCACCATCACACAGTTGTGTGCTCACCGCACCGCACCGCACCGCACCGCACCGCACCGCACCGCACCGCACCGCACCATGCGCCACACGCAGATGGCAGCTGCACAGTCCACGCCGGCCCGGCCGACCTGCCGACCGACCGTCCGATTGCTCGCTCACTCACTCGTCGCATGCCACGCCGCGCCGCGTCCCTTTCACAAATTTGTTTGCACGGCTGGAGCTTGGAGCTGTGCAGCTGGTGACAGCGGAAGTTCTGCACGGACCCCCCCTCCTCTTCCTACTCCACCAAACCCCCCAACCTGTCATGGCATCAGGGCTTTGTGGTTAATCAGCATCGAATGGAAATTTTTAACGACGCCACTGAAAAATGAAAAGGCGGACGGAAAGCAGCTGTGTTTTGGGGTGATTGGCCTTCTCTGTGATTCTCTTGGGCAGTGGGGCAATGGCTGCCGCTGCTGTCCTGTCAGAGATGTTGCAGCCATGTAATGAGTTAAAAGTTTCTTTCATGCCCGATGAAACAGGGGAAGGGATGGATTTCCTGACAATGTTTTAGAAACAGCACTCAGTCAAAGAGTGTGGTGGTGATATAATATAAACTGCGATTGGAATCAGCTCATCTCCTAGGATGGCATTACATCAGGAAATGCTCTTGCATGCCGACACAATTCAAAATGTATAATGCAGACAGTATAGAGAATAAAATATTCATACTGCATATCTATGCTTTAGTTCAGATGAGGGCAAAAGTTTAAGTTTTTCATGCCCAAATGAAGTCCCACCAAAAGTAACTATTGACTAGCCAATTAAGGCATATCATTTCTTAATTTACAGGAATTACTGTATGTACTGTACTGTATGTCTTATCGGGGTCTTTATCTATTTGCTGTAATGAGCAACCACCCTAGGTATGCGTTAGCTGGTTTTATGAGAGTGTATTGATTTAACTACCAACTTTATAAGAGCCAACTTGTGATGAGCAGCAGTGGTTTTGGTGGCTGGATTTTAAGAGATGAGGCGATGAGGGAGTAAGGTGTGCAGGGTATCAAACCTCAAAAAATGCAGACGCAAACTCATCTGATACAAACGAAATTCAATCTTCGTCTGGAGGTGGCTCACGCCGCGAATGCCCAGAACGGGGGGGGAAGAAGCGAGCGACAGTTAGGGAGCAAAGGGGGGAAAGAAAGAAAGCATTCTCTCAGCTTTATGAGTGTGCAAACTGCATTCCATCTTTAATCGAGTCTATCCTATCTTTAATTTCATTGTACTCACTTTAATCTCATTGTTCCAACATTTGACAGTATTGCAGTTCTTCGCCTGTACTAGCTCTGCTTTGATTGGGGCGGCACAATTTTTTTCATTTTTTAACTTCCTGTGAGCTCTACCGGCTTTAGACGGTCCTGGAGACCTCTCTGCACTGACCTGCAGCGATCAGCGCGTTTTCAACACAGCTCCCTGCGAACCACACCAGCAGTTAGGGCAGCAATAGAGACCATTAGAGGAAACCAAAAAGACAGTGTTGCTCCTGCTCCTGTTCTTGTCTCTGGTGATGGAAAGGGCACGGCTCCTAATTGTATGACTCCCACTACTCCTCCAGTACAAAGGCTACAACCCTTTTTCTCTGCTCTTGTCCTGGTGTGTGCTGTTTTTTTCCCCTTGGCTCTCGAAAAAAGGGGATGGCAGAATCTCTCCCGAGCAGTGTCAGCTTCCCTGTCTATTTTTATTTCAGGAAGGGGTCGTGCCCATTTTTTTTCCTCTTCCTTTTTTGGAGTGTCTGCTGTGATAACAGTGTGAAATTAAAATCCCTCCCTCTCATGACGAGCACGAGCCCCCCCATTTTAGGCAGCAGAGCTAATCTCCCCTCGTTATACTTTTTTTATAGCTCCAACTCAGGGTACCGTGACAGGGAAGGGAGGGAGGGAGGGAGGGAGAGAGAGAGACAGAGACAGAGACAGAGACAGAGAGAGCGAGAGAGATTGGAAAGAGTGGGAGGAAGTGAGCGAAGAAAGGCGAAAGAGAGAGAGAGGGGGAGGAAAAATAGAAGGTGAGTAGTGGAGGGAGAGAGAGGGAGAGGGGGAAACATTTTGATGGTGTTCCAGGTGAACTCTCTCTCTCTCTTTCTCTCTGCTGTAGCTTAGTCGTCTCCTGGACATCAGTCTACTTTATTCACCTCTCCTCCCCTCTGTCCTTCTCTCTCAACCAATCAGCTGTGTGGTCTCAGCAGGGGTCCGTCCAGAACAGCAGGGCCCTCTCTGTGAAAACACTGTCCTTCATCCACTTCCTAACACTACTATGACTCACCAAGAAATGCGCTCAATAACCTGGATAATTCACACCTACCCAAAAAGCATTGGCTATTCACTACCTTTTTGTTGTGATAGTGTTTCCATTATAGAAACATCAAAAATCATCATTATTTTAGGAGGTATTCAGTTACATGAGGTACACTACAAAGATTCCCTTTTCTAGTTAGTCATATTCCGGATCAAAGAGGAATAGAACATGTTTTTTGAAACCTTTGATCATCAGTTGTTAAAATCTTTGAGACAATCAGTTGCATAGCGTACATGACTCATAATCAGAATCCTTCTGCTTCATTGATGGTAGAATGCTCAGAATGTTCCAAAACAATCTCTTGCTGAGGGAGGCAATCATTGGTATTTCATTTGCCCTCTATGAGGCAATGTCAAAGGTGGAAGGAATGGTGCTTCAAAAAACCCAAAGTCTCACCAAGTGTCAAAAAGTCAGAAAACAAATCTGTAACCATTATCCTGAAAGGTTACTCTGCCAGGTTTGGTTTTATGACATTTTCACACTTTCTGTTTATAAAGGCACCTTCTGTTTGGGTGCTGTCTTTTGTGCACACCCCATCTATCTATTTATCTCTCTCTAGGTCTTTCTATTTTCTATCTTTCACTGACATCTCTCTCTCTCTCTCTCTCTCACTCTCTCTCTCTCTCTCTCTCTCTCTCTCTCTCTCTCTCTCTCTCTCTCTCTCTCTCTCTCTCTCTCACATTCCTTCTTCCCTTCTCTCTTTCTGTTTCTTTCTCTTGCATTGGTGGCTTTGAATGAAGAGGGTGCCACGAGGGAAGTTGAGGAGGCTGAGTGTAGACTTAGGGGCCTTGGCATCTCCAGTAGTATGCAGTGTAGTTGGAGTTGGAGGAGGTAGATGATGGTCCCTTGTGGCTCCCTGGGTGGGACTTGGGCTGTGGGTAATTCATGTATTTATGCATTGTTTGGTGCTCGTGCGCTCCCACACACTCAGCACCCCTGAAGGGCAGCCACATGATTGTGTTATCTCAAGGGCTTTCTTGCTTCTCTCACCCCCCCACCCTTGTGTGTTATTTGTGGAGTGGCCTCAGCAACAGGACTACTCCTCTGTTAAAAAGGCGAGGGGAAAATGGTGAAATCAAACACAATACACGCAAAGACATGCAGAATTATATGTACACACACACACGCACGCACCACCCCCCCCCCCCCACACACGCACACACACACACAGCAGACACATGCTGTCTTTCACCTATGTACCATACACACTCACACTCACACACACACACACACATGTACCAACACACATGGGAATAGTGAAGAAGGCGAACACAGAGAGGGCAGGATGGCGAGGAGGGAAAAAGAAAGAGTAGGCGAATCGGAGAATAGAAGAAAGCTGGCTTTTTGCTGTAATGTGTATGACAGGTCATGTCGGGCGTCACAGAATGGCCGACTTCTCATTAGGCATGGCCCAGGATTATGAAGATGGCAGAGAGGAGGAGGAGGAGGAGGAGGAGAGTTGCCCGAGAGGAAGAGAGAATTGTCTGGGCTGGGCAAAGGAATTGGCCACAGACTCCCCTGAGGTTCACAGAAAAGCCAGCTGAGTCGTAAGAAAAACCCACTAGATTAGCCCGTCTTGGTAGACCAAGCGTATCAGCCATACTGAGTGAGCAGCGGTTTTGTTTTAATTATTATTTTACTCAAAACAGAAAAGTTTAGGCAGGAAACTTATCATTAATTTTCGTCTGATGCCATAAAACATCTGTTAATTGAATCAAGGCCGGACAATTGTGGAGAGAGAGAGAGAGAGAGAGAGAGAGAGAGAGAGAGAGAGCTCCAGAGAGAGAGAGAGAGAGAGAGAGAGAGAGAGAGAGAGAGAGAGAGAGAGAGAGAGAGAGAGAGAGCTACAGTAGGCCTGTAGTTGTGCTTTGATTCCCTCTATCTGTGACTTTGAACACTCCCTTGAGGTAATACTCTCCCAGGACAATGCATGTGTGTGTGTGTGTGTGTGTGTGTGTGTGTGTGTGTGTGTGTGTGTGTGTGTGTGTGTGTGTGTGTGTGTGTGTGTGTGTGTGTGTGTGTGTGTGTGTGTGTGTGTGTGTGTGTGTGTTTGGTTCTGTGATTGTGCGTGTGCATCCTGCCTCGCGTCAGGACCCGTAGCTGGAGGCGTGATGGAATGTTTGTGGCCAGCGGGTCAGTGTAATTACTGGGTGTGGGGGTGGGAGAGAAGAGGGGGAGGAGGAGGAGAGGAGAGGTGACCGCCATGGAGGTTATTATCCATGTGCTTCCAAATCTAATGTCCCTCATCGTTGCATCCCCGAGAGTTGAGTTGAGTAGTTTATTTGTCACATACAAAGCCATAACCAAGGTTACAGCTTGTAGTGAAATGACGGTTCTGGTACAACTCCACACCGTGCAGAGATCATAAGACTTAAAATGTGAACATAAATACACACATTAAATAAATAAGCATTATAGAAAATGTCCATAGATGTCAGATTGTCCATAGATGTGTCGATCGAGGCGAGAGTTGGACGCGTCGCTTTACAAAGCAGACAGCTGTGCGGTGTCCGAGGCTCCTGGGTGGATACGGTGCTAGATGAGACGGAGACTACATCGCGGGTGGCAAAACTGCATGCTCTCACCCCACGCTATAGGCTACACTGTGATGGTCCCCATTCATCTGGTGTCCGTGACCTCTTGTAGTCAGTAGTGCAAGCAAGGCTTGTCGTCGGGATGACATTGTTTCTTTGCCAGGCCGGTTGGAACGGATGTTCATGGAGTTCCGTTGCGCTGCGGTGATCTGACAACATCGATTTGGATTAATAAATAAATAAATAAAAAAATGCAGACGCAATAAATAGCACTAAAAAGTGCTTTCTATAAACACATCATCATATCTGTCCAAAATGTTGACTTCATATGGACTAAATGGATTTAAAAGATGAAAAAATTGCACGGTTTTGACGGAGTTACCAGAGAGGCAGCCAAACAATGCGGCGCCATGGCAACTGAGAGGAGAGGAGGGGGGAGGGGGCAGGGGGGACAGGGCGTGAGAGAGGTGAATCATTCACCACAAACACACACACACACACA
>NC_085870.1:54336829-54341829 GCF_034702125.1 Engraulis encrasicolus | reverse complement strand
GAAAGTACTGAGCCGGTTTTGTAATGCGGAAACTTTGGCAATGAATCCTTGTTGTTCCGGAGTTACCTTTTGTCATCGCCGCAGATGATCAGCTGGCATCAGCCTGAACATTAGCTGTCACACCAGCGTGATGAGTTGGGGACATATCCATTCAGGGACTTTTATCGTGACTGTGTGTGTGGGTTTGTTTTTAGGACTTGTATTCACTTGTATAATCCCTTTGAGTGTACACAAACACACACCTTGTGCACATACGCACACACACACACGCACACACACACACACACACACACACACACACACACACACACACACACACACACACACACACACACACACACACACACACACACACACACACACACACACACACACACACACACACACACACACACACACACACACACACACACACACACACACACACACACTTTCAGAGCAAAATGTGTTTGCTTAGCTGCTCCGTGCTTCTCTGTCACCTTGAGGGATGTCTTCTGCAGCTTGTCTCCTCCACATGGCACTTTATTGGAGTGACAAAGCACATTCGGCCAGGGGGCCGGGCCCACCACCGATACGCCGAGCCACAGATATAATCACCAACACAGACACCAAACGTCCCCGCTCAAACCCAGTCAGCTCTGGGAGCCAAGACAAGGGAAGATGGACTCAGTAAAAATGGCAGTGTTGCTTTTGCACTAGGCTGAGAATACGTGCCGTCCGATTTTAGTGTTAAATTCAACTGTTTGAGTGTTGAATTGAAACTGCGAAACCATATGCTATAAGCTATGGGTCAAACGTTTGGGTTTCACCACACTTTCCCCCCAAAATAGGCCTACTTTTTTTCTCTCTGAAAATTTGGCGTATTCCATTTCAATTTCAGTTCTGGTCTGAAATCATTTTATCGTGTCAGTTCTCTGAAATGAATGCATACAACAAAAAAGCTATTTGATATTAGAAATATCAAATATTAGATATTAGTAATTGTGGAATGAATGTGTGACGAAATATCAAATATTAGATATTAGTAATTGTGGAATGAATGTGTAGACAATGCATTACAAGAAATTACATTCAGCATTATTCAAAGCTATGCACAGAATAGACCAAATGTATCCTTAACTTTTGACTAATCAATGTGTAGACACCTTTGGCATTAATAATAGCCAGTTACTGTTCTACACTGATTCACTGTCTTGGCAAAATGGTGTCCAGAATCTCCTGCCACCCCTCAATGAGCTCTATCAGCCCCATGCATGTAAAAGCATACCGCATGCCTGCTCCTGTCCAATGAAATATCTGTACAAAAATGTATGTGTATTCCTATGTAATAAATGTGTGAAACAGGTTGGTTAGATGTCACTCCTCTGCCCAGTTTAACCAGTTTGATGAATAATCAAATCCCTTTTCACCTTTGGCTGTTCAGCACTTGCCTTTGTACAATTTCAAGCTATTCAACAGATCTACAAATTGAATTTTCAATAAAAAATACTGGAAAAATTAGGGTGACCCAAAACCTTCGAAAGGTAGTGTATAATAAAACAGTGTTAAATTGAACTCTCAGAACAGCATTGAATTGACACAGCAAATTGTACACTGGAGTACAAAGTGCCCTGTCTTGGTGCCACTTTCCCAACTGTGTCCTTTGGTCCCTGACTGGGTGCTTCGGTCCCTACCTGGTCCCTTCGTCCTTGGCTGGGTCCCTCTACCCCTGACTAGGTACTACCACCTGTGCACAGCAGATTTGTCAGTGTTAGGTGAACACTTTGAGAGTTGAATTCAACACTCATTCAGTAGCATTGGTCCCTTTCTCTGTGAGAGTGGTGAATTTACACTGCAGAAATAACAGTGTGGCTGAGTCTCTGAGCCCCTCCTTGGCCGGCTTCTTTGGTCCCTGTCTGGGTTCTTTCCTTCCTCCCTTTGCCAACCGAGCCCCAGATCAGGCCCTCCTGCCGCTCGCTTCTTGGCATCGCTCTCTTCTCACTCGGGACGTCTCTGCCTGTCGACTCCTTTTCCTCCGAAAGTCTGTTAATCATCCGGGCACAGTAGCCGGAACTGACATACGGACAATGTCCTGCCTGTCCCTTTTCATCATTTACAGATGCCAGGTCTGGTCTGCAAGCAGTGACTGACCTGCTTGTTTTGTTGTTCTTTCTACCCCAAAAAACAAGTTTTTGATTCAATTACTCATAACTTTGAAGTAGAGCTAAAGTGGCACTAGAAAGGTTGCGATCAGGATAAAGTATGGCTTTGATGATCACGGTTAGGTGTGTGCACTGTGAGACACAATATGTTTTGCACAGACATGCAAAACATGTTTGAACATTCCCAGTGTTTTTTTTATGGTTTCTAGTGAAAATAATAGACAAGAGTGCCATTGTCGTTTTACGTTTCAAATTGTGTTTGGTAAAAAGGGTACTTTCAATAGAAAATGATGTCATCATACTCAAAACGTATTATGTACAAATATTTAAATGTGACTTCTGAGTATGTGATGACATTTGTTTTTCATTGTAAATACTCTGAAAAAAAAAACTGTCTGAATGTAGCGGTGATCTGTCCGAAATGGTTAGAAATCATGAAAACAGATCATTCCTTTCACTCAGTGCTGCCTTGGGATGGGCCCGCAAGTTTCACATTGCGACTTGAAAATAGAACTCAACTCTATTTTCTGTGCAGGCGTGTGTATGCTATGAACGGGATCCCATTGGAATGTATGGGATGGGAAGACTGGGGCAGGATGCTGATTCCAGCGGATAGAACGCCCACGCAGACTGTTCAATGCGAATAGGAAAACTGAACAGCCTGTGAACCTCTCACGCTTGCTTTGCCCCAGTCTCCATGAACCTTGTATGTGAATGAGCCGACTGTAACATAAAAACAAGGTGTAGGCCTAAAAGGCGTTATGGGTTATTATGCACAAGTTTGTAGTTGTGACTTCTGAGTATGTAATGACATGTTTTTGATTGAAAGTACTCTTGGGCTGCCATACAATATGGACCCCACACAGTGTGGGATTACAGTAACATGAAAAACAAGGTGTATAGGGTGAACAAACTGTATTGATCAGTGGATGAACATACCTTTACTACTTACTTTTGTCCTCCACTTGATCCCTTGCTGACTGGGGAGGATTTTGTGACTTAGCCTTATCAGATGGTTAATTACAGAGGACCTTGAGTCAGGTAGGGAGGGGATTGTGTTCAGCAGGACTGCTCTAATGCAAGTCAATCTTGGCAAGGGACTCACGCGTGGTCGTGACTCGTGAATAATTGCATTCCTTTACTTGCATGTGTAGCAAAGAAAAATAGCAAAAGACTAGCATTGGTAAACGGTTCTATACGTCTTTCTCTCAAACTGTATCTGCAGTAGACCCTCTGGCAGATTGCTGTGTGCGTTTCATCACCCCCCCCATCCCCCCATGCCCCCCCCTCTCCAGTCCCAAACCATTTTTAGATACAAATCACAAATCCAACGCATGCTGCTCGTAGGCTGCCATGGCAGAACAGAACGCTGAAGTCTCGAAGAGCTCAAGCTCAAATCTCCAGTTGAGGCCGATGTACACCTCCGGGGCTACAGTAAGGCATGGATGGGTTGAGAATAAGGGAATGCTTTGCCTCTGACTACTGGAGATGCTGCAGTAGAATGGATCTTCATGCGGAGAGAGGAGAACTGAGGGGTGGAATAGATGTCAGCTCTTTCAAAAACTTCTCTCTTTTTAATCTCAATTGCTTTCTCTCTCTCTCTCTATCTCTCTCTCTCCCTCTCTCTCTGTCTCTCTCTCTCTCTCTCTCTCTCTCTCTCTCTCTCTCTCTCTCTCTCTCTCCCATATCTCTCTCTGTCTCTCGCTCTCTGTGGGACATTGGATCCAAGGTAATATTAGCCAATGTGTGATATATGACAGTGGTCTGCTCTTGCCCCTCTCTGCTGTGCTGTATGTGAGTGGACCCTATTCCAGGAGGGGATATGACATTAGATAACCACCTACCACCTCATTTAACTGGGCATATGTGATCCACTGTGTCCTTTATGTGTAGCCACAGTCTAATAGGAACACTTAATAAAAAAAGGCTCTGTGGTAGGCATTTTGTACACACACACACACGCACGCACGCACGCACACACACACACACACACACACACACACACACACACACACACACACACACACACACACACACACACACACACACACACACACACACACACACACACACACACACACACACACACACACACACACACACTGTTCATTTAGCTTCAAGTTCATTTAGCTTCCTTTTGATGGAATGATGGTGCGTTTTCCCAGAAGAACCCCCGTGTCTTTTCAACTTTAACAAAGACAAATTAAAATGAAACAAACAAACTTTTCAGGAGGGTCTAAACAGTATATCATCGGAGATAAGCATCACACAAGCTGTTCTTTAACTCATTATTGTACACAGCCATCACGACGACCAGGGAATCTAGATTAATAACGCGAAGCCCCTCCAAGTAATTTCCTTTTCTCTCAAAGTAATTTGCATTCGTTGGCGACAGTGGAGAACACCGCCTCAAACCCCCCACCCTATCCCACGCCACCCTACACCCCATCCCACACCCCCTTCCGGCCGTATACGTTTTGTGGCGTCAGCCGAAAGCGCTGGCATTTAAAAGTGTCTCCCCAAGGTTAACGAGCCGAGCGCCAAACCCTCCCTTTTGTTCTGGGGTGCCGTTCGGGGGAAAAGGCAGTTGTTACTCACAAAGGCTGAGCCACTTGGCACAAGACTGACAGAGTGTCGGTGTCTGTGTGTGTGTATGTGTGTGTGTGTGCGTGTGTGTATTTCTATGTATATTTGCGTGCATGTTATGGTGCACACAGCACTCGTAACTGGTACAAAGGTGCCGTCCCACTCCTGGCTTTAATTGGGCCTCTCTGCCACGACCTTCACGACTCTGGGATCCATATAGTGGTGATACCGTGGGATCTATAATGCCGTGATACTGCGGGATGAGTTTCCACA
>NC_085870.1:54326829-54331829 GCF_034702125.1 Engraulis encrasicolus | reverse complement strand
AGGGCACAGGAAACTGTTGTCGTCAGGACAGAAGCAGAAGTACTGCAGAATTAAAGGGCAAAACTGTAAATTAGACTATAAATTCAGCCATCCATGCATGCCTACCCTCCCGTTTTTTGTTTTTTGTTTTTTGTTTTAATCTGTGTGGCACTGCCCAAGGAGAAGGCAAGCTTATGGAATCACTGTGTAGTCCATATTGAACGGACATGGGTAGACTGGCATCATGTAAAGGCGTATCTCACTCCAGTGCATTCCGCATGGAGGTGTAATGCCTTTGCAAGTTAAGTCGTGGTCCTCAATGCAGCGGAAAAGCACTTTTGTCACGTGATGAGGTTTGCACAGTTTTCCCGCCATGTCAGCAATTTTCTGTTGCTAAGGCGAATTATTTTTGCTAAACGAGAAAATGCTTTGCTGTGCCCTAACCAAAACTATGCCCATCCCTAACCTGTCAGTAAAGCAATGTTTCTGCTGTTTTACTTTTGTCAAGAACAGCGAAACAAGCAAGGGAAACGGCAAATTTGTTCCAAAATTGTGCCCAGACCTAAACCATGTCACAGGTCAATATTCAAAGGCGTCATGCACAAATGCAATAATAGACGGTTCAAATCAGCATGTTATCTTACTTACTTTTAAGATGCCATGTTGTCATCACATTATCACAGTTCATAATGTTAGGCCAAAGGAGTGTTTAGTAAGTCATAAGTAAGGATGTTTTCACACCTAGTCCCTTTTAGTCATTTTTAAGCGAACTCAGATCTGTGACTCAGCATTTTTCCTGCATATCTGAACACTCCAAAGTGTACCCAGACAACTTTATTGACGTGGTCTCAGTACGGTTTGCAGTGAGTCCTGACAAGTTACACTTGTAAATAGGTGTAATAATAACTTAAGGAGAGCTCTAGAGCAGTGTTTCCCAACCTTTTTTGTCTTGTGTACCCCCAAGCCTTTTCGTTGTGCCATGAGTACCCCCTAAGTCAAGTTCTATATCGCTTTCACCATCCCAATGTAACTGACCTCCATATATTTGTTAAAATTTATTTTTCTCAAGTACCCCCTGCAGTGTGCTCGCGTACCCCTAGTGGTACACGTACCCCTGGTTGGGAAACACTGCTCTAGAGGACTGGGTGCGATCAAAAAGTGGACTGACACTCGATAAAAGCCTGACGGGACCAGAAAAAAAAACCGTTCTTTTTTGTTCACAATATGAACAAAACAGAACTGAGTCATTTTGCTGTCGGTACACTTTTAGGTCCACTTAAAGAGAACTGAGTTTGGTTCACTGAAAGGGGACAAGGTGTGAAAATACTTTAAGACTTGATAGACAATGAAAGACAGACTTAACACTTTGACACCACCTTATTTTCTCTTACGATTCCAATGCTTCCTTGCAGACACCCAGTTCCATTCCCACTCTCAGTCTCAAAATGTCTGCATCTTCCAAGACCACATCCCCAGTCTCCTGCCTTCAGCTGTCTACATTTTTATATCAAGTCGCAGGCCTCAAGACTTTGTTGAATTTTATATATAGTGTACTGTATGCTTGCTGTCCATATTCCTTGCTAGTCCTGTCTCAATATGTCCAGTGACTGCTGCTCAGAGCACTGTACACCTGCTGGAACAAAACTGTGAGGAGCCCTCACCTTAATGTCAATGGATGACAAACACATTGAACATGCCGCAAGAGAGGCAAAAAATAGTCCTTTGCATCTCTGAGTTACTGAATGTATATGCACCCTGGCATGTAGCGAATGTATATCCACCACTATGTCTGTCACATATTTGAGAACAAATAAAAAGATAAATAATAAAAAAGCAGGCAGTGTTGCTGTAGAGTTCAACCTTTCATTGCGATGAGCCATGGAAATCTATCTGACATCTGACACTTTTTGAGCAAGTTTATAAACTAGTTTTTTTGCGCTACCACGCCACTCTTCAAGTCTTTTCAGGGCTCGCCAGGCACTTGTGTGAAAAGAATGAATGCCACATTTGCTGAAACAGCATCACTGCATTTTCTTATTCTTATCTAGGTTTTTCCTTCACATTTTCCATCTTTTTTGCCAAATCTGACACAAAGACTCGGCCATCGCACATGGCCGCAAGGAGAGTGGCTAATACGCCACGCTCAGTGATTATCGATCATCAGCAAAATGTCCACCCTAATTATTTATCTACATGTCGCTTGTGGATGATTCAATGTAATCATGAAATCAATGAGGTACAATCCACAGTAATGACTCTCAGACAAGTGCTTCTGATGGCTCAACGGCCCAAATAAAACATCGAAATGAAGGGGGCTGGTGAGTGACGTGCTTGGATGCATTGGCTCCTCCATTTTAATTTCACTCTGGCACTCAGAAGCTGAAGAATCAGGGCTGAGGAGGATGAGGCAGACATATCAAGAGATTGTGACAGAAGAAGCAGGAAAAAAAAGAGCGATGGAGAGAGACAGAGGAACAGGAAGAAAAGAAAGATTTGGAAAGAGAGACTGTGGAATCAGCAGAAAGGGAGAGACGGGAGAGAGAGGGAGAGAGTATTGGAGATGTAGTAGAGCTCAGCTGGGCTCCAGAAAGCTGCCACACACCACTTGCTGCAGGTTTTAGGCCTTAAACTGCTTTTAAATCACCGGCACTTGATCTGTCCACAGCTTATTTTTATTAGTGGCTTGACAGCGAGGCTAATGTAGGGATTACAAGCGCAGCCATTCTTCAGCCAGGATGGCAGAGCCCAGTCGCCACTTCCCCATTGCAGTCACGTTCTCCTTGGCCCCCATCTTGACGTGCCCCCTCCATTTGTTTTTCTCTCTCCTCTCTCCTTCTTTCTCTCCCCCTCTCTCTCTCTGTCCCCCCTCTCTCCCCCCCTCTCTCTCTGCCTCCTATAGAACAGAGAAATGAAGCCATTACAATACCACAAACCCAAAAAAGTAATAATATTAATGATGATGTCGATACAAAATACAACACAACAATACAACAATAATAATAAAGACTGAAATCATAACAGCAATAACGAGACATAGAAGACCAGTGTAGCAATACTTGTGGATACCTGTGCACTCTATGGATACAACATTTACAGCAATAGTCTCACACATTTACCAATAAATGGTGGCTGCTTTCACCCCCAATACACATTAAACAAACAAAATTCCTCACTCTCACTATGCCCAGAACATATTCTGGTCCTGTCAGAGATAATAATTATAGTCAGTATCCCACCTTCAGCTCTCTCTCCATGCTTCGGTAATGAAACCGTTTCTTCAGACAGCATATCACTGTTTTAATCAGGGAGTCTTAGCTAAAGTATATCAGCACATCCACTCATGCAGAAAAGAATCTATCTATCTATCTATCTATCTATCTATCTATCTATCTATCTATCTATCTATCTATCTATCTATCTATCTATCTATCTATCTATCTATCTATCTATCTATCTATCTATCTATCTATCTATCTATCTATCTATCTATCTATCTATCTACATTTCTCTCTCTTGTGTGCATATGTGTGTGCATGCATGTTGAAGTGTGTGTGCGCACACATACCTCCGTGTTGAAGTGTGCGTGTGTATGTTTGTGTGTGCTTGTGTCAGTGCCGAAATGTGTGTGCGTGCCTGTGTGTGTCTCTATGCTCGTGTGTCCGTGTTGAAATGTGTGTGTGTGTGAGTGTGCGTTTCTGATGAATGCTCCGTGAGCAGCAGACTGACTAAGATGGATGTGATGGCCGCGTGTCTGGCTGGAAGAGGGGCAGGCGGGCAGGTCCCCACTGGGCAATCTGAAGGGCATCCAGGGCAGAGGCTCTCAGCTGCCGGGGCCAACGCCAGGAGAGGAGGAGGAGGAGTGGAGAGAGAGAGAGAGAGAGAGAGAGAGAGAGAGAGAGAGAGAGAGAGAGAGAGAGAGAGAGAGAGAGAGAGAGAGAGAGAGAGAGAGAGAGAGAGTATAGAGTATAGAGAGAGAAAGATACAGTATATGGAGAGAGAATAAGGGAGAAAAACAGAGAAAGAGAAATAGAGTAAGGAAAGGAGTATGAAGACAGGAAAGGGAGGATGAGAATGAAAAAGTGAAAGGCATAAAAAGACAAAGAGGCAAGAGAAGTGGATGAGGAGGTGGGGGAGGTGGGTGGGTTGGAGAGGTGAAGGAGTATTGATTTCAGCACCGCTGTTTGCTGTAGCGATCCAGCCTGTGTTTATTGCTTTGCGTTGCGACACTTCTGCCAGTGAGGCATTACCACAGCAGGAGTGGAGCACAACACGAGGCTTCTTTATTTACTGAGGGCCTCTTGTTGTTCATATCTAATCAGCAACTCTCTTTATCCTCGCTCCTCTCCAACAGCCTCGCCCCGGCTCCGCATCCCACCGCACGGCTAATCAGACTCTTATCTAGGTGTTGCTCCGACGTGTCGTTGACACGCGCACTTAAGTATTTGGCATAATTGATGGTTATGGCGGCGACTCGAACCCTCTTAGGGATGGATGAAATGCAGTCAAAGTTATTGGCAAAATCGACTTGGAATTCATTTGGTACCGGCGTACCTACTTTAAAAATTCCTCCTAGTTTTCTAGTATGTAGGTAATTTATCAAAAATGCAAAGGTTTTATACCCTCACATTTTTAGTATTCAGGTAATTTGTTTAAAAAGTCATAGTTACCCTAAAATGCAAAGCACTTTTTTTCCCCTCTCATACCGGTTCTAAATTTCGCACCTGCTTCTTTTCCTGGCTCTGCATGGCTGGCTTGTCTGGCTTCTGGCTGCAATTGATGCTGGGATCTATATCTGGACCAGACGGATGCGGCGCTCTAATTTATATTCCAAATAACTATTCAGATGAGAGAACAAGTCCCCCCCTTTTTTATAATGCAGTGTTTCAGTTCAGAGAACATGTTGAATCAATCTGTTCAAATATCCTCTCAAAGTAGTTCCACCAGACCACACTCCCGTATAAGTCTGTTTTAGATTAGAAGTCTCTCTTTTCTCCTTTGCTTGTTGCCGCCACTGACGGCCA